>NC_081854.1:41163812-41463812 GCF_963259705.1 Myotis daubentonii
AGAGAAATAGAAACTCTACAGAGAATAAATTATCTTGTTGGTATGTTCAGCATGATTCTCCTAGAAGGTATTTACACACACAAGTCAAACAATAATTAGAAAATTGCCAACATATGTAGAATCTGTGCTCAGGTTACAGAATTTAGATGCTGAAAGATATTAATCAAACTATTTGACTGACAGTCACATGTTTGTCTCCATAAAGTGGAATAAACCTAAAAGGCCAAAGACTGTATAGTTCAGTGTAAAGAACATGGATTCTGGAGCCAGATAAATGTGCATTAAAACTTTTTTGCCATTTTGATTAACTATTGTACTGGAGGTTCCAGGTTAGGCAGCGAGAGAGAGACAGACAGACACACACACACACACACACACACACAGACACTAGATTACAGAAACAAGGCATTTGTATTAGAAAGAAATGCCCTGGCTGGTTTGGCTCAGTGGATAGACCATCAGCCTGTGGACTGAAGGGACCCGGATTCAATTGTGGTCAAGGGTACATGCCTGGGTTGCGGGATCAATCCCCAGTAGGGGATGTGCAAGAAGCAGCCAATCAATGATTCTCTCTCATCATTGATGTTTCTCTCTCTCCCTCACCCTTCCTCTCTGAAATCAATAAAAATAAGAAAAAAATATTTTTTTAAATAAACAATACTATAGCTATTTGCAGATGATATAATCCTTGTATTTATCATCAAGTTGTGAAAAAAGCCAGACCCAAGAGGCCACATATTATATGGTCCTATTCAAGAAAATACAGAATAAGCAAATCCATAGAAACAAAGTTAATTAGTGGTGCCACAGGCTGCGGGGGAAGGAGAAAAGAAAATGACTGCTTATGGGTACACAGTTCATTTTAGAATCTTGTGGTTATGCTAAAAATCACTGGTTCTCAAATTGTGAATCAAAGGCTTCACAATTGCTACTACTCATTTTAATTTATTCACATTTCTTATAAGGGTGAATCTTCTATCTATGGAATGGGTTACCAAATGTTTATTTTGTTCCATTTAATCATCCATTTTTTTAATAGAAGGCCCTAGTTAGTCAAATTTTACCAATCCTATGAGAAATCAAAAGTTTTCTATATGAGCAATCTCCAATAATGGTTTCTGGGTAATAATATACCTTAATGCTATAAAAACAGTTATTAAAACTTAAAGTAGGTCACCTTTCACTAATACTTTGTGATTATTAGCTTGGTAGTATGTTCTAAAGTTCAGAACATCTTTTAGGTTTTTAATATCAAATGTCATTATTAATGGGGTGGAGTATGGCTTGCTACCTTGGAAACAAGGAAAACAGATATAAAAGTGGTTACAGTTAAAACTCAGTCAGCCAGAATGAATTGGAATGTTAAATCTGCTCCCAAACTCTCCTTATCTTGAGTTCTTTTTTGATATGTTGTGTTTTTAACCTTAACCAGATATTAAGCTTGAGAAGAAAAATAATCCTAAAGTATAAAAAGCCAGGGGCCGTCATGACCGAAATAACCAGACGGACAACTGAACAGCAGGCTGCGTGGGGTGACCAGGCCAGCAAGGGGGTTAATGAGGGGCGACCAGACGACTGAACAGCAGGTTGCTGGGGCAACCAGGCCGGCAGGGGGGTTAGGGAGGGGCAACCAAATGACTGAACAGTAGGTTGTATGGGGCGACCAGGCCAGCAGGGGGGTTAGTGAGGGACAACTGAACAGCAGGCTGTATGGGGCAACCAGGTCAGCAGGCAGAGGCGGTTAGAGGTGATTAGGCTGATGGGGGATGGGGCAGTAAGGGGCAGGCAGGCAGGCAGGCAAGTGAGCAGTTAGGAGCCAGCAGTCCCGGATTGTGAGAGGGATATGATCGGGCCTAAACTGGCAGACATCCCCTGAGGGTTCCGGGATTGGAGAGGGTGCAGGCTGGGCTGAGGTAACATACACACACTGCACGAATTTTGTGCACCGGGCCTCCAGTCCTATATAATAAAAGCCTAATATGCTAAGTGTCTAGTCGTCCAGTTGTCCGTTCAACTAATCAAAGCGTAATATGCTAAGGCTGCTCAACCGCTCACTATGACATACACTGACCACCAGGGAGCATATAGTGGACCAGTAGGTTAGCTTGCTGCTGGGGTTTGGCCAATCGGGACTGAGCAAGATGGGCCAGACATGCCCTGGAGCCCTCCTGCGGTCCTTCCCCAGCTGGCGAACCTCCTGCATCCCTCCCTGGTCCCCATTGTGCACCAGTGGGGTCCCTCGGCCTGGCCTGGGCCCTCTTGCAATCCAGGACCCCTCAGGGGATGTCAGCTGGTTTCGGCCCTTTGGCAGAATGATCGGTCACTAAGACACACACAGACCACAAGGGGGCAGATGCTCAAGGCAGGAGCTGCCCCCTGATGGTCCCACAGGTGGAGAACCGCTCAGACAGAAGCCTGACTCCATGTCCCCTGAGGGCTCCTGGACTGCGAGAGGGCCCTGGCCAGGCTGAGGGACTGCGCACGCGCCCCCCCCCCAGACCCCCCCAGTGCACAAATTTCGTGTACTGGGCCTCTAGTGTCTAAAAATAAGAGCTGAAACAATGACTGAAGCCAGACTTCATTCTGTATCCCAAAAGACCTGATCTGCCTAACTGTAGCAGCAGAATCCATGAGACCATATTTGACCAACAGGGCCCTTTTTCTTCATGCCCATTTTCTCTTCCCAACCCCCTAATATTGACAGATTGCTGAGTCATATCCTTTAAAAGGTATTAACACATGGCCAAAGGGGCCAGTAAAGTAGAATTAGCTTTTAGTAGAAGAGTCAGGCTCCAGTGTGGGCTAATATAATTAAGTGGAAGAAAGTATACAGACCAGCCATCATCTGCCTAATTCTGCTATTTTGTTCAAAGGAAGCATTTAAGGGCCTGGAGATGGGTTCAAATGACTAGGATTTACCTCCAAATTACATTGGGTTATTTTTATGATGGTGGTCTATTGTACATTCTGTTGCCTTTCTTTGTAAATAGGTCCAGAGCACCACCGTTGGATGCTTACTTTCAAGTGAGCAGGAGCCAACCTTCTTTGCCAACTACTTCTCATGATTCAGGGGCTAGCAATCCTGTATCTGAAGACTTGCAGGTACCAAGTAGTTCTGATTCTGACAATGAAAGTTCCATAGAGTATGAAGAGGTGGTTGTGCAGGTAGAACCTGAAGCTGCCATTTTGGAAGGTGAGTGTTTATCCAGGTTTGGATTCACAAGGCTAATATATAGAAAGCTTAGACTCCAGCCCGGGTTGGTGTGGCTAAGTGGTTAGAGCATTGGCCCGTGTACCGAAGGGTCTCCAGTTCAATTCCCAGTTAAGGGCACATACCTGGTTTGCAGTTTGCACCCCTGGCTCTGATCATGGCACCTGTGGGAGGCAAGCGATTGATGTTTCTCTCTGTCTCTCCCCCTCCTTCCTTTCCACACTCTCTAAAAATCAATGGAAAAAATACCCTCCAGTGAGGATTAACAAAAAATGCTCAGACTTCAAAAGGCTAGAGTCTCTGGATACGTGTTTTGATACTTTTTCTTTTTCCCCGCAAATGCAATAGATTTCTGCTTTATAGTGCTGCTTTCACTGGCCATAGTTATATAGAGAGGATTTGATCTGACTTGCAATTTAATATGATTTGTGACCCAGTGAATCATTTATTTTGTAATCACATTTTATATTCCCTTTCATTTTCTTAGACATCTGAGAAGGAAGTAGATGTTTGTTTGTTTGTTTGTAAAGAAAAGCTTTGTAAATTTAGCACCCTATCTAGTCTTCTACTTTTTAAGTCCTAGTATAATGTTATGTATTGTGCAAGTGGAACTTTGTTTAGCAACTGGTGGGCAGAGACCCCAAGATCATAGGTCTTGCTTACATTTAAACCCTCTGATACCCGAGATTGTGGGCTTTTCCCACTAAATGGAACCAGGGCCTTTTGGAGAAATGGCTTTCCAGGTCTGGGATAGGAATCTCAAATATGAGTCTAGGGCAGTGGTTTTCAACCTTCCTAATGCCGTGACCCTTTAATATAGTTCCTTATGTTGTGGTGATGCCCAGCTTCATTGTTACAAATTGAACATAATTAAAGCATAGTGATTAATCATAAAAACAATATGTAATTATATGTGTGTTTTCTGATGATCTTAGGCGACTCCTGTGAAAGGGTCATTCGACCCCCAAAGGGATCGTGACCCACAGGTTGAGAACCACTGGTCTAGGGCATTTTATTAGGCTAGAAAGCAAGGAGACAATCTAAGTCTCATAGAGATATGTCATAAGAACAACCTAGAAAGGGTTCTTAGTAACCTAAAATAAAATAGGACAGTTTGAGCATCAGAAAGAATAATGAGTGTGTATTTGGATTTAAATAGGTTGAAATGCATTAAATCGATGAAAATATATAAGTTCATAATTATGTATTTTTTAAAAATCTCATTTATTACCCTGGACAGGTAGTTAGTTCAGTTGGTTGGAGTGTTGTCCCAATATACCAAGGTTGGCAGTTCCATCCCTGGTCAGGGCACATATAAGAATCAACCAATGAATGTATAAATAAGTGGGACAACAAATTGATGTTTCTCTCTCTCAAAAAAAAAAATCAATAAAAACAAACTCGTTTATCAGTCATTTTATTTTAATAAATTATAAGAGCCCTAACTCATTAGTCTGAAAGCTGAAAAATAAAGGAGTAAATATTTATCCTACCTTTCCTTGTGTGAACTGTATTCAGTAAAACCAAATAATTGATGAAGGAAGTTTTAGGGTTGTTGTTTTTAAAGACTTTCTTTTAGAGTAATTTAAAAGAAAGGTTCACAACAAAACAGAGCAAGATACAGAGATTTCTCATATACCCTCTATCTCTGCACATGCATTGCCTGACTCTCCATTATCAGCATCATTCACCAGAATAATGCATTTGTTATACATCATAATTACTTGAAGTCCATAGTTTACTTTAGGGTTCACTTTTGGTGTTATACACTTTATGGGTTTGGACAACCATCATTATAATATACAGAGCATTTTCACTGCCCTTAAAACTCTGTCATTTTATCCCTCCCACCCACGCCAAAGAAAGATTTTTAAAATAGAAGAATTACCACTCTAGCTGGTTTGGCTCAGTGGATAGAGCCAACCTGCAGACTGAAAGGTCCCGGGTTTGCCCAGGGTTATGGGCTCGATCCCCAATAGGGGCGTGCAGGACGCAGCCGATCAATGATTCTCTCTCATCATTGATGTTTCTATCTCTCTCTCTCCCTGTCCCTTCCTCTCTGAAATCAATTAAGATATATTTATAAATAAATAAATAGAAGAATTATCTAGTAATAGCAGAAATGAAGGGGGTCGGGGGTCATTTTGTGGCTCCTAATAAAACAGTGTATTCTGGTAAAGATCATTAGTGGATCCTAAAGTCATTAGGGTTAAAGGTTAATGGAATTCTTTTATAGGGACCAAGCTAAAATCTCCAGAACTAATGTGCCTCTTGATATGCTATAGTCAGAAATATCTACACCACTAAGAAGTATTGTTGCAAAACAAAAAACATGAATTTATTTAAGACTAGATATAATAACTAATTCACACAGTTTACAGAAAGGAGTAGAGGAACAAGGTAAGCAGTATCTCAAAGATGCAGTCATTCAAATCTAAAATGTATGACATTTGGGACATCTACAAAAATACCTAAATGTATATGAAAATCTAGTTTTGTAAAGGGAAAAATCTCAAATCAGTGGGGATAAGAGACTTAAATTCTTGTTAAAACTGGATATCTAACTGAAAAACAATAAAAGTGGATTCATTCCTTATACTATAAACCAGGATATAGTAAATGGATTGGAGACCTAAGGTAAAAAATGAAATCATTTTGGTATTAGAAGAGTATATGAGTGATAAAATCCAGGAGTAAGGAGTACTTCAAAATCTAGAAGCAATCCAAGAAAAATTACATGAAAAATAACTAAAAATTAAAAATCACCATTAATGAAGGTGTGAAAGATTGATGAAGACCCTGATAGTTTAGGGGTCGGACTGACAACACCTGAAGCCAATTGAGCCTCCTGATGTGCTATAATCAGATGCACAACCTAAGAAGTATCTTGCTGCCCCTCCTCTTCCCCAAAAACCAGAATTGAATCTGCTGAAGCCGCTGCATCTGTCAGTTTATAGGAAATGTAGGCAGAGCCCCAAGGAAACAGCCAAATCCAGGATGTAGCACTTTTTATAAGACAAATGACCAAATTCCCCCAATATATAAGTGACAAGGAGGGGATAAAAATGAGTAAAGGAAAATTGTTATGAAGGAAAAACAAAGACTTAGAGACATATAACAATCAAGCTCATTTTGGAAACCTTGTTTAAATCCTGGTTGGAATAAATTCACTGTAGTAAATACGGTTGGGAAATTTTGAATATGAACTGAGTGCCTGGGTATTAAAGGTATTAATGGGTTAGTGTTAATTTTATGAGCTACAATAATAATGTTATGTAAAAGTAAATCCTTACCAGTTAGTGTTACAAAAGTTTTTACAAGTGAAATGATATTTAAGAGTTTGTTATTAAGTATTCCAAAAGAAAATAGGGCTAAGCTGGAAAAAGATTATAAAAATAACTGATTATTTTGAAATGGGGTGATGGGTACCTATGGATAGTTAAGCTGTTCTATTTTTTATATATGTTAGAAAATATCTAAAATAAGTGGGGGGAAATTCACTGATGCTGCTTGGGAAAATTGTTATCCCTTTTACACTAACACTACCAATTAGAAATGGTGAGTTCAGCCTCTCCTACCGTCTGATACCTTATGACACATGTCTTCTTTTGTTATTACCTATTCTATTTCTGGAAACAACTTGGCAGAACAACCAGGAGGTGTTTCAGCAGAGCAAGAAGTTATATGTAGTGGTGGAAGAGACACATTCCCCAAGCAGGTAATAATGAACTTTTTTTGAAATGAAAAGGAGACTGCAGGCTAAAATGAAAAACTTGCAGGCTTTATAGGCAGGAGATGTAGGAGTAGATCTTATCTAAGTTAGTCATTTGTGTGACTTCTTTCTCTTAGTTTTAAAAAAGGGTTAGTGGGTGGGGGGTGAAGATGTGAGGGTAACTTGTCCTGCCTAACTAACAAAGTTAAGTATCAGTTAAAATAATATATAGGAATGTAGTTTATGAACTATCTGGCAGAAGGTGATAACTATGTGATAAGCAATTTTTAATTTAAAAAATAACAAATTATTGTACTTAAGTTATTTACATCAATTGTGGACTTGGCCAATCCCAAAACATCATTGATCTACTTTTTGCAAATTTGTGTATGGTCTCTGTTTTTATTTCTTCCCTCTAGAAAAAAAATTTTATGTATATGTCAATTTATGTGTAAAAATGTTTTAAATTTACCCAAATGGGATTATATTATATCTTGTTTTTATTCTTTTTCCCATCAACTACATTTTGGAGAGCTTTCTATTAGCACATAAAGTTAAACCTTATTTTTATTAATCCCATCTAATAAAGAGTTGATACGCAAATTGACCATCACTTCAACACAAGATGGTCGGCTGGGAAGGGCAGTTGGGGGGGCCAGGCCAGCAGGGGAGGGCAGTTGGGGGTGATCAGGCTGGCAGGGGAGCAGTTAGGCGTCGATCAGGCTGGCAGGGGAGTGGTTAGGGCCAATCAGGCAGGCAGGCGAGCGGTTGGGAGCCAGCAGTACTGGGTTGTGAGAGGGATGTCCCAGATTGGAGAGGGTGCAGGCTGGACTGAGGGACACACACCTTCCCTTCCCCCCTCCCCCACACACGAATTTTGTACACCAGACCTCTAGTAACTTAATAATAGTGTTCCATCATATAAATAAAATTTTAGTTAACTCTTCCCTTGTCATGTATACTATGATCATTCCCTTTTCATTCTTTTTTGTTTATTTATATCCTCACTCAAGGATATACATATTGATTTTGAGAGAGGGCAAGCGGAGGTGGGGGTGGTGGGACTTGAGGGGTGACTTTGATGTAGGTGCCCTGACTATGAATCGAACCCAAAACCTTTCAGTATACAGGTTGATGCCCCAACCAACTGAGCCACACTGGCCAAAGGCTCTTTCTAATATAAATCATGCTGCACTGAACATCCTTGTAGAAATGTGTTGGCAAATTTTATGTCTGTATTCATGACATATATTCCTAGCAGAGAGATTGCTATATCAAAAGAAAAATATGTATTTTAGTTTTAATAGATAATGCCAAATTGCCCTCTGGAAAATTTGTGCCAAGTTTCTACTTGCAGCAATAATATGTAAGCATGCCCATTTCTCCCTCATTCTCAACAGTGCTTGGTGTCATCAGACATTAATTTATACCACTTAATAGATTTAAAAATTTGCATTTTTTTAATTATAAGTGAACAATTATTGACCATTTATAATTTTTTGTAAGCTGTTTGTAGTTTGTTTTTCTGGTATTTCTCTGATTCACAAGAAACAAGTACTTTATAACCACTATAGTTGATTATGAAACCTTATTTTGGAAAAGTAGCAAATTTACTGTTTCCTGTTGATTATCTGGGTAACTGGTGTGTGTGTGTCTTTCTAAAGATAGCCCTTTTTCTTCATTTGAATGAAAAAAAAAAATCCAAGAGTTTCATAAGGTCAAAGGGTACTAATATTTTTGTGCTTTATGTTGGATTTGACTAGATTGCATTCTAAAGAGAATGACAAGTGATTCATAGGTGCTGTAGTTTTTCTGCAATGTTTTCAATTGGGTTTGTATCATTTTTGTGTGGTTTTGTTAATTTGATAGTTGTGCATCCTCTTCAAGACTGATTTTGCATTTTCTCTCATTTGAATGTGTTCTGGTTTTCATCCAGCAGTCTCCCCAGAAGTCCAGTTCGCTGCTCCCTTCAGCTTCTACAGATGAGGAAGAAGAAGGGGACACTTGCACAATATGTTTAGAACAGTGGACAAATGCTGGGGATCACCGGCTTTCTGCTTTACGCTGTGGGCACCTCTTTGGGTTTAGGTGCATTTCTAAATGGCTCAAAGGACCGACACGAAAATGTCCCCAGGTAAGGACTGTAGATAGGGACTGTGCATGTGCACAGTCATGTTAAATCAGGAGGATTCCTGGAACTCGACTAATTGTGTACTATTGGGCTCTTTAGTGCAACAAGAAAGCCAAGCACAGTGACATTGTTGTCCTTTATGCCCGAACCCTGAGAGCTTTGGACACTAGTGAACACGAGCGCATGAAAAGGTAGGTAAAAAGCACCTGCCTAGCTGGAATGTTCCCTTTTGGTTCCTTGTAGAAATAGGTTGTATGAGTCACTCTTAGTGTGATTCTGATGCTTTACTTGGGTTGTGACTGGGGATCTCTAGGAATTGCTAGCAGTCTGTCTCATATTGTGATTTATAATATACTAGAGGCCCGGTGCACAAAAATTTGTGCACTCGGGGGGATCCCTCAGCCCGGCCTGTGCCCTCTTGCAGTCTGGGACCCCTTGGGGGATGTCCACCTGCTGGCTTAGGCCCGCTCCCCAGGGGGGAGGATTGGGCCTGAGCTGGCAGTCAGACATCCCTCTGGCAGCCCAAGAGCCCTCAGGGGATGTCCACTTGCTAGCGGGGAGCAGGCCTAAGCTGCAGTCGGACATCCTTAGTGCTGCTGAGGCGGGAGAGGCTCCTACCACCACTGCTGTGCTGGTAGCTGTCAGCCTGGTTTGTGGCTGAGCAGAGTTCCCCCTGTGGGAGCACACTGATCACCAGGGAGCAGCTCCTGCATTGAGCATCTGCCCCTGGTGGTCAGTGTGTGTCATAGTGACCAGTCATTCCCAGTTGTTCTGCTGTTAGGGTCAATTTGCATATTACCCTTTTATTATATAGGATAGAGGGCCGGCTGGTTTGCCCTGAAGGGTGTCCCGGATCAGGGTGGGGGGTCCCACTGAGGTGCCTGGCCAGCCTGGTTGAGGGGCTGAGGGCCATTTTCAGGCTGCCCACTGCCCCTTCAGGGTGGGGGGTGTCCTGCTGGGGTACTTGGCCAGCCCGGGTGAGGGGCAGAGGGCCATTTTCAGGCTGTCCACGCCCCCCTGGCAACCCAGGCTCCCAGTCTCTCCTTTTTTTTCTGGGATTTACTTATCTTCTATAATTGAAACTTTGTAGCCTTGAGCAGAGCCCAGGTCTGGTTGGAAGCAGGTATCTGGGATTTATTTATCTTATGCAAATGAAACTTTGTAGCCTTGAGTGGAGCCGAGGGCTGGCCAGGGAAGGCGGGAAGCTTGGCTTCCTCCATCGCCAGGGACAACCCAAGCCTCCTGCTCGCTCCAGCTCCATGGCTGCCACCATCTTAGATGGGTTAATTTGCATACTCACTCCTGATTGGCTGGTGGGTGTAGTGGAGTGGTTAATTTACATCTTTCTCTTTTATTAGTGTAGATATCTGATCATCTTCTCAAAGAGGTCTGCATTGTTTGCTTTCCATACAGCATTAAAAATGAGGATTGAGGTGACAAATAATTGTGGTTTCAGCTATACCTGAATTAGACTCCAATGAACTTTCAGTTATACAAGTCAATTACATTGGTTTTTAATTTTAGTTTGCCAATTTAAAAAAGCTTCTATTTGCTCTGACCGGTTTGGCTCGGTGGATAGAGCATCAGCCTGCAGACTCAAGGGTCCCAGGTTCGATTCCAGTCAAGGGCATGTGCCTTGGTTGCGGGCACATACCCAGTGGGGAGTGTGCAGGAGGCAGCTGATCAATGTTTCTCTCTCATCGATGTTTCTAACTCTCTATCCCTCTCCCTTCCTCTCTAAAAAATCAATAAAATATATATTTTTAAAAAGCTTCTAGTAATATACGGAGTACTAACCAGTGTTGCAAAGAGACATGAAAGGGCAGCAGGGAGAAGACTCTACCACTCCTATGTGCTTGGCACCTCTTCTAAGCCTCTGCTTTCAGAGCCTGAGTGTTGTGTGTTAATTGGAACAGGTAGGTTCAGAAGGAATGGAGTAGCTGTTCCTTCTGCAGGAGCACTTAGGTATTCCCATGAAATTGGAATCAACTCTAAGACTTCAGCCTTTGGTAAATATGACCTGTGGAGATCAAGACCATGGTGTCTTAAGCCCTCTTGAAATGAAAAGCCAGAGAGAAACATACAACTCTATAATACCTTATACCTGGCTTGGGCAGCAGATCCAAGCAGAAATATATTCTGGTTTTGGTAGCCTGTCCAGATTCTAACCTAGGGATTAGATTTACTGCCCATCTCTGTTGCCATTTTTTGCTTATGGTATTCCTAAAACCTCCTACAGCAGCACCCTATACAGAAGACTCAAAAGTGAAGCTTTATACTGTAGTGCAATGAAAGAAATTGTTCTTGGAAGCCCAAGAACAATCGCTAATAACACTTTAAAATATGCTTCAAGAATATTAAAGAATAAAAATACCACTGAGAGTTCAGGGACATGGGTTCTCGTTCACACTACCAGTAAGTAAGTACACAGGCACAACCATTTAGAGAAGCCCTTGCCAGTGTGCTTCAACAGTATGCTTTAAAAGTAATTCTACTTCAGGCATTTATTCTAAAACAATTAAGGATGTGTGGAAAGATTTACTTAATGAGTTTTTTCATTTAGCATTGTTACTCCAAGCCAAGAGAATTAATTAGTTGAGTAAGCTCTGGCATATCTATGTGATGGAATGCTATACCTTCATTAAAACTGCTATTGAAGTGCATATAATATGTTGTCATGTGAAAGTTCATTTTTTTTTTTTGTGAGCTAGAAAAATACTACAGATAGTCATTTGAGGAGTGGGACTATGGACGATTTTAATTTTCTTCGTTTTTTTCTTCTCACTCACTCGAACAAAAACTTATTTACAGCATTTTAAAATGGCAGTTGTATTACAGATACAATAAAAGCTTACTTGTGAATTAAGTTCTCCTTAATTCCATCCTTTTACCCAGAGGATGGATGGATGTGTGTGTGTGTGTGTGTGTGTGTGTGTGTGTGTGTGTGTGTGTGTGTGTGTATATGACTTAGGATGTTTTTACACTTTATGCATATGCTACTGGGTTATAATTTTCTATCTGTAGCTTTTTTTTTCTTTCTTCTTTTTTTTTTTTTAATATATTTTATTGATTTTTTACAGAGAGGAAGGGAGAGAGATAGAGAGTCAGAAACATCGATGAGAGAGAAACATCGATCAGCCGCCTCCTGCACACCCCCCACTGGGGATGTACCCGCAACCCAGGTACATGCCCTTGACCGGAATCGAACCTGGGACCTTTCAGTCCGCAGGCCGACGCTCTATCCACTGAGCCAAACCGGTTTCGGCAGCTTTTTTTTTCTTAATGTTTGATACATGTAACTCTAGTTTATTCATTTCGATTTCTGTATAGTATTTAGTTAGAATTTACTTAATGTGTCTTTTGTGCTGGTGGATAATTAAGGTGGTTTCCAGTTCTTGTTAGTAAAAGCTATGCTGTAGAGCAGTGATGGCGAACCTATGACATGCGTGTCAGAGGTGACATGCGAACTCATTTTTTTGGTTGATTTTTCTTTGTTAAATGGCATTTAAATATATAAAATAAATATCAAAAATATAAGTCTTTGTTTTACTATGGTTGCAAATATCAAAAAATTTCTATATGTGACACGGCACCAGAGTTAAGTTAGGGTTTTTCAAAATGCTGACACGCCGAGCTCAAAAGGTTCTCCATCACTGCTATAGAGAGATGCTCAAGAGCAGGGGTCCTCAAACTTTTTAAACGGGGCCAGTTCACTGTCCCTCAGACCGTTGGAGGGCTGGACTATAGTTTAAAAAAAAACTATGAAACAAATTCCTATGCACACTGCACATATCTTATTTTGAAGTAAAAAAAACAAAACGGGAACAAATACAATATTTGTATTTGCATGTGGCCCACGGGCTGCAGTTTGAGGACCCCTGCTCAAGAGTTTCGGTCTAGAAATGGAATTGCATAGGTTACATGTAATTTCAACTTTACTAGATACTGTCAAATTGCTCTTCTAAGAAGCTGTTACCAGTCTATACTT
Organism: Myotis daubentonii; assembly: GCF_963259705.1. NCBI lineage: Eukaryota > Metazoa > Chordata > Mammalia > Chiroptera > Vespertilionidae > Myotis > Myotis daubentonii. The sequence continues at coordinate 41,176,855 of NC_081854.1, forward strand.
ACACCAGCAACAGTATAAGATAGTTTTCATTATTTTCATGCCCCTACCTACTTTATATTATCAGACTTAATTTTTTTAAAAGTATATTTTTATTGATTTCAGAGAGGAAGGTAGAGGGAGAGAGAGATAGAAACATCAATGATGAGAGAGTGTTATTGATCAGCTGCCTCCTGCACACCCCTTACTAGGAATCAAACTTAAGTTGCATTTCCTCAGTTACTAATGAACATACTCTTTGTGAATTGTGTTCATATCTTTTGCTCATTTCTTTTGAGCAAAACATTGTTTCTTACTGATTTACTAGAGGCCCGGTGCACGAAATTTGTGCAGAAGGGGAGGGTCCCCTCAGCCCCGCCTGTACCCTCTCCAATCCGGGACCCCTTGGGGGATGTCCAACTGCCAGTAGTTGGACATCCCTCTTACAGTCCTGGACTGCTGGCTCCTAATCGCTCACCTGCCTGCCTGGTCGCCCCTAACTGCCCCCTTACCCCTGTGCCAGCCTGATCGCCCCTCACTGCCTCTGCATGCTGGCCTGATCACCCCTAACTGCTCCCCCTGCTGCCAGCCTGGTCACCCCTCACTGCCCCCCCTGCCAGCCTAATCGCTCCCAACTGCCCCCCTCTGCCGGCCTGGTTGCCCCAACTGTGCCCCTCCCCACCCCTGCTGGCCTGGTTGCCCCTACTGAGGATTGAGTCCAAAACGCAGGCATGTGCCCTGGCCGGGAATCGACCCGTGATTTCCTGGTTCATAGGTCAGCAGTCAACCACTGAGCCACACCAGTTGGACTATACTAATTTTTTGTTATTTGTATACATTGCAAATCTCCAATGCGTGGCTTGTTTCTAACTTGTTTATGGAATCTTTTCTTGAACATGAGCTTTTAATTTTAATGCGATTATCAGTCTCGTGCTTTTTTTGTCTTTACTGCTTCAAGGTCATAAAGATAGAATATCTCCTAAGGGTCTATAAAAGTGTTAATATTTTATATAGACTTTTAATCTGTTTAAAATCTAGTATTTGGATAACCACTTGTGACAGCATGATATATTGATAAAAGCGTCATATGCTAATTAGACCAGACATCCTTCTGGATGACCTTTCCAGCAAAGCCGGGGCTGCAAGGGAAGCACAAGTCTCAGGTGCCAGAGGGAAGCCCATGCCGGCAGCTGGGGGAAGAAAGGCCTACTCTTGCACGAATTTTATGCATCAGGCCTCTAGTTATTAAATAATATGTTCTTTCTTATCAACTCTATCTTAAATTAAGTTTCTGTGTATGAATGGACTACTCTTTTGTTCTGTGATCTGATTGTTATTTCTCCAATATATAATTTATAGTAGCTTTAAAATATGTTCTTCTACTTTGTTCCTTAAAATTGACTTTGCTGCCTACCTGGTATGCCTCAGTGGTTGAGCATTGACCCATGAACCAGGAGGTCATGGTTCCATTCCTGGTCAGGACACATGCTGGGGTTCTGGGCTCAATCCTCAGTAGGGGGCATGTTAGGAAGCAGCAGAACAAGGATTCTATATCATCATTGATGTTTCTATCTCTCTTTCTCCCTCTTCCTTCCTCTCTCTGAAATCAATAAAAACATATTTTTAAAATTGATTTTGCTATTTTTTTAAAATATATTTTATTGATTTTTTACAGAGAGGAAGGGAGAGGGATAGAGAGTTAGAAACATTGATGAAGGAGAAGCATCATCGATCAGCTGCCTCCTGCACACCCCCTACTGGGGATGTGCCTGCAACCAAGGTACATGCCCTTGACCGGAATCGAACCTGGGACCCTTCAGTCCCCAGGCCGACACTCTATCCAGTGAACCAAACCAGCCAGAGCGATTTTGTTATCCTTGGCACTTTGCTCTTCCATATTAATTTTACAATTAGTTTGCTAAGTTCCAGGAAAAGCCCCTTGATATCTTGATTAAAGTTGCATTAAATTTTTAGAGTAACTTGAGAAATACCATCGTCATAATTTGAAGTCTTTCCAGCCGTGATCATTACTATATAATATCTTTCCAATTACTCACTGTTTTCTTGTGTCTTTTACAAGTGTACTTTGCTTCATAAAGTTCTTACATACCCTTTAACTTTATTCCTAGGTTGCTATTGTTAAAATTGCTGTTGTGAAAGAATTTTTTTATTATTGTTAATTTACCATTCAGTTATATGGTATATGGGGAATGTGATTGATCTCCTTTTCTTGATATTGATTCTAGCACCTTACTGGACTCTTGATAGTTTGTAGGTTCTCCTGAATTTTGCATGAAATAAACAGAGCAGCTTTATTCCTTTCTTTCCAGTTTTCATCTTTTTTTCTATCCTGTGTCATTGAAGTAGAAATTTTTTTCCCTTTTTTTGTATTTCATATTTTCAAATTGTCTTTAGGTACATGAAAATTTATGATTTTTATTTTTGGTGAATGTGCCTTTCATTATGCATTGTTTATCTTTATGCTTATTCATGCTTTTTAATTCTAATTGGTCTTTTGTTAGCATTTTTCCTATTACATGCATCCTATGTTTTTTACTTCAGCCTCTTTTTTGTAGTATTATTTGAGTATCTAATCTTGTAGCTTGTTTTTTCTTTTACTCCAACAGTTAACCTTAGTCTTTTAACATGTCATTTTACACTTTCATAATTGGCTCTAATCAAGCAGTGAGCTTAGTTCTGATCCCTCATTTTGCATTTATAGTCCTCATTGCTTAAGGAGCCAAAACTCCTGGTCATCACTGCCTACTTTAACACCAAACCTAGCAGGCTCATTAGTTTAGCTGTGCATGCTACATTTCTGTATTGTTTCTGGATTTGAGATTTTTCTCTTTTTATATTTTATTCATTCATGACGTATTTACAGCAAAGTGTTTGTATCATAGCATGAACTTACTATGCTACCTTGATGGGAAGTCTTCAGTAGCTTCCTAATTTCTACCTCTTGCTGGCTTTCCCCCTCTAGTACCTTACTGCAGGAGCAGATGTTAAGGAAGCAGGCAGAGTTAGAAACAGCGCAGTGCCGGCTCCGACTTCAAGTCCTCACTGAGGAATGCACTAAGCTTCATAATCGTGTCAAGGTAAGTTTGCCCTTTCTAATCCAAATAACTTTTGTTATAGGAATTGAAAGGGAATCTAATTACTAAGGTTCATTTCAGATACAAATATGATTTATCAAAATTTTCAGCAAGTAAATATGACCAACTTTAGTTTTGATTAAAGCATTTGTCCAAAGCTTACGTGCTTTATCTTCCAAGATCAGACGAGATCAGGCACGTTCAGGGTGGTATGGCCGTAGACCAAAGCTTACATGCTTTATGATTAATTCTACTGCAATCTGAATTTTTAAAAAGATTAAACCAGATAATGCAAAACGTAAGTCCTTTCATCTTCCTGCATCTACCAATAAAATGATCTTTTAAACAAAAACAATTTTCAACCCTATTGTTTATGATTCTGTGCTCTCATTTTTTTCATTTGCTTATTGTAATACTGCAAAAACTACAGCACTTCTCTAGGATTTGTGTTAACATTTTCATATAATGAATAAGAAACCTTCTTATGCCGGTCTGGTGTTGCTCAGTGGTTGAATGTAGACCCAGGAACTATAAGAGTCATCGGTTCCATTCCTGGTCAGGGCACATGCCCAGGTGGTGGGCTCACTCCCCGATGGGGAGCTTGCAGGAGGCAGCCAATTGATAATGTTTCTCATCAATGTTTCTATCTCTATCCCTCTTTCTTCCTCTCTCTCTTTAAAATTCAATAAGAACATATTTTAAAAAAATTAAAAAGAAACCTCCTTGTATTAGATCAAGGAATTTTGCATAAGGGGAATAACAATCAAAAAAGCTACATGTGGCTCTGGCCAGTTACCTCAGTTGTTTGGAGCATCATCCCAACACACCAAGGTTGTGGGGTTTGATCCCTTGTCAGGGCACATACTAGAATCAACAAATTAGTGCATGAATAAGAAGTGGAACAACAGATTGATCTATCTCTCTCATCAATAAAGATTAAAAATTTTTTAAACCAAAACAATACTAAACAAAAAAGCTTCACATTTATAAAATCTTTTTCATTTTAGGACTTGCAAAAACTTATTCTGCAACATCGGGATCAGATCTTACTGAGCTCCCAAGGACAATTCCTAAGCGGCTCGCCCTCCAAACTGCCCGAGCACAAGTACTATTTCCAGAAGACCTTCACAGTGTCTGAGAGTGGAAACTGCCGAATTATGACCTACTCTGATGCTCTGAACTGCCTGGTGGTGTCACAACCTTCTCCTCAAGCTACCTTTGTTCCAGGTGAACAGTGTAGAACAGTGGTTCTCAACCTTCTGGCCCTTTAAATACAGTTCCTCATGTTGTGACCCAACCATAAAATTATTTTCATTGCTACTTCATAACTGTAATGTTGCTACTGTTATGAATCGTCATGTAAATATCTGATACGCAGGATGGTCTTTAGGCGATCCCTGTGAAAGAGTTGTTCGACCGCCAAAGGGGTCTCAACCCACAGTTGAGAACCGCTGGTCTAGAACAAGCATGTCAAACTTGAGGCCCACAACAAATACTCATTAACAATTACTCATTTATTTCAGCCCTTTGTATTCAGTGTGTCTCTATTGAAATAAACCCACGTTTCTATAAAAATTGAAGCTTTTGGTTTTTTGCAGCCCACATAAACTTAAACCCTGTTTATTTGGCCCGTGTTAGCCTTTGAGTTTGACATGCTTAGTCTAGAACAGGGGTGGGCAAACTTTTTGACTCGAGGGCCACAATGGGTTCTTAAACTGGACGGGAGGGCCGGAACAAAAGCATGGATGGAGTGTTTGTGTGAACTAATATAAATTCAAAGTAAACATCATTACATAAAAGGGTATGGTCTTTTATTTCAATAGTTTTATTCATTTCAAACGGGCCGAATCCGGCCCGTGGGCCGTAGTTTGCCCACGGCTGGTCTAGAACCTCAGTTTTCATGTACATTATTGAACTCCATTTATTTCTCTTCTCTCTTTTTGGAGTTGCCAGTGTTCTTGTATCCAGAACACTGTCCACAGCCGACCAAATCAGCTTTTCTTAGTCAGTTTCCTGCTCATGTAGATACGTCAGGGTGCTGCAAAAATGTCTTTACTGTGTGTTAACTTCCTTCTGTAAATTAATTCCCCAAGAGAGCAGAAATACTGAAAATCCATGATAAAGTAAAGAGAGAGAAAATGAGATACTTGGAAATGTGCATTAGTGGTACAGTCCAAGAAGTACTATATGTCCCACCGAAGTTATAGGTGCATTTTATTTTTTTTTTTTTTAAACATATTTTATTGATTTTTTACAGAGAGGAAGGGAGAGAGAGAGAGAGAGTTAGAAACATCCATGAGAGAGAAACATCGATCAGCTGCCTCCTGCACACCTCCCACTGGGGATGTGCCCGCAACCCAGGTACATGCCCTTGACCGGAATCGAACCTGGGACCCCCGAGTCCGCAGGCCGACGCTCTATCCACTGAGCCAAACCGGTTTCGGCTATAGGTGCATTTTAGATTGGAAATATTTGAAAAAAAACAAAACACTACCCTGAGGACTAATTTAAATTAAAACAAGATTTAATACTTATTTTTAGAATTATTCAAATTGACAGATTCCTGCCTGGCTGGTGTGGCTCGGTAAATGAGAGTCAGCCTGTGAACTAGAAGGTCACCGTTCGATTCCTGGTCAGGGCATATGCCTGGGTTGTGGGCTCAATCAATGATTCTCTCTTTCTTCACTGATACTTCTATCTCTCTCTCCCTTCCTCTCTGTAACCAATAAAAAATGTATATATATATCTATATCACCCCAAAAGTTTTCTCATGCTTTTATGTAATCTATCTTCCACCTGTCCCTTTCGAGGCATTCCCAGGCAACCACCGATTGACTTTCTGTCACTATAGATTAGTATTCGTGTTCCCTTGTTGATTTAGTGCACATGTTCTAGAATTTTATATAAATAGTCATAAATAGTATTGCTCCTTTTTTGGTCTGGCTTCATTCAGCATAAGATTTTTGAGGTTAATTTGTATTATGTGTGTATTTCGTTTATTCCTTGTTATTGCTGGGTAATATGCCATTTGTGTGTGTGTGTGTGTGTGTGTGTGTGTGTAAAATGATGTATCATTTACCTGTTGATGGATATTTGATTTTTTACAGAGAGGAAGGGAGAGAGAGATAGAGAGTTAGAAACATCGATGAGAGAGAAACATCGATTAGCTGCCTCTTGCACATCTCCTACTGGGGATGTGCCCGCAACCCAGGTACATGCCCTTGACCAGAATCGAACCCGGGACCTTTCAGTCCGCAGGCCGACGCTCTATCCACTGAGCCAAACCGGTTTTGGCTGTTGATGGATATTTGAAATGGAATATCCCTTTTTAAAAAATTTTTTATTGCTTTCTGAGAGGAAGGGTTGAGTCCACAACCTGGCCCTATGCCCTGACCAGAATTGAACCTTGACTGCTTGGTTCATAGGCCGATAACTCAACCACTGACCCACACTGGCTGTGCTGGAATATATTTTTTATAATAAATTAAAACCACAGGAAATTTTTATTTTCTTTGTTTGACTAGCTTTTCCCCAGCAACTTACATGCCAAGAAAGGTAGACAAAGGAGCTTCTTGAAAAAGTTTGCTTTGCCCAAAGTTGACTATCAGTGACGTATCTCACTCTCCTTTGTCTTTGACAGGCTTTGGTGTTAAGATGTTCAGTACTGCCAACATGAAAAGCAATCAGTACATTCCCATGCATAGCAAACAGATCCGAGGACTGGCTTTTGGCAATCAGTCCAAAGGCTTACTTCTCTCTGCTTCCCTAGATAACACTGTTAAACTGACCAGGTGAGTGCTTTGGGGAGGAAGATAGGACCTGGGCTATTGAATGTTGAATAGCATGGAAATTAATATTTGTGTTATGGTGACCTTAGCTTAGGGTTTTTGTTTTTATTTTGGTCTAAAGCATTGTCTTTTGAGACCTATTTAATTCAAACTGTATTGCTTTTAAAAGTGGACACAGCATGTAAAAAACAATATATGTAATGTTCCATTTCTTTAAAATTATATGTTACAAAATACATCTTAAGCCATGAAGATAAGAATAACATCCTTGAGATGATGAAATGACAATATGGAGGCAGCCTTAATACCTGACACCATTGAGTTATCATACCAGCTTAAGACTGCTTATTGCTGGATCATTTTACCTAACAGGAATACTGGGAGCTCGCTCTCCTTGGGTGCCATGATGACTTCTCTAATTGGTAACCCTCAGTTACTGCATTTTACTTTTTTTTATTTCAGAGAAGAAGGAAGCGGGTGAGAGATAGAAATATCAATGATGAGAATCATTAATCAGCTGCCTCCTGCACACCCCCTACTGGGGATCGAGCCCACAACCTTGGCATGAGCCCTGACTGGGAATTGAATCGTCACCTCCTGGTTCATGGTTCATGAATCAATGCTCAACCACTGAGCAACACAGGCCAGGCTCAGTTACTGCATTTTATATTTTACATGCTTTGTGAGGGCTGTGAACCAAATCTGAGAATGATCTGTGCCTTTATCTTTTAGAAATTAGTTCTGATTAGAGATCTGATAGTTGGCTTCCTGTTTAATTTCTGCACCTAAATCTGAGGAACATCGTGATAGTGCTTTTCAAAAATGCTTCTGCTTAATTTTGCTCCAGAACTGAATGTATTATGTTTTGCATATGTATGTGCTGTGGTTTTTCTAGTAGTGTTCTAAAATTAGGATGGGGAGGGGTTAAATACCAAACTGTTATTAAATGACTCTCTCTAGATCAGCGGTTCTCAATCTGTGGGTCACGACCTCTTTGGGGGTTGAATGACCCTTTCACAGGGGTCACCAAAGACCATTGGAAAACACATATATAATTACATATTGTTTTTGTGATTAATCACTATGCTTTAATTATGTTCAATTTGTAACAATTAAAATACATCCTGCGTATCAGATATTTACATTACGATTCATAACAGTAGCAAAATTACAGTTAGGAAGTAACAACGAAAATAATTTTATGGTTGAGGGTCACCACAGCATGAGGAACTGTATTAAAGGGTCGCGGCATTAGGAAGGTTGAGAACCACTGCTATAGATGATATTTTCAACATGGAATATGATCACCTGTGTAATAAATAGGTAACTCTGGAGAAGGTAATGGAAATAAGATGGGAATGTACTTTGTCTATGTCCCTTTAATTTACTTTTACTTCGTTACAGCTCAAGAGGAACATGTGTGTTCCCCCACCCCCCAAAAAAATATTTTGGAAGTAGGAGTTATCTGGGCATTCCTTAGAGGAAATTGGAAATTCAAATAGTCTTAAATGTTTAGCATTGAGATGATGATCTTTACATCTTAGTTATATTTTCTATTTTTTTAATGCATAATTGTAAGAGTCTCTTATAACTTCACAGCCTGGAGACAAATACAGTGGTCCAGACTTATAATGCTGGACGTGCTGTCTGGAGCTGCTGCTGGTGTCTTGATGAAAACAATTACATCTACGCTGGACTGGTCAATGGTTCAGTTCTGGTATATGACCTTCGAAACACGAGTTGTTATGTCCAGGAATTAGTACCTCAAAAAGCCAGGTAGGGAGCCATTCACTTTTTTCCTGTGGGTAACTTCTTTCTCTTGGACAGTTATTGTATTAATTCTCCCTTTCCAAGAGTGTTTCACAGTTGATCACAATTCCTCACAGAGGGCAGTTCTCTCTGAGTCCACTGATTTATTCTCACTTAAATATCAGTAAGATCCTTAAAGTTTGTATTCATGATATTTCACATGGTAGAAAGCTCTGGTGCCAAGTATAACCAGCTTCATGGAATTACTCATTATCCAACATGGCAAAGTGAAGTCAGATCTATGTTCAACACCCAGGTCCACTACATATGAGTGATCTCATTTAGCCTGTTGTGTTCTTCATCTATAAATTATGGTTAGCAAACAGTTGCTTTTATAGCCATATGTCTAACACACGAAGAAAACAGAAAAAAGGTAGCTCAATAAAAAGTGTTTTAAAACTTCCCTAATGCACAATTAAACCAACTTGTTCTAAGGATACCATATTACTGTGACTTATCATTTGTAATCCAATTATAGAGTTGGGAGGTTTGTGAGGTCAGCTCAAGTTCTGAGGGTGGGTGGCCATCAGCATCACTGTGGTTTTTCAGAATGTGTTGAGTACCATTTGGGCAGAATACTCCTGGACACAAAGTTTTCAAACAGAGAGTGGTGTTTATGACCTGAGCCAAAATGAGAAGTGTCTTAAGAAAGAATTTCCATTTCCAATTTGAATATATATTAAAAGAGGGCCATAGGATCTAAATATAAAGATAGCACTACAATAATTATTATTTACTGAAACCTAGGTACAACACTTTGGGGTTTTCTTTTCATTTGGATGGGGTAGAATCATGCTTCAGTGGTGTGTTCTGTGGTCCTGAAGATGATTGATGTAAACTTACACAATTGTCAACCCCAGGCAAACAAGGTAACTGCCATTGATGTAGAGGACTACATGGAGTAGACAATAAAATACAGCAAATGGCAAGGAAATAATATTTGTAAATATTGTTTATTTCTGTTTGAGTTTGCTTTGGTTAGCTTCATTGTAACAGGGAAATGAAATAAGGCAGGCAAAGTGATCATTTTGGCAACTTGAACAGAAACAAGTTCATAAAACAATCTATAGGCTTATATTTCTGAGAGAATTCTTGACATAGTCCTGGATATATGCTTGCAAAAAGAGATTTAGAAAATCTATAAAGAAATAATTGTTTGAATTGACATTAGTTGCTTTAAGCTATATTTTAATCGAGAGGTCTGTCGGCTACAGCTTGGAAGCTTTATTTTATTTAGATGTATGAGCTGTGTTTCTTTTCTAACTTTATGTATGTGGCTAACTCTCTTTTCTTGTAATTGTGATCTTGTACTATTTAATTTCTTTATCCATTTGTCTTCATTGCATTTAGAGCATGTGGTGTCTCTTCTGAAATTGGATATAGACTATTGTATGGATGGCCTTTTATTTCTACGGAGTGAGTTGGTCATGTTTATCAGATGTCAGAGGATAGTGACTAAGATGATTTTTAACCTATTTTATAGAGGTAGAAATGCTCAAGGAAGGGCTCCTGATAGTAGGGTCTGGAATAGTCCAAGTATTAGAATGTGAGGCATGGCTTCCTTTTTTCCCTTCAGATGCCCACTGGTGTCCCTGTCATACATACCCAGAGCTGCCTCGGCTGTATTTCCATATGGTGGAGTGTTGGCTGGAACCTTGGAGAATGCTACCTTCTGGGAGCGAAAAACAGGCTCTTCTCATCAGCCTCACGTGCTGCCCATAGAGCCAGGGGGCTGCATAGACTTTCAGACAGAAAGCAGCACCCGACACTGTCTTGTGACCTACAGGCCTGGTGAGTTTTATGTCTTCTGCCTACTCCTCACTTCACTTAAGAGAAAGGCCCCAGTGAAGGCAGCCATGTAGGGCTCTGACTAGGGCCTTAGCTGTTCCTTATTTGGGGCCAACAAAGTTAAATGGAAAATAGACGAACACCCCTGGCTGGTCTGGCTCAGTGGATAGAGCGTTGGCCTGTGGACTGAAGGGTCCCAGGTTTGATTCTGGCCAGGGGCACATGCCTGGGTTGCAGGCTCAATCCCCAGTGGAGGGTGTGCAGGAGGCAGCCAAGCAATGATTCTCTCTCATCATTGATGTTTGTATCTCTCTATCCCTCTCCCTTCCTCTCTGTAAAAAAATCAATAAAATAATCTTTTTTTTAAAAAAAAGAAAGAAAATAGACGAACAACCATTGTTGTGTGGGCCTAGCTAACTCAACTCACTGCCTCCAGAACCAGGTTGGAACCCCTGACAACCAACACTACTTAAATTCATAGGTTCTTTTTAGCCTGAAAAGTATGAATCTACATTTTGATGAGCTACACTGATGGTTAGGCAGATGTTTCATCAGATATAGTCATTACAGTGCTATACTTCTGCTATTAGTGGCTATGTAGTCATTTACAATTTTGTTGGAGCTGTAGAGTTGCTTCAGCAGAGTCTTCTGGCTCTTTTTGTTCTTTTTTTTTTTTTTAATAGATTTTTTATTGATTAAGATATTACATATGTGTCCTTGTCCCCACATTACCCTCTACCCCCCCCCTCCCCCCCGCTCATGCCCTCCCCCTCCCCCGTTGTCCGTGTCCATTGGTTAGGCCTATATGCTTGCATAAAAGTCCTTAGGTTGATCTTTCCCCCATACCCCTGCCCTCCCCTACCTTCCCTCCAAGGCCCGACAGTCCAATCAATGCCTCTCCGTCTCTGGATCAGTCCTTGTTCATCAGTTTATGTTGTTCATTATATTCCACAAATGAGTGAGATCCTGTGGTATTTATCCGCTCTCCAGTTCCATCCATGCTGTGGCAAATGGTAAGAGTTCCTTTTTCTTCTTCCTCTTCTTAAAGAATGAATACCTTTCAGCATTTCATATAATGCTGGTTTGGTGGTGATGAACTCCTTTAGCTTTTTCTTATCCGTGAAGCTCTTTATCTGACCTTCTATTCTGAATGATAGCTTTGCTGGATAAAGTAATCTTGGTTGCAGGTTCTTGCTATTCATCACTTTGAATATTTCTTGCCACTCTCTTCTGGCCTGCATGGTTTCTGTTGAGAAATCAGATGACAGTCGTATGGGTACTCCCTTGTAGGTAACTGACTGTCTTTCTCTTGCTGCTTTTAAGATTCTCTCTTTGCCGAAACCGGTTTGGCTCAGTGGATAGAGCGTCGGCCTGCAGACTGAAAGGTCCCAGGTTCGATTCCGGTCAAGGGCATGTACCAGGGTTGCGGGCACATCCCAGTAGGAGATGTGCAGGAGGCAGCTGGTCGATGTTTCTCTCTCATCGATGTTTCTAACTCTCTCCTTTCCTCTCTGTAAAAAATCAATAAAATATATTTAAAAAAAAAAAAAAGATTCTCTCTTTATCTTTTGCTCTTGGCATTTTAATTATGATGTGTCTTGGTGTGGTCCTCTTTGGATTCCTTTTGTTTGGGGTTCTCTGCGCTTCCTGGACTTGTAAGTCCATTTCTTTCACCAGGTAGGGGAAGTTTTCTGTCATTATTTCTTCAAAAAGGTTTTCAATATCTTGCCCTCTCTCTCCTTCTGGTACCCCTATAATTCTGATGTTGGTACGCTTGAAGTTGTCCCAGAGGTTCCTTACACTATCTTCATATTTTTGGAATCTCTTTTCTTTTTTCTTTTTCGGTTGGGTATTTTTTGTTTCTTTGTATTTCAAATCTTTGACTTGATTCTTGGGATCCTCTTGTCTGCTGTTGGATCTCTGTAAATTATTCTTTATTTCAGTCAGTGTATGCTTAATTTCTAGTTGGTCCTTTTTGATGTCCTCCATGGTCTCACTATACTTATTGAGGGATTCATTAAATTTATCGGCGGTTTCCATAAAATTCTTGAAAAACCTTATAAACGTGGCCTTGAACTCTATATCTAGTCGTTTGCTTTCCTCCATTTCTGCCATTTGTGACCTGTTTCTTTGTCTCCGCATTTTGGCTGTTTCCCTGTGTTGATAGAGTGGCCCTATGCGCCAGGTGTCCTGTAGGGCCCAGTGGCTCAGCCTCCCCAGTTACCTGAGGTGGACACTCTTGGTGCACTCTTGGTGCCTTGGTTGTTGTAGGATCACTGGGAGGAATTGACCTCCAGGCCAATTGGCTGTGAGAATCAGCTGTGTCTGCAGTGGGAGAACTTGTGTGCTGAAGACACCCTTCTGGGGCAAGACTTGCTTCAGTGGGGCTTTGGTGCTCAATGAGTCTGCCCCCTGAGTGTGTCCCTTATGGATCTGAGGAGTTGCAATCTGGATGGTCCCCCTCTGACCACTGGGTACAGTGGCTCCTGGATCTAAGGAGGTGCTAATTCAGCCTCTGCTTGAGGCCGCACAGCAGGAGCCACGAAGAGGCTCAGCTGTGAAGCAGAGCAAGCCCCTGCGGGGCCTTGGGCCTTCTCTTGGAAGTTCCTGGTCTGCCTGGCTTGGCTGCAGTTAGGTACATTCACATGCAAAAGCCTCTGCCCCAGCCTGGGTGGGGCGGGGTCTCAGGGAATCAAAGGGCGGAGGAAGCAGCTATGGCTGATTCTCCGCCCACCCCTAAGGAGTCCAGCGTCTCAGTGACCCGATAATTGCTGCAAGCACCTCTGAGGGAAAGCTGCCCTCAAGTTCGCCCGCTGCCCGACAGTGCATCTTCTCCCCGTATGAGTCCTGGGTCCCCAGAGACTTCCCGGAACAGAGTTTAGAGCAGTCGGGAGCTTGTGATTCAAAAAGACAGCCGTGTCCTCGGGTGCACACGCGCGAGCCACCGCACTTCACCTCCGCAGCTCCTCTGGCTCTCAGTGTGCTTTTCTTTCCTTCTAGTTGTAGAATTTACACTCAGCCAGCCTTCCTGTTGTTCTGGATGATGTCCGCTCTGTCCTTTGCGGTATTTTTCAATTGTTGTGGGAGGCGGCAATTTCCCGGTGTTTATCTATGCCGCCATCTTAGTTTCTCCCTCTTTTTGTTCTTAGTCATCTCATAGGTCTCTGTCTCCAAGAAAACTTTGGGGCTCTATTTTGTTCTCTAGTTTTCATTTGCCTCCCAGCAGAACCGTAGATATATGTTTCCCCTTCTATAATAACAAATTTATAAAAATGTACAGTTCTGGGGCTAATAGAGTCCTCACCGGGGAAAGGGAAGAAAAATGTAGTCAGAACTGTTAAGGAAGATGAAAACCCAAGCCGAGGTCTGCAGGATACAGTGATAGTACTAAAAAGGATAGATAGTCCATTCTCAAATTGTTTCCCTCATAGGCAAAACCTATGTAGATAACCTGCTTCATCCTAGGCTAGGGTTCTGAATTTCATTTGTGCTATATTATTTTTGTTGTTACTATGTGTTTGTTTTTTAACAACAGACTATTTCTGTATGTATGTGTGTGTGTGTTGTGTTGTTGGTTTTTGTTGTTGTTAATCCTCACCAGAAGATTTTTTTCCCCCATTGATTTTTAGAGAGAGTGGAAGGGAGGGGGAGAGACAGAGGGAGAAAAACATCAATGTGAGAGCAACACATCAATTGGTTGCTTCCTGCACGTGCCCTGACCAGGGCCAGTGATCAAACCTGCAACCGAGGTAAGTGCCCTTGACCAGAATGCAACCCTTCAGTCCGCTGGCCAGAGCGCTAATCACTGATAAACCCACCTAGAGCTTATTGTTATGTTTGCTTTGTTAGCTATGCTTGATAGTTTAATAAATTGAGGCCTTTCCACTCAACTAAGTTGTAAGGGTTTGAGGTGCTTGGTTAATTTATTTGGACCATCTTCATGGAGCAATACGTTTTTCTATCCCGTAGATAAAAATCACAACACCTTACGAAGTGTTCTGATGGAGATGGCCTACACGCTGGATGACGCCGGAGAGCCAGTCTGCTCCTGCCACCCTGTACAGACATTCCTTGGGGGGCGCACTTGCAAACTACTGACCAAAAATGCTCTTTTCCAAAACCCAGAGAAGAGTGGCAGCATCCTGGTGTGTATTGGGGATGAAGCATCATATTCTGCCCTGGTGAGCCTTTTATATTTTTATAGAGAAATGTATAAAGCAAAAAGCCAAAGTTCTCCTTCATGATTATATACATCTGCATATGTGTGAGTGAGTATGTATGTTTACTTAGTTTATTTTTCTTATAAGTCACACTTTACTACTGCTTTCTATGGCTTGCTCTTTTTAACTTCCTGTCTTGGCTCTTTTCATTTCAATATCTGTAGACTCACTTCATTCTTTTTACATAAGCTAAAGTGTTCCTTGGGCTGCACTTTGCATCTAAATTTAAAAAAAACACTGCTGAAACCCCTATAAAATAATGATTCAGGCATCAGCTATATCAATAGATGAAAGGTTAGTGGGAAATTTCATAATGGGGGGAGGGGTCGGCCTGTTACCACCTGAACATATCGATCAACCTTAGGTGGGTGAGCTTACCAGATAATGTCCCTCTTGATGTAAAGCAATATGAAGCAGAGGGCGCCTTCTGTGAGATGTTTTTGAACTTGAATCCAAGCCTTACCTAAGAATTTAAGGGATAAAGGGACATGAAATCAGAAAAAACAAAAAATTGGATCGATGAAGCAGATATAGTAAAAGCTTAATCAGCTGTGTAATGGGTTTTAATACTTTAAATTTTTTATTTCACAATAAAAAGTATTTAAAAGAAAAAGAAAGCATCAATTAGAAGATGATAGGTTCCATGAAGACAGGAACAAGGATTTTGTCATATTGTTCCTATATTCCTAAAAGACTGCCAGCACATAGATTCAAGGGATGAAGGCTAGCAAGGCTAATTGCGGATTATAGTAGGTGATCATACTGCATCATGTCAGGTGTGCTGATTTTATGCATCCTGATGAGGGGTAGGGGATTTGCTACCCAGGCAGTGCTCTCTTTGCATCTCTTTCAAAGTGGATGAGAAAGAGTCCCCTCACTTAATTGAATGAGTTTTTACTTTTTATCTTTTTTTGTCTTCTATAGGTATGGGATGCTAGCAGCGGCTCCTTGCTGCAGGGTCTGCCGACTGATCAGCCTGTCTTGGACATCTGTCCATTTGAGGTGAACCATAGCAGCCACGTTGCTACCTTAACAGAGAAGATGGTTCAAATCTATAAGTGGGAGTGACCATGGTCTTGAAACTTACATTGCATTGCCACTGGTTAATGTTCAATGTTGTTTGCTAGCATCTAACAGCCTTGAGCAAGATCCCTCCTTATTGTCTGGCCTTGAACGTTTGGGAACATGATTCCTTTGGTTTAGTATGATTGTAAGACTCCAGGTTACTAAAACTACAGATTGTGTATTATGTCCATCAAAAGTGTAAGTGACTGTTATTGTCTACATTGTCCATTTCTTGGGTTAAAAGCCTTCATGAATCTTTGTGGAGAATCGATACTTTCATTCAGACTGTTTGCTGGACCGCAGAGAGTAGCTTCCCAGCAGTCATTTAGGATATGATTGTGCACCAACCATGTTCTAGGCCCTGTTTGAGTGGTCTTGTCACATGGGCTATTTGGTTTGGGAATGCTTGTGTCCCTAAAGGGACTAACCATTTGATGCTGCTTGGATGCAAGTGGATGCAGAATTTTTCAGTTGAACACAAGAGGGCATTATAGAACCTTGTGTAGGATTTTATCTATTTCTGACCTTGTGGGCTGACATTTTAGTAACTCAGTCTCATCCCCATAGAAGCGTGTGGTAGAGCACATCTGGTCTACTTTGTGGCAACCACGGTTATGTTCCTGTTGTGCAGTTGCTAGAATATGAGCAGGCTCTATGATGGAGGCAGCTGTAATGAGCTATTGACAACTTTCCTAATGCTGAAGGCATTCAGTTCATTGCATTGTGAGAGCCAAGAAAAGAGGCCAGTTGTTTGAGCAGTGGGGAAGACATTTTTGTAGCCAGCCTAAGATCTCAGGGATAGTTTTATACAAACCAATGCTTTGAAGACCATTCCTTTTCCCTCTCATTAGGAAAAGATGAGCAAGCAATATGTTAAAGCTCTTGAATCTCTTAGTATCATATTAGGAGTAATGGGCTAACTTTGCAAAAGAGACTGACAAAAGAGAAGCTGCTCAGACTGCTGCTAAAAATAGGAGAAGGGCCTGTCACTTTCAGTTCTGAAAGTTCCCATCTGAATAAAGCCACCCCTTTGGAGTGAGAGGCTGTTCTTGAGCATGTTTAGAATTCTCATGTAAAGCCTTCCCCATGTGAAAATGATGTCTGATTCCAAGTTTCATTCATATATACATACACACACACACACACACACACACACACACACACACACACATATATATATATATACACACACACACACATTTTTATTGATTTTTAGAGAGAGAAAGGGAGAGAGAAACATCTATGTAAAAGTGAAACATTGATCAGCTGCCTCCCACAGGCCCCCCTTCTGGGGATCGAGCCACACCCTGGTTATGTGTCATGACCAGCAGTGGAACCTGCAATTCTTCTGTGCACAGGATGACACCCAACCAACTGAGCTACACTGGCCTGGGCCCAAGTTTCTTTGATTTGCCTCCCTTCCTAAACTTTTCTAAGTGGGGAAATGGTTATTCATTTTAACTCTGGGTTGTCCACATTTGAGTCCTGCACTTTTCTCCAGTAGAGGGCTCAGGAGTGTGATTTTTCTTAAAATAATTGTTGTAGGAACGTTATTATTTTTATTTCGAAATAGTTCTGACCTGTCAACTCCTGAGCCATTGCCAGCATTTCTCACCAGGAAGGGGTTATTGCAGATTTCCCCAGGGTTCCAAATTCTACTTGTGCCTTTTAAAAATTGCATCCTCCTATTTATTTTAAAAAAAAAAAAAGCCAGTTTCCAGGGTTAGGGAAAGACCCCCCCTCCCCCTTTCCTCAGAGGATATACCCCTTTTGATATGTTGATGATTTGATTGCCCAGGCCTAAAGCTTCAGTGGCAGAATGGGATTTGAATTAAAAAGCAGAGCACATCTGGTTTCAGTAGACTGTCACAGAGAGGGATGCAGGTGGTCAGACCCTGTCTGCCTTTTGTCTTGGACAGCGTTAGTATTTGAAGTACACTCAAGGGATGCTGATTGATTGGCCTAAGCATAGGAACCAAGGGACTCATTACTAGGGAGGTTGGGTGAATCTCAACTCTTGCCAGTCCTTGGGTTCCTTCAGTAAATTTGTATGTTTTAGAAACAAATTCATGTGACTGGTTTCTCCAAAGGAAAAAACCTCACCTTTAGCCTCCCTGCCCCCCTGCACCTGCAGGAGATTGCATTTGTTGATCCAGGCACTGGTGTCCTGTATAGCGCCAGGCCCTGCCATGTTTCTTCATTCCTGTCTCTCAGGTTGTTTTCCCATTTGAGGATTTGGAGTTAAGCAAACTCAAACATCTTGTTTTATATATCCTTGTACCTGCTTTGAAAACAGAGCAATGTTTGTGTTTTATATTTTATTGTTAATTTGAAAATAAAGAATTTGCTGTGTGTAACAGCTCCTGGTGTCTTTTGTCTCTTTGACTGTCAGAGGCAGGAACATGACTGCCTCTTGGGAGAAGGCTATGATCCCAGCCTGGTAGATTTCTCCATTTCATACAGTACAAGGTCTGAGTTACACATTTCCCTGGACCTGAAGTAAACATATTATTTAAATTGATGAGCTATTTGAACCTTTAGCTAGCAATTCTATTTTACTGTTGCTAGTAGGGAGCTGTGTGCTTGCCTCTTACGAATCCCCCTTCACTGGTCTTTTGCTTATTCTGAGATCTAAGGGTCTAAATCCTGCAAACTGTATTTCCCAGACTCCCTTTGTCTGCTAGCTTCCTATTAGTTTCTTTGAAGCCAGGAGACTAATGTGGGAGAATACGAGAAGAAAGCTTTTTGTGGCAGCAGCATTGGACAAGTATGGGCTCCTGGGTTCTGCTCACTACAGTTATGGCTACTTATCTCAGCTTCTTTGTTCTGTTCAGGAATTTCTATTGCCATAAATGATGGTGTTTAAGCATTAGACTGGAAAGGCTGAAAATGTTTTTCAGCTGAATAGCAAATGGAGTTTACTAGATTCCAGGAGGACTGAATCCATAGGTAAAGTTTACTGTTGTCGCCGAAACCGGTTTGGCTCAGTGGATGGAGTGTCGGCCTACAGACTGAAAGGTCCCGGGTTCGATTCCGGTCGGGGGCGTGTGCCTTGGTTGTGGGCATATCCCCAGTAGGAGATGTGCAGGAGGCAGCTGATCGATGTTTCTCTCTCATTGATGTTTCTGACTCTCTGTCTCTCTCCCTTCTTCTCTGTGAAGGATCGATGGAATGTATTTTAAAAAAAAAAAAAGTTTACTGTTGTCTTGGAGCCTGGTGTTCCTTCAGAAAATGACAGAAGTAAATCCCAAATCACACAAAAAAAACCCACAATACTGTTCATTGGTAATAATCTCTACTGTTTATCCCTTAATAGTTTACAAAGCCCTTTCCCAATATATTAATTTTTAAGCAATGTTATAGGATAAATATTATTCTAATTTATAGGGGAAGAAATAGGTTAAAATATTAAAGGAAAATGACATTTAGGTATTTAATTTTACATATCCTAGTCTTCCCACTTTATACTTTCCATTCCTGTCAGCTAAGTAGGAATTGGGAAACCTGGGTAAAAGCTCACTTTCATTTTTTGTTATCTCTGTCTCCAGAATAGCCTGGGATAATTTCCCATAACTTCTACATTTAAAATGAAAATAGCCTGCCCGGCCTGTGTGGCTCATGAACCAAGAGGTCTCTGGTTCAATTCCTGGTTAGAGCACATGCCTGGGTTGCAGGCTTGATCCCTGGGAGGGGGTGTGCAGGAGGCATCTGATCAATGATGATGTTTCTATCTCTTCCTTTCTCTCTATAAAAATCAATAAAAACATACTTAAAAATGATGATAATGAAATTAAAATAGCCTGGCCAGAGTGGCTTAGTTTGTTGAGCATCACCCCTTGCACTCCAAGGTTGCTAGTTCAATTCCTGGTCAGGGCACAGGTTGTGGGTTCAATCCCTGGTTGGGGCATGTACAGAAGGCAATCAGTTGATGTTTCTTTCCCTGTCTCCCCTTCCTCTCTCTAAGCATGTCTTCAGGAGAGGATTTAAAAATAAAATAAAAATAAAGCAGGTAATCATGCACATTATTGTGACTCTTAACACTCTTCCAAATGCCCTCATTTGTCTTAGATTTCTGGGTACTGAGGCTGGGAACATTACTCTTCAATAGGAGAGTCTGACACGGTCTAGAGCTACCTGTTCAGTGCTCATCGCAGGTCAGGCGAAGAGGTAGAACTGCTCTGGCTTGTTCCCAGATCCATGGAAACTAGGGAGTAGCTTAGTAACCCAACTTGTGTGGAGAAATAAATCTGTGTGGTCATGAAAATCAGATCTCCAACTGTGTGGAGTGTAATTGACCAATGTCCCAGCTGCTGTACTTTGAAATCCACTGTGTTCACTCTGAGGCCACACTCTCCAAGCCTTACTCCCAAGCAATGACTGAATGTAGCAGAGAAGTTAAAGCAGGCTTATTCCTGGAAAGCTCGCCTCTTAATAAGTCTTCCATAGCCAACCCTGTCTGAAGATTGCTTCTACAGAACCCAAAATAACCCACCAGAAGGCAAATAGTGGAGTAGATAATAAAACCCAGACAGTCTAGGCAGGTTTTCCTAACCACAGTGCTATCTCCAAGGCAGAAAGTACATAGGAAGTGCTCAGAAAATAATCTATAATAATAAAAGCATAATATGCTAATTAGACCGGACGTCCTTCCAGGATGACACAGCCACTGCGGTTGCGAGGGAGGGATCCAGGCAGCTGCCGCCCAAAGCGGCAACAGCCTACACTTGTACGAATTTCATGCATCAGGCCTCTAGTCCTATCTAATAAGACAAACATGGTAATTGACTGTACCTTTGCTACACCTCCCATTGGCCAATCAGAAAGATATGCAAATTAACCGCCAACAAAGATGGTGGTTAATTTGCATATGTAGGCGCGAAGTGGCTGAATGAAGACTGAAGGTGGCTACGGCTAGAGCGAAGGCCTGGGTCCCGGGTGCCGGAGGAAAACGGGTGCTGGCAGCCAGGGGAAGGGAAGGCCTATTGCACGAATCTTTTCATGCAACAGGCCTCTAGTCCTATCTAATAATAGACAAAGATGGTAATTGACCATACCTTCGCTATGCCTCCCATTGGCTAATCAGCGTGATATGCAAATTAGCCGCCAACAAAGATGGCGGCTTATTTGCATGCTGCAGGCAGGGCGGGAGAACACGAGCCGCCATCCGGGCCCCGTGTGCGGCCCCGCCCCCAGCCAGGACCCCCATGTGCCACCTAAACCCCACCCCCAGCCAGGACCCCCGTGTGCCGCCTAAGCCCCACCACCAGCCGGGACCCCCGTGTGCCGCCTAAGCCCTGTGCCAGCTATGCCCCGCCACCAGCCAGGACCCCATGGCAATCTGAGAGCAGGAAAGTGCCGCCCCTGGGTCGCCATGGTGATCCAGCGATTGGTGAGCAGGAAAGTGCGGCCTGCAGGCAGCACCCAGGTGGGCCTGCTCCTGGGTCGCCATGGTGATCCCAGAGCAGGAAAGTGTGGCTGCAGGCAGCACCCAGGAGGGCCTGCCCCCAGGTCTCTGCGGCGATCCGGCGATCTGTGAGCAGGAAAGTGCGGCCAGCAGGCAGCACCCCACCCTGGCCACAGCTCAAGGGAGAGTATGACACGCAATGGAGGCCAGGAGCCTGAGATCAACACAGAGGGGTGCCTGCTCCAAGCCTCCACAGTGTGGCTGGGGGCAGGCCCCCAGCAGACACACACACACACACACACACATACACGGGATGCCTGCTCCGAGCCTCTGCTGCCAGACTGTGGCAGTCAGTAGGACATCCACTGAGGGCTCCTGGACTGTGAGAGGGGCAGGCTGGGCTGAGGGAACTCCGACCCCCCCTGCATGAATTTCATGCACCAGGCCTCTAGTCCTATATAATAAAAGGCTAATATGCAAATCGACTGAACAGTGGAACAACCAGTCACTATGACGCACACTGACCACCAGGGGGAAGATGCTCAATGCAGGAGCTGCCCCCTGGTGGTCAGTGCTCTCCCACAGGGGGAGCACCTCTCAGCCAGAAGCCGGGCTCATGGCTGGTGAGTGCAGCAGCAGTGGTGGGAGAGGCCCGTGGGGAGCGGGCCTAAGCCATCAGTCAGACATCACCCAAGGACTCCCAGACTGAGAGGGCGCAGGCCAGGCTGAGGGACTCCCCTTCCCCCCGAGTTCATGAATTTCATGCACTGGGCCTCTAGTTACTAAATAAATGAATATAAAAGTGACATGTTGATAAAGAGTAAATTTTCCCAGGGATGCTTCAAAATGTTGAGACTTTTGAGATAAGCATTAAAGGATAAATAATTTTAGGATGAAAGTGTTAGAACTTCATGGGTCAATGTTATTTCCAGTTTATCTTTTCATTAAAAAAATAAAGCATGGTTTTTAATGTTCTTACCTTTTTGTTGAATTTTAGGAGCTCTTTATATATTCTGGATATTAACTTTTTATCAAATACATAGTTTGAGAATATTTTCCCCCATTCTGTGGTTTGCATTTCCATTCTATCGATATTGTGTTTTGATGCATAAAAGTTTAAATTTTGATGAAGTCCAATTTATCAATTTTTTTTTCTTTTGTTGCCTAATTGTCTTACAGCTTTAGTTCTCACCTCTAGGTCTTTGATACTTTTTCAGTTAATAGTTGTTTATAAAGTGAGTTAAAAATCCAACTTCATTACTGTAACTTTGTAGTATATTTTCAAATCAGAAAGTGTGTGTCCTCATCTTTGTTTATTTTTTTTCTGAGACTTTTTTGGCTATTTTGGGCCTTTTAAGATGGGTTTTTTATTATACAAAAATATAATTGGGATTTTGATAGGGATTACACTGAATTTGTAGAGTGCTTTGGGAACTATTGATAACTTAACAATATTAAAGTCTTTCAGTTTACAAAGGTATCATGTTTTTCTACTTATTTATGTCTTTTATTTCAGCACTGTTTTTCCTTAATATGTTTTTTATTGATTTTAGAAAGTGAGGAAGGGAGAGGGGGAGAGAGAGAAACATTAATCAGTTGTTGCCTCCTGCACACACTCCAACCAAGCATGGAACCCACAGCCTGGGTATGTGCCCTGACTGGGAATTGAACCTGCGATCTTTCAGTGTATGGTACAACAATCAACCAACTGAACCACGCTGGCCAGGGCCATCAATGTTTTGTAGTATTGTGTACAAATCTTTTGCCTCCTTTGTTACATTTATTCCTAAGTATTTTGTTCTTTTTTTAAAAAAATATATTATTATTGATTTCAGAGAGGGAGGGAGAGATAGAAACATCAATGAGAGAGAATCATTGACAACCCCCCACTGGGGATCAAGCCCGCAACCCGGCATGTGCCCTGACCAGGAATTGAGCTGTGACCTCCTGGTTCACAGGTTGATGCTCAATCACTGAGCCATGCCGGCCGGGCAGTATTTTGTTCTTTTGATAGAATTGTTTCTTTAATTTTGTTTTGGATTATTCACTGCAGTGTATAGAAATGTCTTCATACACTGGATAAAAGATGCTTGCTAGGAGTCTGTATTATGTTTAGCCTCAACCTTCATGTGACAGTGTTATCTGCCCCCTGGCCAGGGGCTCCTGACTCAGACATTTCCTCCAGAGGAGAAGAGAACTAGTGATTTCCACCATCCACCCTGAGGGGGAAGGAAGAACAAGAGCCTCTTCATGTCACTTTTTAAAAAATTGATCCATTGGTGAAATAAGCCAATCTGAGAAAGACAAATATCACATGATCTCACTTATTTGTGGACTCTAATGAACAAAGTGAATTGATCAACAAAATAAGACTCGAAGCATGGAGGCCTGGAACAGACTGACATACCTTGATGTGGGGCTGGGGAAATGAGGAGAGATAAACCAAAGAACTTACATACTTATGTCCATAGCCCATGGACATGGGCAATAGGGTAGTGAAGACCTGGAGGGTTGGTAGGGGATGGAAGGAGGGGCTTAAAGGGGGAAGATGAGAGTGATCTGTAAAACATCAATAAAGGATCCCAGGTTCGATTCTGGTCAAGGACACATGCCCAGGGTTGCGGGCTCGATCCCCAGTAGGGGGCATGCAGGAGGCAGCCAATCAATGATTCTCATCATTGATGTTTCTATCTTTCCCTCTCCCTCTCTGAAATAAATAAAAACATATTTTAAGTAAATAAAAAATCATTTTAATTGTCTTAATTTTTTTTTTTTTTTTAGAGAGAGGAACAGAAACATTGATTTTTGCTGTTCCACTTATTCATGCATTCATTGGTCGATTCTTTTTTAAAATATATTTTTATTTAAATACAAATTCTTTGTATTTACCTACTTGGGGTTCACAGAACTTAACTATAGGTTGATATCTTTCATCAGTTTTGAGAAATTCAAAGCATTGTCTTTTCCAATATTGAGCTGAACCGTTATCTTCCTTCTCTCCTTTTGGGACATGAATTATACAGGGCGGGGCAAAAGGAGGCTTGCTATTGTCCATATAGAAAATAATACAATAATTAATAAGTAATAATACAAGAATAAATTCTGTGTTTCACATACTCACGCCATAAACCTACTTTTGCCTCTATTTTTTTTTCCTGTCCTTTTTTTTTCTGTTTCCTTTTGGATGTTTTCTATTGACCTGTTTTTCTTCAGCAATTCTGTCCAGTGCTATAGAATGTTTGTTTACCCTGCCCAATTCATATGTTGAAATCCTGGCCCCCAATGTTATGTTATTTGAGGGTGGGATCTTTGGGAGTGTGATCAGGTCATGAGGATGGAGCTCTTGTGAGTAGGATTGCTGCCCCTGGCATCCTTCCACCATGTGAGGTTACAGCAAGAAGACAGCTGTGTATGGACCAGGAAGTGGGCTCTCACCAGACAGCATATCTGCTGGCATCTTGATTTTGGATTTTCCAGCATCCAGAACTGTGAGAAATTAATTTCTATTGTTTATAAGTCACCCAGTCTATGGTGTTTTGTATAGCAACCCAAACAGACTAAGACGTCCAGTCTGTTTTTGGTCATCTAAGACATTTTAATTCAGTTCTAGATGTTTATTTATTTGTATAGAGCATCTGTCCCCTGGTGGTCAGTGTGCGTCATAGCTACTGGTCGAATAGTCGGACAAACACAGGCTTTTATATATATAGATACCTCATAATTTTTTATTCAATGCTGTACCATGCAGATTAAAAATTTTAGAGGCTTGTCATAATGTTATCTTTTTCTAAAAAGTTTTTTTTTAATGTATTTTATTGATTTTCTACAGAGAGGAAGGGAGAGGGATAGAGATTTAGAAACATCAATGAGACAGAAACATCAATCAGCTACCTCCTGCATACCCCCTACTGGGGATGTGCCCGCAACCAAGGTACATGCCATTTACTGGATTTGAACCTGGGACCCTTCAGTCTGCAGGCTGACACTCTATCCACTAAGCCAAATATTGTTGAAAGTATTACAGATGTCCCCCTTTTTCCCCCCGTTGACCTCCTCCACCCTGCTCCCCCCACCAGGCTATCAACAAACTATTGTCTGTGTCTATGGATTATGTATATATGCATATAAGTTCTTTGGTTAATCTCTTTCTTTAAAAAGTTTTCCTGCCGAAACCGGTTTGGCTCAGTGGATAGAGCATCGGCCTGCGGACTCAAGGGTCCCAGGTTCGATTCCAGTCAAGGGCATGTACCTTGGTTGCGGGAACATCCCTAGTGGGAGATGTGCAGGAGGCAGCTGATCAATGTTTCTCTCTCAGTGATGTTTCTAACTATCTCTCTCCCTTCCTCTCTGTAAAAAATCAATAATTAAAAAAAACGTTTACTTCTTATAGACAAAGTACTAGTGGGTCACCTTGACCCTACTGAGGCATATTTTAAACTTTATTAAAGTTGGCTTATGGTAGTTTTGCCCTTTCTTCAAGGGTAAGTTTCTTGTTCCTAGGCTATTGTCCTTTCTCCTCGAATTTGGCCTTTATTACTAGGGTGTAAACCTTCTGAGGCCTCAGTTAAAAACCCAGGTAGGCCTAGCTGGTTTGGTTGAGTGGATAGAGTGTCAGCCTGCAGACTGAAGGGTCCCGAGTTCAATTCTGGTCAAGGGCACATCCCCAGATTGAGGGCTCAGTCCCCAGTAGGGGGCATTCAGGAGGCAGCTGATTAATGGTTCTCTCTTGTCATTGATGTTTCTCTCTTTTCTTCTCCCTTCCTCTCTGAAATTAATAAAAACAAAACAAAAAAACACAGGTATTTGCCAAGGTCTCTACACCTCAGCAGGGTTTAACTCTAACTTGTATTTCCCTAGTACTTATGGGGCCACTGAACCTCTTTGAAATTGTTGCTCTGTCAGCTATTATTTTCTTCTGGATCTGTTGGCATCTTACTTGTATATGCACAGCTTATGAGTCAGCCTGTGACTTGAGAGAAATCTGTTCAGATTTTTGGCTCTTTCTCTGTGGGTTCTTCCTCCAGTATTTTGACCCTTAAATCCTGGCCACTTTGGGGGCTCTTGAACTCCTCCTACCTGTGTATTTTAAGCTCATAAGATTGCTGCTAACTGCATGGGTTCAATTCTTCTGAGTCACCACTTGGAAAGTATACTCAGAAAACAATCTGGATTGGAGCTGCCCTGTATACTTTTCTTTAAGATTATATGTAGCCCCTCATTTCCTAACTGCATTGGTTACTTTCTAATCCCTTCCAATGATATTTTATGTATCTTATCTAGCTTTTATGGTTTTTAGTGGAAATGAAAATTCTTAGGGTTAGAATCAGAAACCTCCCTAATGACATGTATATCTAGGGCCTCCAAGGCCCTATATGGTCTGACCCTTGACCAGTTAGTTCTCTTGACTCCTTCTAGTACCCTCTTTTCTCACTTCAATTCAGCCACTTAGACCTTCACGTTGAATACTTATTCCCACTTCAGGGCCTTGAACTTTTTTGTGAGCCTCTGTTTCTGGAATACTTCTGCTATGGTCTGAATTTTTTTTTTGTCCCCCCATCCCAAATTCATATGTTGAAATCCTAATACTCAATGTGATGGTATTAGGAGGAGATGGGGCCTTTTGGAGGTGCTTAGGTCATGAGAGTGGAGCTCTCATGAATGGGATCATCGTTCTTATAAGAGACCCCACAGAGCTCCCTAGCCCCTTCCACTATATGAGGACAAGTGAGAGGTTGGCAGTCTGCAATCTGGAAGAGGGTCTTCGCCACAAACCTACCAAGCTACCACCCTGATCTCAGACTTTCAGCCTCCAGAACTGTGAGAAATGTTTATATTGTTTATAAGCCATCCGGACTGTGGTATTTTTGTTACAGCAGCCTAAACAGACTAAAACAACTTCAGACCTAGTTCTTTATGTAGTTGTTATCTTTATGCTAATTGGTTCACTGATAACTTGCTCATAGGCTCCTAGATAGAGCCTTTCCCTAGCTGCCTTTATATAAAAGCTCCTCCCCAGCCAATAAAAGAAAATACCTTTTTTTAAAAAATATATATTTTATTGATTTTTCTACAGAGAAGAAGGGAGAGGGACAGAGAGCCAGAAACATCGATAAGAGAGATCGATCAGCTGCCTCCTACACGCCCCCAGTGGGGATGTGCCCGCAACCAAGGCACATGCCCTTGACCGGAATCGAACCCGGGACCCCTGAGCCCGCAGGCCGACGCTCCATCCACTGAGCCAAACCAGTTCGGCAAGAAAATATCTTTTATTTTCTTCATAGCCCTTAACACTGTCTGAAATTATCTTGCTCTTTGTTTACTGTCTTATTGTTTATCATATAAGCCAGTTCTTAAGCAATGCCTTGGTGTGTAAAAAAAAAATGCTCAACAGATACCTATTGAATGAATTAGAAATGTGAAGATAAAAACAACTAAGAGTACAATAAAGGGTAAAATGAATTCCTAGTCTGTGACAGAGGTAGTGTATTTTATCTTGAAAAGTCAGCAAGGCCACAAGACCCAGAAAGGTCACCCCTCTTCCCTCTGACTTGGGGGTTTGTGCCTTATGAGAGATCTAGGCTTGCTGTCACAGCCTGAGCTGGCCAGGTTCCCAGATTTCTCATGATTTCTCCTTGGTCATTTGTGATTTCCAGATAGGCTCATATACGCCTTCCTATCTCCCAGGGCAATCTGTGGCTGGGCATAGGGTTTCCTCATTGCAGACTGAGAGATAGGCAACTGTTGGCTTCTCTTAGCAGATTGTCAATTTCTAGCCTTAAACTAGCTTGAAATAATCTCCCACTTTAAAAAAATATATGTTTTATATTTTTATTGATTTGAGAGAGAGAGAATCATCAATGACAGAGAATCATTGATTGGCTGCCTCCTGCACACCCCACACTGGGGATCAAGCCTGCAACCCAGGCATAAGTCATAGGTCAGTGCTCAACTACTGAGCCATGTCGGTCTGGCATATCTCCCACTTTTGTCTGAGTACATGCAGATCCATCATTAAAAATTAATAGCCCCTGATGACTTTTAAAGAACTTCTGGTGATGCGTTTTCTATGCCTGATTGAGACTTACCCATGCCATGTATTTATTATTGAAAATGTACACTTATCTGGTCTCCCTGGGCTGCCTTGGTCAATCCTCAAGGTTAGCAGAAGTCTCAGGACCATTTTATGGAAGTAGCAGATGAGAGTTTGGTGGAGATGCCAACATGACCTTCTCAAAGATCAAAACCTGGAGTCAGCCTCAGTGGGCCGTTTGTATCCCCCATAATATTCAGTCTCAGGCATCTGACATCTCAGGCTCTAGTTATGTCTGAGATGTGGGTCAGCACAGCCAAAGCTGCATTTTTGAGCATGTTTAACCAGTTGGTATCACATGCTCCAAGTTGCTATCTTCCCCCAACATGCTGGATTGTCAGAGTGGGACAAAAGTGCACCCGGGCAATGGGAAGTCGCAGGGAGTCTGGTCCCAGGGTGGCAGAGTTTACCTTGGGCGGGTCATTTAATCCTGCTATGCAGAACTGTTGCCATTTCTATGCCATTCCTCAGTTTAATTAGAACCCAACCCAGTCCTCTTGCATGGCTCAGATGGCACAATGAATGCGAAAAAGCTTTGTGAAGATAGCACCTCTCCTAGGGAGAGGGAAGGGACCCTGGTGTGAGGAGAAACAACCAATACCTGTGGAAAGTGCTGCATACAAGTCAGCCAGCAAGGACAGTTACTCCGGCACAGACTTAACCTGAGGCCTCAAAGATGTTTTATTTTCTTTTCCTCTTTTTTTTTTTTTTTAAAGATTTGAGAATTGATTTTTAGAGAGAGGTGTAGATAGGAGGAGAGGGAGGGAGGGAGGGAGAGAGAGAGAGAGAGAGAAACATGGATTGGCTGTCTCTTGCATACCCATTGGGTGGGGGGTGGGGGGTCAAGCCTGCAACCTGGGCTTGTGCTCTGACTCAGAATCAAACCGGAAACCTTAGTGCACGGGACAACGCCAACTGAGCCACACCGGCCAGGGCTCTTTTCCTCTTTTAAACACGAGTTTCAGTTCTGGCTTACAATCAGGATTCATGCACAGAGGGCTTCACAGTTTATTTATAATGCTGGTTGTAACTTTGAATTCCATAGTGTGGGCCAGGCACTTCACTTATTTCTAATCTTCACAATTATTCTTCACATTAGAGCTCTCCCTCTGCTTCCGCAGACGAGAATAACGAGGCTCGGAGAAGTTCAAGGACTTGCCCAGTCTGCCCATGAGTAAGGATGGTCAGGGGTCTTTTCTTATCCCGGAACCTGCGCTCCTAGCCCCGATTCCATGCTGCCTTCTCTGCGACAGAAAGACTTTTGAGGCGGGTTGAAGGAAGCAGGGAGAGATGCAAGGAGAGGCTCTTCGATGCTAGGGTACACCCGATGGTGTAAAGTTCACCTCTATACCGAACAGGCAACATACTCTACCGGCCATCTTGGTTGAGGCAACCCCAATTCCTCTTTATTTTTCTGTGACGGCAACCAAGGAAATAAGGCCAAACCGCTCAACCGCGGCTTTTAAAGGAGCACCGGCAACTCCCCCGGCAAGGAGCGCGGCTTGCGGGGCCGCCCGAGTCCCCGCGTGGCCGTCCCGGGCACGGCCTCCTCGCGGGCTCTGCTCCCCGCTCCGGTCGGCGCGGCCCGGGAGGGGCCCGTGTGGTCCGCCGCCCCCTCCCTTGGCCCCGCCCCCTCCGCCCTGGCCCCGCCCCCTCATTTAAGTACGCGGCGCCGGCGGCTGCGTCGAGCTCGCCGCGGACCCAAGATGGCGGCGTGTGGACGTGTACGGAGGATGTTCCGCTTGTCGGCGGCGCTGCAGCTGCTGCTGCTGCTCGGGGCGGCCGGGGCCCAGAAACTACCGGGCCAGGCCGGCCACGGCCAGGGCCAGGGCCCGGCGCCCAACTTTGGGCCCGTTGCGGGGCAGGCTGGCGGCGGCGGACCGGCGGGGCAGCCGCTGCTCCAGCTGCAGCAACAGCAGCAGCAGCAGCAACAGCAGCAGCAACAGCAGCAGCAACAACCACCTCAGCCGCCGCAGCCACCTTTCCCGGCGGGTGGGCCTCCGGCCCGGCGGGGCGGAGCGGGGCCCGGCGGGGCCGGCGGGGGCTGGAAGCTGGCGGAGGAAGAGTTCTGCAGGGAGGACGTGACCCGAGTGTGTCCCAAGCACACCTGGAGCAACAACCTGGCGGTGCTCGAGTGCCTGCAGGACGTGAGGGAGGTGAGGAGGCGGTCCGGGGCCGGGAGGGCCAGGCGGGCCAGGCCTGGTGCGGGCCGGTGGGTGTCGCCAGCCCGGGGAGCGGCTGACGCCGGTCCGCTGCTCCGCTCGCCTCTGCGCTGCGCTCGCGCCTTCCCTCCCAGCACCTCGCCGGGCGCCTTCCGAGAAGCCGGCTCCTCCCCCACCCGCTCCCTCCCGGCGCGGGGACGTGGGACGCCGACCCCGGCTCGGCGCGCGGCCACGGTCGGCGGAGGTCCGGAGCGTGTTTGTGTTTGGTCCGGTCTTTTGTGTGATGCTCTCCGCGCAGTGGCTCCTCGCGCGGTTTTGCCTTCCGTTTGGATTTGACAATTTGTAGCAACCCTCCTTTCACCCGAAAATGGTTGGCGCTCTTCCGCTGTTCAAGAATGGGCTGTTTATTGCCAGAAGGTAGCGTTTGTTTAGGTAACTTGGGTTCGGGCTGATGGGTATTGTTGTCAGTGGCCGGATTTGCTGTCTTTACCCCATTCTTTTGTAATTCGAAAATTCCCGTGATCTTCCAGGTACTGAAACTAATGAATGGGTGGCTCCCCCCTTCTTCTTCTGTAGGTCTTTTTGGACTATATCGCAAGTTTAAGCTCTTAACTCCAAGTGCTGTAGAGTCCAGAGCTTGGAAAGTTGGGGCAACATTGGAAGCTGTAATACAGATACAGTATTTGTGATTGGGTTGTGGGGTCCTGTCTTTCTGACATCTGAATTAGATTTTAACAGTGCCTCCCAAGGCCATCTAGATTTGATGTTATTTGATGTGATTCAGTTAGGTGACAGAACATTTCTTCTCTAGATTTAATGCTGCAGACATATATGACAATTCTCAGTCAGAGTTTGAGAGCAAATCTGGTAGGGATACTTAAAAAAAAAAAAAGGTTTAGGTATATAGTCTTAGGCCCAAAAGTGGACGAGGAGAATGAAGTTGCTGTTTGATACAGTTTTGTTTGGCACCTTGTATCATCAGAGTTGCCCAAGGTGTTCATGGTCATAGGAAGACGAGTGGTTTGTAGAAAGGCGCTACTTTTGGCAGTCGTTTCCACCTCCACTCCCCAATCCCTCGGCGATATTTGATCTATATATTATATACACAATAATTCATGAGAGGAAAAGACATACATAATCAGGAGACAGAGAGAAAGGAAGTTTCCAGAGCCACCAGAAATGTGGGGCCTTCAGGTACTTCTCAGCCGCAATATGAATAAGTAGAAGGATGATCATCTCTTGTTATTCTTTATTCTTCAGCCATTCCTAGATAGATACAGCTAAGGCTCTTAACTCTGTGAAGCTTTCTGGATATTCGTTTGGTCATTGACGATCTATAGTAGAAGTTCCTTCAAACTAGCATCCTGATACTGGTTTGTGGCAAAACAGGACATTATGGGGAAAATGGTAAAAAATTGGCCCATCCGGGGAAGACATGTCTCTTTGTGTGCATCAGGGACATATGGAAACATCCACTTACAGGCACAGCCTTCCTTTGTCATGCATGTAGAAGTGTGTAGCAGCATGTGTAATCCACAAACAGATCTGACCCCTTTCGGAGTCTGTTTAATTTAGTAGGTACTATCTTCCTGGCATTACTTACTTTAAAGAACCTGGCCTGGAAATGTAGTCCTTGGTCCATTTGCCTGTAAGATTCTCAACAAGGATATTGTTTCAGGACCTACATTTTTCTTCCTTTATGGGATGATATATAAACTCTTTGAGGGTAGTTACTGGGTCCTATATTTCCTTTGTAACTTTCTAGAGTACCTAATTCAGTGCTAAGTCAGTTAACATTGTCGACTGATTGAGGATGAGTAAACTAATGGATTCAGTTTTATGCTTCAGAGGAAGAAAAGGTGTCATGTAAATTGAAGGTGGGGGTATTTTGGTGGTAAGAGGAAATCTAAATTTCCAATTTAATTGATTTTCCTCCAATTTTATATACATAAAAATAAAGAAGAATTCCATGAACAACAAGGTATATTCTTCAGAAGGTGGAGCTATTTTTAAACCACTTTTTAAAAAAAGACAGCAGAGGAAATTTTATTCCACTTAGTTTGAGAATTAGTTCAATCTGACTTATGTGTTTGAAAGAGGCTAACTTAAAGAAGCAAACTAGCTAGGCAGATTTGAAGTGAAATTATGGAATATGCTTTGTATTTGCTGTTCAGTGAATAGGACTATTTGTTGGTAAAGTAGACATGTATGTCTTTATCCTTTTGGCTACAAATTTGAGGAAGATTTTTCTCTGTACTTGCGATTAGAATTACAAAAAAGCAAAGCATGTGGGTATTTAAACAGTGCTGTATAGTAAACCACATTTTTTATTTTGGAATGACATGGGAATATATAGTGTTAGGTTAAGTCTATTTTTAAATTTATTTTTTGATTATAGCTTGCATTCAACATTTTTTGTGTTCCAGATATACAGCACAGCAGATACACATTCATATAGTTTACCAGCTTAAATCTTAAATTTAAATATGTTAAGGTTCTCTGTAGCAGTTTTGTAGCAGTTCACTTACAAAATGTAAAGGCATTATAGTTACCTTTAAATAATTTCAACTGATACTTTCAATTTGACTACTCCATCATATGCCAACAAATTAAAAATCTATGTAGAAACTGTAGTAGAACTAGGTACAGACTATGGATTAGTTCACAGCTTTTTCTTAATCAGTTTGGCCATTATTTTGAAGGTGTGTGTTCTGTGGGGGATTTTTCCTCCTTTTTAACACTCTCAGATGAGTCATGTTTTTTTAAAAGGTCAAGTACTTAGTAGGCCCACTGTTAAACAGTAGGTGTAATAGTAGTAATGGTGGGATAGTAGAGTCCTGGTGTGTGGGTGGGGGGGTATGTTTGTGTGGGTGTAATTTAGTAGTTCTAGTTAATGGGAAAAAATAACTATATAGTTTAGGGGAAAGGAAAAATACACTGTGGACTGTTTTAAAGATGGAGGAGTAGCAAGAGAACGTACTCTCTAGTTAGTATTTAAAGAGATAGGCAACTGCGGTATGTGCCCTTGATGGGGAATCGAACCCATGACTTTTGAGAGTAATTTTAAAATACTTAATGTATTTTTGGCTGAAATGTTGTATTTAGAAGTTTTAGATGGAGACATTGGTTCCTTAGGAGTTTATTAGTGCTGTGCATAGTTTTTCTTAGTTTTGTTGTTGTTGTAAGTTTAAAAAAAAAAACTTTCTAAATTGTGAAATTTCAAACATGCACAGAAGTAGAGAGACTAGTATGATGTTCCATGTATGATCACCCAGCTTGAACTATCTTTTGGGGGTGTGTCACTGAGTTTGGGATACTGGCATATTTTAGCAAATCCCAGACACTATGTCATTTCTCTTTAATACTTCAATGTATGTCTCTGATAAAGACTTAAAAATAGAAAAAAATAGAGTTCATTCTGGAAACCTCTTGCTACTCGGGTTCCACTGTTGGGCCCAGTGTGCGAGTGTGTGTGTGTTGGGGGGGGGGGGGAGGAGAGGGAGGGACCCCGAGATAAACTCCCCTGTCTTCCTGTTTCTTAAAGGAAGGGCGCTAGTCAGAGCCACTACAGATCCTTTGGGTTTTCAGGTCAATGGACTGGCCTGACCCGCATACCCCCGTGTCCTATCCTGTCAGGCTTTCTTGCAGAAATACCTACACCCGAAGAGTTCTTCACCTTTGTTCCATAAAAAAAAAAAACAAAAAAAAAACCACAAAACAAAAATAGAAAAAAATAAAATAAAACTAGAGGTCCAGATGGTTAGAGCATCTTCCCAATACACCAAGGTTGCTGGTTTGATCCTCGGTCAGGGCACATGCAAGAACCAACCAATGGCCCTGCCAGTGTTGCTCAGTAGAGTGTTGGCCCACGGACTCAAGGGCCATGGGTTTGGTTCCCTGTCAAGGGCACGTACCACGGTTGCAGGTTCCCCAGCTCCAGTAGGGGTGTGTGCAGGAGGCAACCAATTGATGTTTCTCTCTCTCTCTCCCTGCCCCCTCCTACTTCAATTGCACTCTCTCTAGAAATCAATGGGAAAAATATCCTCAGGTGAGGATTAAAAAAAGAAGAAAGAAAACCTAGAACCTAAGTGTTATTTTTAGTAGTAAAAAGCATCATGCCCAGCCAGCATGGCTCAGTGGTTGAGCATCGACCTATGATCCAGGAGGTCACAGTTTGATTCCTGGTCAGGGCACATGCCCAGGTTGTGGTCTCAATCCCCAGTGTGGGGCATGTAGGAGGCAGCTGATCAATTATTCTCTGTCATCATTGGTGTTTCTATCTCTCTTTCCCGTCCTCTCTGAAATAAAATAAAAATATATTATTTTCTAAAAAAGCATAATGTGCCCTGGCCCATGCTTCTCAGTGGTTAGAACATCAGCTCGTGCACCAAAGGGCCTCAGGTTTGATTCCAGGTCAAGGGCGCATAACTGGATTTCAGGTTGGCTCCTCACCTCCACCCTTACCCCCTGTCGGGGTGCGAGCAGGAGGCAACAAGTTGATGTATCTCTCTTATATCAATGTTTCTCTCTCTCTCTCTCTCTCTCTCTCTCTATATATATATATCTATCTCTGTCTCTATCTCTATCTCTCTTTTTCCCTCTCTCTCTTTGCCTCCCTCCCACTCTCTCTGAAAAGCAATGGAAAAAATATTCTCAGGTGAGGATTAGGAAAAAAAAAAAAGAGAGAGAGAGCGCATTATGAAATATTTCTTCTGAATTTCTTGGTATCTTCCCTTAATATATCAATTTCAGATTATAATGTTTGTGGACCACTATGTCTAACTTACGCACAGAGTGTAAATTTATTGGAGATGAACTATTTGATATATTGAGCAGGAGTTAACATTTCAACATTATAAACTATAAACCCACTTTCAAACTCATAGATGAACATTTTTCTTACACTATTCTTAACCATCCACTTAACTATGTCCTAAGATAGTATACCACACTATCTGTGTTATCTCATTTAATACTTTTGATAGCCCTGGGAGGTGGATAGTATTATCTTGGTTGAGAAACAAGGCGCAGAGAGATGAAGCAGTTTGTCCAACATAACATCCTGAGTGTCAGTGCTTGTATTCAGGAAGTTCTTTGTAACTTCAAAGATCATCCTTTTATTTATTTACTTATTTATTTTTTAAATTATTAGTTAAGGTATTACAAATGTGTCCTCATCCCCCCCCCCCATTAACCCCCAACCTCCTCCCACCCCCCTCCACAAAGATCATCCTTTTTCCAATCTACCATGGTTGGTTGCAGCTGGGAAAATTAGTATGTTACTGTTGAGAATGCCAAGGGTTCATAAATGGACACAAAATAAAAAGGGTCACCTGGAATTAGAATCTTCTTTTCTTCGCTACCAAAAACAGTTGGATTGCAACAGCTCCTATGCATTGAATTATTGTGGATTTCTCAGGCAGATAGGCCAGCATTATTAGACAAAGCTAATTCAATCACGAGTCTGAGCCTATGATGAGCAGACTTTCTGCTTAATGAAAAGATTTTAAAATTCTGTCTTGCCTTAAGCAGGATTTGTGCTACTATAACGTAAGAATTGAGATAGGTCCTTCCACTCTTTGTATTGAATCCATGGAACGGCACAAAGAGTAAATGAGAACTGGAGCTGGCGTTGTCATTCACTAGTTGTGGACTGTGGCAAGTCATTTTATCACTCTGAGTCTTGGTTTCCCTTGTGTTAAATGAGAGATTTGGGTAATAGTACAATTTTAAGATCCCTGTTATTTAATCTGAGTTTTCCCCTGTATGATAGTCCCTGTTTGTACCTCAGAGATATTGCGGGTTTGGTTCCAGACTACCACAAACAATAAAGAGAGTGGTAATTTTTTTGCTGGTGGAGGGTCTTGTTCTCAGTTTGTAAAAAATGCAACATTTGTGAAGTGCAGTAAAACGAGGTGTGCCTATAGTTTCTAGGATTTATGTGTGTACCATCTCCTGATTCCTTATTCATTCATGGGAGGAAATAAGTGATATGAATAATGCAAACAGCAATTAATCCAAACATTGTTTGGCTTCAGGATATGTTATGATTGCTGTGTTTGAGCCATAGGAATTTCCTCCTATGCTAACTATCTCTCAGTGGTTGGAAACAGTCTAACCACATAATCAAGGCATTATTGATCTCCTATTCTGCACCTATTATTGTGGAGGAACACTTGAGACACCACCATTGCTTACAGTTGGTTTGATAAATGAGACTGTGATCAAGAAACAGTTATGTAAGAGTGTTAATCACTTGGTGTCATACAAACAGTAAGTTCTTTGGAGCAGCGGTTGCCAACTGGTGGTCCGCGGACCACCGGTGGTCTGTGAGGTCCGAAAGGTTGGCGACCACTGCTTTAGAGCAATGAAAATAGCACAAAGTTAAGAGTTACACATGGATGAAACTCAGCTCTACCACTCAGCTTAAAAATCATATCACCTTTTCATTCTTACATAGGGACTGTCTACTTTAGTTTTGTTGTAAGTGAAGATAATCCATGAATTCTTGAGCTTGATGTATTGTTTTTCTAATGTATATTAAACAAAACATATTGTGAAGTGCACAATTTTAACGCATACCATCTGAAATCATCTTGTTTACCACCTACCATACATGCTTTGGAAAATACTAAGGCTGGATTGATTATCTCTTTTAAAAAAATTATTATTATTACTAGAGGCCCGGTGCACGAAATTCATGTGGAGGGGGGGTGTCCCCTCAGCCCAGCCTGCACCCTCTCCAATCCAGGACCCCTTGGCGGATGTCTGACTGCTGGTTTAGGCCCAATCCCTGGGATCCGGCCTAAACCAGCAGTTGGACATCCCTCTCACAATCTGGGATCACTGGCTCCTAACTGCTCACCTGCCTGATCGCCCCTAACTGCCCCCCCTCTGCTGGCCTGGTTACCCCTCACTGCCCCCCTCCCCCCCCGCTAGCCTGGTCACCCCCAATTGCGCCCCCACCCCCGCTGGCCTGGTCGCCACACGCAGCCTGCTGTAGTTTGGTCATTGCTCACTAACCCCCCTGCCAGCCTGGTCGTCCCATGCAGCCTGCTGTTCAGTTGTTTGGTCATCCCTCACTAACCCCCCTGCCGGCCTGGTCGCTTCACGCAGCCTGCTGTTTGGTCGTTACTGTGACAGCGTCCTGGACAATTTGCATATTCCTTTATTATTAGTATAGATTTTTAGAGAGAGTGGAAGGGAGAGGGAGAGAGAGGGAGGGAAGAGGAAAGAAGGGAGAAACATCGGCTTGCCTCCTGCATGCACCCAGACTGGGGATCAAACCTGCAACCTGGGCATGTGCCCTGACTGGGAATCAAACTGGTGCATGGGGAGATGCCCAACCAACTGAGCCACAGCGGCCAGGGCTGGATTATCTCTTTTTTTTTTTTAACTTTTTTTTTTTATTGCTTAAAGTATTACAAAGAGTATTACATATGTCTCCTTTTTTCCCCCCCGCCCTTGACAATCCCCTGGTCTCCCCTATACCCCCCAGTGTCTTATGTCCATTGGTTATGCTTATATGCATGCATGGATTATCTCTTAAGATGTTTCCAGCTCTGGTACTTTGTGATTCTGTGACCTGTAGAAATACGAAACATTGCAATGGAATCATAAGCACAAGTGTAAAAGGAAGATGTTTGTGATTAAGTATGATGAAGTTAAGGGGGCTATACTGACTAAAGTAGAGTTTGAGAATTTTTTCAGAGTTCAGATTATAAAGGGTCTTACATGCACCACTGGCTGGTTCTCTACGTAAAACCCAGAGATAGGATGTGTTCTTATCCCAACCTGAGATAAAAATATTCCTGCAGATAATTGAGAGTTACCTATAAAATAGTGCTGTCATTTATGGCAAGTACTTTTTAACCAGCCGCTTGATAAAAAGTGCTTTACAGCATATAGTTGCTTAATAATTCATTGTTCTTTGGAAGAAAATAAAATACTTGAACAGTCCAAAAGATGAAATGGTACATTATTCTTTTGTACCATTTCTCCTAATATGTTCAAAACAAATTTAGTCAGCAACAATTGAAAAAGATCTTCTGTCTTTTTGAGATATTACAGAGTTTTTTAAAAAGAATAAGTTAAAATGACTTATAGGATGTCATGCAAATTAATTTTTCTTCAGCAAACATTTATTAAATAACTACTATTTACAAAACACTGTTTAGTGTTAGAGGATACAAATATATGATAATAGCTTTCTGTGTGCCTTTTCATAAGAGATCAGATGTTTTCTAGGCATTATATTGTATTTAATCTTATGAGATTTAATTGTATTATTATTTTTTTTTGAAATATTTATTTTCATGAGGAATTTTCCTAGGGCAAGTAAGTAGTGGAATTAAGATTCAAAAGTAAGTCTGTCCAGCTGTAAAATAGCTGGACATTCCCCCTCTCCCTATTCCTATAGTCGTCCAGTGTGGTAGTCACCAGCTAAATGTAGCTATTAAACAGTTAAAAATAGGTTATCTGAATTGAGATCTGCTGTAAGTGTAAAATATACACTTGATAGGGAAGACTTAGCATTCCTCCCATGCAAATGCAGAGTATTTCATTAATATTTATATTGATTACATGTTTAAATGCCAATATTTTGGGTATATTAGGTTTTATTTGTTAATGTGACTACTAGAAAACATAAAATAATATATGTGGCTCACATTATATTTCTGTTGGACATCACTGGCCTACAAGAAAAAGATATTTTAACTAAAAACCATAATACAAGTTATAAAATAGTAAGTACTATAAGAGGACAAATTAAATGCTATGGGCATACAGTAGAGGAAATGGTTGGGAGGATTAGAAATAAAAGCTCTTTCGTACTTTTTATTCTTCTTAAGTTGGTGGTTCATATGAATTTCTTAATTTAGTTACCTTAAGATGCCTCCCAGTCTGGTTAATGCATGGATTTCATCTTCAGCATGCCTAATTTATGAGGTGTAATGGATTCTGTAGCTCGCTCTTTCAACTTGAGAGGAGCAATATTCTTATGAAACTGGAAGTCATAAGTGACTCATCTTTATTTGGTTGAATTAGATAAATTTGAAACTTAAGAAAGAATCTCAAGGATGGCCTTCAGAACTGTGCCAGTACTAACCCTTGTATCTGCATTAAAATAGTTTGTGGAGGAACAAGCAGTGTGGACTGGAATCTAAAAACAATGGATTAAAAGAACCAAGCATTTGTTTTAATTCACCTTTAATAACTGCTGAAATTAGAAAATTATGTTAGATTGAATAGATGGTATTTACAGAACCTATAAATTCTCCTATTGAAGGCTTGAATAACATGTATAACTCTTTATAGGGAGAGTCATGGTGAAAATAGGTGCTGACTTAAATCTCTGTATTTGTACATCTGTAAAACAGGACCACACTCTTAAAATGGTTTGAGGTTCCTTTGAAAAAATAATGTGACATATATTTAAAATAATAAGTAAGATAAACAGTGAAGTGAATGTGAATATAAGTTATAAATCAATTCAAATGCAAAGTTACAAAAAAGAAAAGAGCCAAAGAAAATCATACTTAAAGAAATGTTCTGGTATCTAGGAAGGTTTCATTTGTAAATTAAGTTTAAATTAGCCTGTAAGTCTCTTAACTTCCAAAGTTCCTGCACTGACCAAATTAGCTCTGTAATATGATAAACAACATGAAGTGGACAAAACCTACAGGGAACTGGGAGAGGATGTAATAGAGAGTTTTAATCATGAACAAAACCTGCCACCTGTTAATTAGTGTCATCTACTGAGCACACCTATTACTATGAAATAAAAATCAAAGAGGTAAGGTCCTATAGTCATGTGGAGCCCATAGTGGTGAGTGGAAAAATAGAGTGGGCTTTGGAACTATAATGTGCATAGATAAAAATCTATGTGTAGATAAAACTGTGTGTAGATAAAATCCTAGCTCACTTAATACTTACTGTGACCTTGCACAAGTTAATCTCTTGAATTTTCTTATTTATAAAACTAGTGACCCAGTGCATGAAATTCATGCACATTAAAAGGGAATTAGAGGAAATATTTTAATATTGCTATTTGCCCTTTCTCTATAATAGAAGTGTCAGAGATGAAAGAAAATTAGTAAAATGTATATGAAAATCTTTCTCCTGTCAGTCTGGGACACACCACGGGACCCAGAGTCAAGTCCCCGCCACCTGTGTGCACCTCGAAATTGCGCGAGACCCAGACCCGGCTGGCCCCAACCCCATTGGACGAGATCCAGACCCAGTCGGCTCCACCCCCGTCAAGCCCCGCCAGGTGGGGGGGGGGGGCGCAGCCTCAGGTCTCCCGGCCCGGCGCCAGGCAGGGGGCGCAGCCTCAGTTCCCCTGTCAAGCCCCGCTGGGTGGGGGGGGGCGCAACCTCAAGTTCCCTGGCCCCGTGCTGGGTGGGGCACAACCTCAGGTCCCCCAGCCCGGTGCCACACAGCCTCAGGTCCCTGCTGATCGCTAATTATGGCTCATTACGGGAACCCCGCCTCCTCTGTGGGCGCAGTCATCTTGTGTTACGGGAACCCTGCCTCCACTTTGGGCACAGCCATCTTGTGTTGGTGTGATGGAGTGAGGGTCAATTTGCATATCACCGGTTTATTATATAAGATTGAGGTATCAAATCTACTCCAGCAGGGTTATGGAGTAGATGAAAACATTTTAAAATACAGGGTGTCCCAAAAATATGAAGATATATACACACTTCAAATAATTATAAAGGCAGTGTTAATAAAGTACATTTCATTTTCAAATGTAATAGAATCAGCTGTTAACATGTGTATACATTTTTTTGGACACTGTATTTGCCCATAAATGGTCTTTCTTTTCCCTTTGTTGTTGCAGATGGAATCATTCAAGATAAGGCTTTATATGTTCATTGTCTTTTTTTTTTTAATCCTCACCCAAGGATATGTTTATTGGTTTTAGAGAGAGGAAGGGAAAGAGAGAGAAACATTGATGTGACAGAGAAACATCAATTGGTTGCCTCTCGTACATGCCCTACCTCAGTGGTCGGCAAACTCATTAGTCAACAGAGCCAAATATCAACAGTACAACAATTGAAATTTCTTTTGAGAGCCAAATTTTTAAAACTTAAACTATATAGGTAGGTACATTGTTATTAACTTAATTAGGGTACTCCTAAGCTGGCTTTGCTAAAAACGTCCTCAATCTGATTGAGGTATGTTCACTGAGGTTGACCCCTTCCAAGGGGTCCACACTAGTCTTGTATACTTGTTTCAGATAGATGAGTGTGGATGGGAGAGTTGGAAGGGGTCGACCTCAGCGAAGGTACCTCAAAACAATGTACCTCCCCCGCGCTGCGTCTCCTGTCGCCCGACTGACCGACACCCTCCACTTCTTCTAACGCCACTTCTTCAAAATAGACTTGCCCAGGCCGAAAACCGACTTCTGTGCATGGGCCACAAAGTTTCAATCGCACTGTACGTGCGTGCCCGCACGTGGTATTTTGTGGAAGAGCCACACTCAAGGGGCCAAAGAGCCGCATGTGGCTCGTGAGCTGTGGTTTGCCGACCACTGCCCTAACTGACCAGAACCCTCAACCTAGGTATGTGCCTAGATGGAAATCGAACGAACCCACAACCTTTGGGTTTGCAAACGCTTTAAGCAACAGAGCCACACTAGCCAGCGTTATGTTCACTGTCTTAAGAGAAATGTGAACGGAAATGCTGCATACCTACTATACAATCTTTCCAAGGCTCCTTCAAGAAAACTTTAGTTGGCCCTAACTGGTTTGGCTCAGTGGATAGAGCGTCGGCCTGCGGACTGAAGGGTCCCAGGTTCAATTCCGGTCAAGGGCATGTACCTGGGTTGCGGGCACATCCCCAGTGGGAGGTGCAGGAGGCAGCTGATCGATGTTTCTCTCTCATCGATGTTTCTAACTCTCTATCCCTCTCCCTTCCTCTCTGTAAAAAAATCAATAAAACATATTTTTAAAAAAATGAAAGAAAACTTTAGTTGAACTTACTCAAAGAATAAGATCAAAAACATTCATATAGTTTTACCAGGTATTTAAAATGTGTATATTTTCAGATTATGGAGTATAATGGGGTG
Organism: Myotis daubentonii; assembly: GCF_963259705.1. NCBI lineage: Eukaryota > Metazoa > Chordata > Mammalia > Chiroptera > Vespertilionidae > Myotis > Myotis daubentonii. The sequence continues at coordinate 41,219,328 of NC_081854.1, forward strand.
AATTCTCTGGGTAAAAGAATTCAGTTCTACCAAATGTTTTTTAGTTCTTTTGGCCTACATAATGCCTAAATTTAGGCTACACTGCCTGTCAGACAAAGGGAAATTCCATTTTCTCATATAAGAGGGGAAAAATAGTTTTTACATTCTGGGACTGCACTACATAAAACAGATCTCCCTCCATTGAATGCGATGACTAAGAACATAGCTATTTTATCAGCTGAGAAAGAGCAGACATTGATTGTATCTTTTTTGCCCTTTGTAAAACCACATAAATCTAAGAATTGTTGACGTAAGAAATGTCCAAACCTGTAGAGATTTTTTAGGTTTATTTGAGCCAAATGGACAATTGCTGAGAAGCAAAATCTCAGTCTTTTAAGAAAATGCTCCAAAGAATGGAATTCTTTAAGAGTGTGTGCTGTTTTACATGAAATTCATTGGTGGTAGATTAGGGAGATTGTATAAGGAGTATAAGGGAGAGACACATACTTCTTTTACATCGGTGGGTATAGAATAGTTAACATTTGCAGCACATGGGAAACAAGATAACAATAAGGGTTCTGAGATTTCATGCTCTGGTGGGAGGTACACCCAGTGGGATCCAGAAAAGGGGGATTACTCTGACATTCCAAGGTATGTTTACTTAGATGCCAAAAGACAATACATTGACTCTTAAGCTAAAGATTGACTTTTATCAAGGAAGCTACAGACCTAGGACTATGAATCCTGAAAGAAGGGAAATAAACAAGGTGAACCTGATGATTACCCCAGTCTGGAGACAGGTTTCTAGGCTATAGCTCAGGGAGGGAGAAACCAAACAGAAAATGGTATTCTTGCAGAGTAGAAAAGAGAAATAAAAGTTCAGGGGATCTATGCTAAAATTTGCAAGACAGAGACCTGGAAAAGAGAGCTGCACAAAAATCTCAGAGATTCCTTTGAGTCAAATCCTATCCTATGTGTGTGTAGTGGGAAATGAAACACAAATGCCAACAGGCCAAATAATTCCTGAAGCTCACACAAGGCAAGGAACAGTTCCCTTAAGGATCAAACTGATCTGTGTACCAGACAAAATACAACACTCTAAAGGAATTCAAAATTCTCAGTACTCAAAAGATGTACTCAAATGGTGAAAAGAAGAAAAATTAACGAGTAGAAAAAAAAACAAGAAATGACCAATGAAAGAATTAGCAGATGAAGACCTTAAAACAGCTATTACAAATACATTCAAGGATGTAAAGGAAAACATGGATTCATAGTCCTAGGCTGCCTGTTGTCCAATGACTGAAAATTATTTCTTTTATTTTATCTAGTTAATTACTATGAGGACAATTTCTGTAAAGAAGTCACTATCTCTTGAATTTTAACTTACGTCATATCAAATGGAAATTACTGGGGAGAAATTGTTAGAAAAGGAGATTGAGAATTATTTATGAAAATTGCAAATATATGTATATATCCTTTGACCCAATAGTCCTACTTCTGAAAATGTGTACATAACAGTATGATGGATATATTGGAGGTGTTTTATTGAAGCATTTTTTGGTAATAGCAAATAATTGGAAGCAGCCCAACATCCTTCAGTAAGGGAGTAAATAAATTATTGTGCATCTGTACAATGAACTATTCTATAGTTAAATAAATTATAGTGCATCCATACAATAAACTATTATATTGCTGTGGAAAAGAAGCTCTTTGTGTCAGGTATGGAAAGATCTTCAAGATCTCTTTTACCACTCAATATAGTATACTGTCTTTTGTGTAATCAAGGAGGAAGAAAAAGAAAAAAATACTTTTTAATATTGAATATTCTGCATGGCTGCAGAAGAAACTAGGATAATGGAGGAATAAAGTAGGTGGGAGCCCGGCTGGTGTGGCGCAGTGGTTGAGCATTGACCCATGAACCAAGAGGCGGCTGGTTTGATTCTTGGTCAGGCCACATGCCCTGGTTGGGGCTTGATCCTCATTAGGGAATGTGCAGAAGGTAGCTGATTGATGATGTTTCTCTCTCATCAATGTTTCTACCTTTCTGTCCCTCTCCATTTCTCTTTAAAAAAATCAAAACATATTTTTTAAAAATGAAAATATGTGGGAAATTTTTCACGCATTTTATATTTTTTTAATAAAATATATGAGCCACATGTGTATGTTATCTATTTAACATTTTTTGGAGTTTATTTTAAATTTATCTTTTTAAAAAAATGAATTTATTGGGATGACATTGGTTAATAAAAGTGTACAGGTTTCAAGTGTACAACTCCATAATACATCATCAGTATATTACATTGTGTATTTACCACCCTAAGTCCAGTCTCCTTCCTTCACCATTTATCCCTCCTTGGCCTTCTTCTATTTCCCTCCACTCCCACCACCCTTGCCCTTTGGTAATCACCCTACTGTTGTCTGTGTATGTTGTTTGTTTGTTTAATCCCTCCACCTTTTTCACCCAGCCCTCCACCACCTCCTCCCCTCTAACAGCTGTCAGTCTATTCTCTGTATCTATGAGTCTGTTTCTATTTTGTTGGTTAGTTTTTGTTTTTTTTTTCTTTTTTTAAAAAATTGTTTTATTGCTTAAAGTATTACAAAGAGTATTACATGTCTCCTTTTTTTCCCGCCCTTGCCACCCCTGGCCTCCCCAGTGTCTTATGTCTATTGGTTATGCTTATATGCATGCATACAAGTCCTTCGGTTGATCTCTTACCCCCCTTCCTCCTGCCCCCCAACCCTCCCTGGCCTTCCCGCTGTAGTTTGACAGTCTGTTCGAGGCTGCTCTGCCTCTGTATCTATTTTTGTTCATAAGTTTATAATGGTCTTTATTATCCATAAATGAGTGAGATCATGTGGTATTTTTCCTTTATTGACTGGCTTATTTCACTTAGCATAATGCTCTCCAGTTAGTTTTTTTGTTTTGTTCATTAGATTACACATATAAGTGAAATCATATAGTATTTGTCTTTCTCTGACTGGCTTATTTCACTTACATAATACTCTCCAGGTCTATGCATGCTGTCGCAAAAGGTAAGATTTCCTTCTTTTTTACGTCAGAGTAGTATTCCATTGTGTAAATGTACCATGTATTTTATTATCATTCATCTACTGATAGGCACTTGGGCTGCTTCCATATCTTGGCTATTGTAAATAACGCTGCCATGAACATAGGGGTGCATATATTGTTTAAAATTAGTGTGGATATATTCCCAGAAGTGGGATCGCTGGGTCAAAAGACAGTTCCATTTTTAATTTTTGAGGAACATACATACTATTTTCTGCAGTGGTTGCACCCGTCTGTATTTCCACCAACAGTGCATAAGGGTTCCCTTTTCTCCACATCCTTGCCAGCACTTGTTTATTTATTGTTGATAGCCATTCTGCATCTCTCTGATGACAAGTGACGTTGAGCTTTTTTTCAGATGTCTGTTGGCCATCTCTATGCCCTCTTTGGAGAAGGGTCTATTCAAGTCTTTTGCTCATTTTTTTAAAAATGTATTTTATTGATTTTTTACAGAGAAGAAGGGAGAGGGATAGAGAGTTAGAAACGTTGATGAGAGAGATCGATCAGCTGCCTCCTGCAACCCCCCCCCCCTCCCCCCAGGGGATGTGCCTGCAACCAGGGTACCTGCCCTTGACCGGAATCGAACCTGGGACCCTTGAGTCCTCAGGCCAACGCTCTATCCACTGAGCCAAACCGGTTCGGCTCTTTTGCTCATTTTTAATTGGGTTGTCTTCTTGGTGTTGAGTTGTAGAAGTTCTTTTTATTATTATATTTTTAAAAGTTCTTTATATATTTTGGAAATTAACCCCTTATTAGATATATCATTGACAAATATGTTCCCTTATTCAGTAGGTTCATTTTTAAAAAATATATATATTTTATTGATTTTTTACAGAGAGGGAGAGGGATAGAGAGTTAGAAACATTGATGAGAGAGAAACATCGATCAGCTTCCTCCTGCACACTCCCTACTGGGGATGTGCCCGCAACCAAGGTACATGCACACTCGAACCTGGGACCCTTGAGTCCGCAGGCCAACGCTCTATCCACTGAGCCAAACCAGTTAGGGCTAGTAGGTTCATTTTTTATTTTGTTGATTGTTTCCTTTGCTGTGCAAAAACTTTTTATTTTGATGTAGTCCCATTTGTTTATTTTTTCCCTTGTTGCCTGAGGCAATACATCAGCAAAAGTATTGCTACAAGAAATGTCTGAAATGTTACTGCCTATATTTTCTTCTAGGTTTTTTATGATTTTACAACCTACATTTAAGTCTTTAATCAATTTTGAGCTTATTCTTGTGTATGTTGTAAGTTGGTGATTTAGTTTCATTTTTTTGCATGTATCTGTCCAATTTTCCCAACACCATTTATTGAAGAGACTGTCCCATTGTATGCTCTTGCCTCCTTTGTCAAATACTAATTGACCATAAAGGCATGGGTTTATTTCTGGACTGTATTCTGTACCATTGATCTATATGCCTGTTTTTATGCCAATGCCATGCTGTTTTGATTACTATGGCCTTGTAGTATAGTTTGATATCAGGTAGTGTGATACCTCCAGCTTTGTTCTTCTTAAGATTGCTGAGGCTATACAGACTCTTTCATGGTTTCATATACATTTTTGGAATATTTGTTCTAGTTCTGTGTGATATTGGTATTTTAACAGGAATTGCGTTGAATCTATAGATTGCTTTTGGATAGTATGGACATTTTAATGATGTTAATTCTTCCTATCCATGAACACAATATATGCTTCCACTTACTTGTATCTTCTTCAATTTATTTTTTTAGTATCTTTTAAGTGTTTATTGTTGAAGGCTTTTCAGATTTTGTTCTTTGCTGGAGAACACATTATTCCTGGAACCTGAACTTTTTTTTTTTTTTAAATATATTTTATTGACTTTTTACAGAGAGGAAGAAGGGAGAGAGATAGAGAGTTAGAAACATCGATCAGCTGCCTCCTGCACATCTACTGGGGATATGCCCGCAACCCAGGTACATGCCTTTGACCAGAATCGAACCTGGGACCTTTCAGTCCACAGGCCGACGCTCTATCCACTGAGCCACACCGGTTTCGGCGAACCTGAAGTTCTTGACTTTTGAGGCAACCCATTCTTTGGCTAACATCATTCAAAGGGGACAAGGAGATAGATTTATTGGGCAACTGCTATGTGCTTATGTACATTATTGTTTAGTCACCACTGTCACTTTAAGAGATAGATTTAGTTTTAGCCCCCATTTTGTTGTGAAAAATTTCAAAGTTTTTAAAAATCATACATTGAACACCCACATATACCCAACCACTGAAATTCTACTAAACAATTGACTCTTGAACAACATGGATTATAACTGTGTGGATCCACTTATACATGGATTTTTTTTCAATAAGTAAACAAAATAAAAACAAACCCTCCATATGCCCAGGTTTCATATTCTTGGATTTAACTAATCATGGATTGAAAACAGTATTTTTGATCCATGGGTGTGGAGAACTGGCTGAATGCATTGTTCTATGCCATTTTCTATAAGGGACTTGAGCATCTGCAGAATATAGTGTTCTGTGGGGGTCCTGGAACCAGTCCCCCATGGATACTAAAGGGACATTATTAAATTTTGGGGAGTCCAAAGTTATACTCGAATTTTCAACTATGCAGCTGGTAGAGGATCAGTGCCCCTAACCCAGCCGTGGGCAAACTACAGCCCACGGGCCGGATCCGGCCCATTTGAAATGAATAAAACTAAAAAAAAACAAAACCGTACCCTTTTATGTAATGATGTTTACTTTGAATTTATATTAGTTCACACAAACACTCCATCCATGCTTTTGTTCCGGCCCTCCTGTCCAGTTTAAGAACCCATTGTCGCCCTCGAGTCAAAAAGTTTGCCCACCCCTGCTAACCCCTGTATTGTTAAAGGGTCAACTGTACTTGCTTTATTTCATAAAGATGTTAGTTTTAAACACTTAATGTAAGCTATATGGAAAATTGTATTCTTATGTCAGTTTTCATTCATAGCTTTTCTTGTGCTTACTATAAATTAAACACCCTCCTTTGTAAAGTCAGAACTTTACAAAAAAACTTGTATCCTAGAATACAACTGCATTTATTTTGTATCAGTACTCCCCCCCCCCCCCCCCCTCACAGCTGTTGGGAAAACAAGTGTCTTTTCTGAAGCAAGTCAGCTTTAGTCTATTCTGATGAGCCAATATCCTTAGACTTTCCTTTTTCCCCAATTTCTAACGAGGTTATTTTCTCATTTGTTTCTGGATCTGTCCTTTCCATTATTATAAGTATCAGTTTATGTATCCCACATTATTCAAGATACACCAAGCTTGGGAAATTGAGATTTCTCCTGAATGGCAGACCCTGTGGCATGGCATGGCAGTTCCAATTGATATATATTCGAACTTTGCTATTGCTATGGGTTTAGCAGTGCCATGTAATAGTGATTTATAGATTGCATTAAGATAATAATAGGTTTATTTATTCTTTAAATTAGTTAGAGCATAGCAAGTAAAATGTAGCCAGAATGTAGAATTGTTACTCTAAGCCTGTATCCACCATCACCCCAAATATTTGTTTAATAATTTAGTTATAATAATAATAGCCTGTATAGCAGGTTATCAACCTTTTGAAATGTCTCTGTTTAGTTTACTTTTTAAAAAATTCCATTATTTTGTTTCTCCAAACAAAATATGGATGATTGGGAAACCAGTCTTTTGTGATGGCAAATTAATTCCATCAACATATTAAAATCTAGATATAGGTTATTTTTTGGATTCAGAAGATCACTGTCAGTTGCAGGTTTCTAAGAGAAGAGTTAATATAATTGGATATATGTTAAAATGCTGTTGATACTGGTAATGACTTTTTAAAAAATTTTTAAAATATATATTTATTTCAGAGAGGAAGGGAGAGAGGGAGAGAGAAACATCCGTGGTGAGAGAAAATCATTGATCAGCTGACTATTGGGGATTGAGCCCACAACCTGGACAAGTGTCCTGGCTGGGAATTGAACCATGACCTCCTGGTTCATGGGTCGAGGCTTGACCACTGAGCCATACCTGCCAGGTGATAATGACTACTTTTTGCCAAAAGGGCATTAAAACATTGGATCCTGATTTATATATTTTTTATTATGTGGTTAGATGACAAACTAGAATATTAATGAAATAATGCCACTTGATTGATGCAAACAAATTCATTGTATACAGGGTGGGGCGAAAGTAGGTTTACAGTTGTGAGTTTGTGAAACACAGTTTACTCTTATATTATTATTTATTAACTAGAGGCCCAATGCACAAAAATCATACAAGAGTAGATCTTCCTTCCCCTGGCTGCCGGCACCGGCTTCCCTCTGGCACCCGGGACCCAAGCTTCCCTTGCAGCCCTGGCTTCGTCTGGAAGGACGTCTGGTCTGATTAGCATATTACGCTTTTATTATTATAGACTAAAGGCCCTGTGCACAAAAATTTGTGCACTTGTGGGGGAGGGGGGTCCCTCAGCCCGGCCTGTGCCCTCTCGCAGTCTGGGACCCCTCGGGAGATAACGACCTGCTGGCTTAGGCCTGCTCCCGGGTGGCAGAGGGCAGGCCCAATCCCTAGGTGCAGCCCCTGGTCGGGCTCAGAGCAGGGCCGATTGGGGAGTTGGGGCGCCTTCCCCTGTCATGCACAGAGCAGGGCGGATCGGGAGGTTGCGATGCAACCCTCAGTCACGCTCAGGGTAGGGCCAATTGGGGGGTTGGGGCCCCGCCCCCTGTCACACTCAAGGCAGGGTCGATGGGGAGGTTGCGGCGCCCCCCCGTCATGCACAGAGCAGGGCGGATCAGGGGGTTGGGGAGCTCCCCCCTGTCACGTACAGAGTAGGGCCGATAGGGGAGTTGGGGCACCACCCCCTGTCACACACAGAGCAGGGCGGATCAGGGGGTTGGGGCGCCGCCACTGTCACACTCAGGGCAGGGCCGATGGGGAGGTTATGGCTCTACCCTGTCACACACAGAGCAGGGCCGATCAGGGGGTTGGGGCGCTGCCCCCGTCACACACAGAGCAGGGCCGATCAGGGGGTTTGGGCGCTGCCCCCTGTCACACTGATCCCGGTGCCAGGAGGCCTCTCGACTCTGCTGATCCCAGTGCTGGGAGGCATATTACCCTTTTACTGTAAGGATAGAGGCCTGTTGCACGGGTGGGTGCCAGCTGGTTTGCCCTGAAGGGTGTCCTGGATCAGGGTGGGGGTCCCCACTGGGGTGCCTGGCCAGTCTGGGTGAGGGGCTAAGGGCCGTTTTCAGGCTGGCGGGTGACTGAAGCTCCCAACCGCTCCTTTTTTTCTTTTTTCTTTTTTTATTCTGGGCCAGCTTTAGCTTTGAGGCTTGGCTCCAGCTCTTAGGCCTCCACTGCTGAAAGCAGGTTTCTGGCCTTTGTTTACCTTCTGTATTTGAAACAATGTTGCGATCCTCCTGGCTGAAGCCCTGTGGACTAAAGCAGGTTTCTGGGGTTTTGTTTAGCTTCTATATTTGTAACATAGTTGCTTAGAGTTGCAGCTCAGACGCCTGCAGCGGCAGACGGGGAACATTGGAGTCCTCTGTCACTGAAGCAAGCAAGCCTCATGTTAGTTTCAAGCTGCCTGGCTGCCAGCCGCCATCTTGGCTGGCAGTTAATTTGCATATCACCCTGATTAGCCAGTGGGAAGGGTAGCGGTCGTACACTAATTACCATGTTTCTCTTTTATTAGATAGGATTTTCTTTTTTTAAAAAAATATTTTTTTATTGATTTTTTTACAGAGAGGAAGGGAGAGGGATAGAGAGTTAGAAACATTGATCAGCTGCCTCCTGCACATCTCCCACTGGGGATGTGCCCGCAACCCAGGCACATGCCCTTGACCGGAATCGAACCCGGGACCCTTCAGTCCTCAGGCTGACTCTCCATCCACTGAGCCAAACCGGTTTCGGCTATTATAGATTTTCTTTTTGTTTTTTAATAAATCTTTATTGTTCAGATTGTTATAGTTATTCCTCTTTTTTCCCCCTATAGCTCCCCTCCACCCAGTTCCCACCCCACCCTCTGCCCTTACCCCCTACTGTCCTCATCCATAGATGTACGATTTTTGTCCAGCCTCTTCCCACACCCCCCACACCCCTTTCCCCTCCGAGAATTTTCAGTCCACTCCCTTTCTATGCCCCTGATTCGGTTATATTCACCACTTTATTCTGTTCATCAGATTATTTATTCACTTGATTTTTAGATTCACTTGTTGATAGATGTGTATTTGTTGTTCATAATTTGTATCTATACCTTTTTCTTCTTCTTCCTCTTCTTAAAGAATACCTTTCAGTATTTCATATAATACTGGTTTGGTGGTGATGAACTCCTTTAGCTTTTTTTTTTTTTTTTTTAATCAGTGAAACTCTTTATCTAACCTTCAATTCTGAATGATAACTTTGCTGGATAAAGTAATCTTGGTTGTAGGTTCTTGCTATTCATCACTTCGAATATTTCTTGCCACTCCCTTCTGGCCTGCATAGTTTCTGTTGAGAAATCAGCTGACAATCGTATGGGTACTCCCTTGTAGGTAACTGACTTTTTTTCTCTTGCTGCTTTTAAGATTTTCTCTTTGTCTTTTGCCCTTGGCATTTTAATTATGATGTGTCTTGGTGTGGTCCTCTTTGGATTCCTTTTGTTTGGGGTTCTCTGCGCTTCCTGGACTTGTAAGGCTATTTCTTTCACCAGGTAGGGGAAGTTTTCTGTCATTATTTCTTCAAGTAGGTTTTCAATATCTTGCTCCCTCTCTCTTCTTCTGGCACCCCTATAATTCGGATGTTGGTACGCTTGCAGCTGTCCCAGAGGCTCCTTACACTACCTTGATATTTTTGGATTCTTTTTTCTTTTTGCTTTTTCAGTTGGGTGTTTTTTACTTCTTCGTATTTCAAATCTTTGACTTGATTCTTGGGATCCTTTTGTCTGCTATTGGATCTCTGTATATTATTCTTTATTTCAGTCAGTGTATGCTTAATTTCTAGTTGGTCCTTTTTCATATCCTCGAGGCTCTCACTAAATTTATCGGCAGTTCCTAGAAAATTCTTGAAAAACCTGATAACCGTGGTTTTGAACTCTATATCTGGTAGTTTGCTTTCCTCCATTTCTGTCATTTGTGATCTGTTTCTTTGTCTCCGCATTTTTTATGCTTCCCTGTGTTGATAGAATGGCTTTCTGTGCGAGGTGCCCTATAGGGCCCAGTGGATCAGCCTCCTCAATTACCTGGGGTGGACACTCTTGGTGCACCCCTTTGTGGGCTGTGTGCACAGTCTTGTAGTTAAGCCTTGATTGTTGTAGGTATTGCTGGGAGGAATTGACCTCCAGGCCAATTGTCTGTGAGAGTCAGTTGTGTCTACAGTGGGAGAACTTATGTGCTGAAGACACCCTTATGGGGCAAGACTTGCTTCAGTGGGGCTTTGGTGCTCACTGAGTCTGCCCCCTGAGTGTGTCCCTTATGGATCTGAGGAGTTGTAATCTGGATGGCCCCACTCTGACCACTGGGTACACTGGCTCTTGGATCTCTAAGGAGGTGCTAATTTAGCCTCTGCCTGAGGCTACCCAGCAGGAGCTACGGAGAGATCTGCAGGTTCCTCTTCCTTGTTTGGGTTTTGGAGGTGCCCAGATGAGGCCCAGCTGTGAAGTAATGCAAGCTGCTGTGGGGCCTTGGGCCTTCTTTTGGATGTTCTGGGTCTTTCTGACCCAGCTGCAGTTTGTTAGGTAATTTTAGATCTCAAAGGGCCAGGTCATTCATATGCAAAAGCCTCTGCACACAGCTTGGGTGGGGCGGGGTCTCAGGGAATCAACAGGGCAGAGCAAATAGCTATGGCTGATCCTCAGTCCTTCCCTAAGAGGTCCCTTATCTAAGTGTACTGGTAATCGAGTTCCACCCGCTGCCAGATAGTCCAGTTTCTCCCCGTAAGCGTCTGGGTCCCCAGAGACTTGCTCGGAACTGGAGTCAGGGCTTTCGGGAGCTTGTGCCACCCTCTGGATTGCAAAAGACACTGGCGTCCTCTGTTACCATCCCCTTTCCGCGCGCACTCGAGCCTCCGTACCTCTGCACTTTACTTCTGCACCTCCTCTGAGTCTCAGTGTGTTTTTCTCTTTCCTTGTAGTTGTAGAATTTCCACTCAGCCAGCCTTCCTGTGGTTCTGGATGATGTCTGTTTTGTCTTTTAGTTGTATTTTTGAAGTGGTTGTGCTAGGCAGCAATTTCAGGTGTTTACCTATGCCGCCATCTTGGTTTCTCCTATTATAGATTTTCCATACAAAAACTGTAAACCTCCTTTTGCCCCACCCACTATTTATATAACATATAATATTTCCCCTAGAATGGTTACTTATTTTTCTCGTAACACTTGAGAATTCATCAAATCCTTAGCAGAGAAAAAGAAAGAAGGCAGCCCTAGCTGATTTGGCTCAGTGGATAGAGCGTTGGCCTGAAGACTGAAGGGTCTGGGGTTTGATTCTAGTCAAGGGCACATGCCCGGGTTGTGGGCTCGATCCCCAGTAGGGGGTATGAAGGAGGCAGCCAATCAATGATTCTCTCTCATCACTGATGTTTCTCACTCTCCCTCTCCCTTCCTCTCTGAAATCAATAAAAACATATTAAAAAAAGAAAGAAAGCAAAATCAACCAAGGTGGATTTTTGCTATCAGCACGGAAACAGATTATTCTAGAAATAGTTGTGTGTATAATTTTTGTAGCAAGATTCGGTCATTTTGCACATATTAAAAGTGGTGATGCCTTACATTACCTAGTGTTTATATGTATTTGTGTTTTTTATTTTTCCCCAGCAAATTGAATAATTGCTGAGCAAACACTTGAAGTTATTCACTGAAATGGACTCTTAATATCCAATTCTGGGTGTCATACAACCTAGTTTAGAAAATTACTGCTTGTTCAGGCTGATATGCCTGTTCTGCTAGTGTTGCCTTATTTTTTGATGAAGTAAAGGAGCATAAATAGTAACATTGACATGATAGTGTTCTTCAGGGAACTTAGAAAAAGGAGAGTCAAAGAGAAGACTCCGTGTATTTCAAAGTCATGGCTAAGGAGAGGCTGCCCTGAGTAGCTGACATTAATGTTCTTGGCAAATAGGGTTCTTTAGTGAAATGCCTAAACATTAGCTTAGATATATTTTGGGGGGAAATAAGGAAGTGACTGAAGATTATTGGGTAGGAGAATGGCATGGTAAAGTAATTAAGGAAATTATTCTTGTGGCAATGTGGAATGAAGTAAGGAAAATCTGAAGGAGCTTATTAAGTAAAATGCCTTTGTGATCAAACTGTGAAGTAAACATCTGAACTACAGTGGGCTAGTAGGAGTGGAGATGGAAATGGGATTGGTGGAAGATGCACTACCTAGGAAAAATTTAGAGTGTTTTTATTCATTCATTTGATAAGTTTTGGGTAAATATTATTTAATACATGTCTAAAACTTAATGGTAGGTGCTGGGGATATGGTAATTATCATACCCTTCACCTCCCGCTACTAAAGGACATGCCCAGTTCTCTCATTGACCCTGCCATCCATCTAGTGAAAAAGGTAGCCATTAAAGCAGTGATTCTCAACCTCTGGCCCTTTAAATACAGTTCCTCATGTTGTGACCCAACCATAAAATTATTTTCATTGCTACTTCATAACTGTAATGTTGCTACTGTTATGAATCGTAATGTAAATATCTGTTATGCAGGATGGTCTTAGGTGACCCCTGTGAAAGGGTCGTTCGACCGCCAAAGGGGTCGCGATCCATAGGTTGAGAACTGCTGCATTAAAGAATCAGAAAATAAATGGAAAATTATAGCTCTGATAAGTGCTGTGAAAGAGAGGTGCGTGGGCATTTGGCTAATTAGATTGTCAAGAAATTCCTTGAGAAAATGATGCTTGAGCTGAAGGATTGGTAGGACTTAACCAGGTGAAGAGAATTCAAAGTTGAACTGTTAGGCTACCTCTAGACATGTATAATCTTAGCTTGTGTGGAATTCTAAATGACAGCCAGGCCCTTCGAGCAATTTCCTGTAAGATGATGTAAATTTGGAACTGAATCTTCAACCGAATCTAAATTTTAGAGTGATCCAGCTTAAGAGGCTATAGTTGGAGGTATGAAAATGGTTGAGCCCTCTTAAAGAATGTGTAAATAGAAGAGTATGATTCCAGGGATTGAGCCCTGGGGAATGCTCAAAATTAAGGGTTGGAAAGAGGCTTGTTGAGGAAATTACAGGGAACAGGAGTGGTTGAAAGTTAAAAGAAGATTTAGAGGAGTTTAGTTGTGGAAGCCAAGGAGGAAAATTTTAGCTGTGGGAGCCCAGGAAAGGGAAATTTGAAAGGAGGTGGTAGTGATCACTAGGGTAAATAGAATAACACAGTTAATGACTGAGTAAAGAGAATGGTTTTTGGTAAATTAGTGGTAGAACAGTTTTTATAGAACCCAGATTTTGAGACTATTTTAGTGACTTGTCACTCTCAGAAGTTTGATAGTGTCAAGAGGTAAGACTATTTGGAAGGAAGCACATCCCAGTTAAAGGTTTGTTAAGATTAAGGAAATCTATTTTAATTTAAAGGCAAAGAGAAAGCAACTCAAGAGAGGGTGAAAGATTGGAGATGCTGGAGAGGAATAGGGTAAACATAAATGCTCATAAAGAAAGAAAGGAAGAGGAGATTCAAATCATGTCAGACATATGATTTATAATTTTTTACATACTTTAAGGCCATAGCCATGTTTGTTTGTTTGTTTTTAAATTTGTCAGTTTCCAAGAGAATTGCTTGTTCTCTCAGGTTTCACTTAAGATTCACAGAGTAAAGATGCTCTGCTTTTCTTCTTTTTTCCCTCCTCAGAACCTTTTCTGAAGTTAAATTTCAGTAAAAGTAAATATAGATGTTGAGCCTAAATTGTTACCATGTTAGTTAATTTTGAGGTACAGCCAAACCCTTAGGACCTTTAGTGAGCCTGGGAGGCCTCAAGGAAAGTAGACCAGAAATGGTTTAAAGGCCATTCTGGAATAGATCCAAAATGGTTAGGAAAAGCACCATAAATAGCTACTTTAAAGAAGAATTGTAGCTTTAAGAATGCAGGATGTCAAGATCACAAAGAGTGAACATTTTGGATCCAGCTATAAGTTTTTCAATAAATTGTGTAATACCTAAACTTTATTCAGTGTGTCATCTGATATTGTGTTTGTGTAGGAACACCATGTCTCTTGGGCTCTGAGTATATAAGCATGCTTAGAGCAACACATTATATTTCCAGTTCCTAACCCAAGTGCCTCTTATGTGCTCAATAAATCCTTGATGAAAAAAACAAAGTAGCTTTCTACTGACTGAATAATTAGAAACTTAATTAATTTAAGTTTCTCTGTTACCAGTGCAAACAAGGAGAATCTGGTTTTGATAGCTTGTTTTCAAACGTGGCATCTACTGCACTCTTTGTTTTGTTTTATTATTTACTAGAGGCCCGGTGCACGAAATTCGTGCACTGGGTGTGTGTGTGTGGGGGGGGGAGTGTCCCTCAGCCCAGCCTGCCCCCTCTCACATACTGGGAGCCCTCAGGCGTTGACCCCCATCACCCTCCAATCGCAGGATCGGCCCCTTGCCCAGGCCTGACGCCTCTGACAGAGGTGTCAGGCGTGGGCAGGGGACCCTCATTTCCCCCCATCACTGGTTCTGCCCCCAGCCCAGGCCTGATGCCTCTGGCCCAGGCATCAGGCCTGGGCAGGGGACCCCCAGACCCCTCCAATTGCTGGCTCTGCCCCTTGCCCAGGCCTGATGCCTCAGCCAGAGGCGTAGACCCCCATCACCCTCTGATCGCCTGATCGGGCCCTTGCCCAGGCCTGACGCCCCTGCCAGAGGTGTCAGGCTTGGACAGGGGACCCCTGTCTCCCCCCGATCACTGGCTCTGGCCCCCACCCAGGCCTGAGGCCTCTGGCCCAGGAATCATGCCTGGGCAGGGGACCCCCATCTCCCCTTGCTCCACCCCTGCCCAAGCCTGACGCTTGCTCCACCCCCGCCCAAGCCTGACGCCTCTGGCCCAGGCTTCAGGCCTGGGCAAGGGGACCATCATATCCCCCCAATCCCCGGCTCAGCCCCCCGCCCAGGCCTGATGCCTCGGCTAGAGGAGTTGACCCTCATCACCCTCCGATCACCAATCACCGGATCAGCCCCTTGACCATGCCTGAGGCCTCCGGCAGAGGTGTCAGGCCTGGGCAGGGGACCCCCAGCTCCCCGCGGTTGCAGGCTTCGCCCCCGCCCAGGCCTAACGCCTCTGGCTGAGGCGTCTGGCTCGGGCAGCGGGGACCCGCAGCTGCAGCGGCCTGGCGAACGTGGGCTCCGCTTTAGGCCCAGGCAAGGGACCCCTGGCTCCCGGGACTGCCAGCTTCAACCGTGCCCAGCTCCCATCGCTGGCTCCACCCCTACTTCCTGCTATCACTGGCCAGGGCGGAAAAGGCGTCTGATTCTCCGATCATGGCTGGGGGGCAGGGCAAAGGCGGCCCCAGGGCCGCCTTTGCCCTGCCCCCAGCTCTTAGCTCCCCCCTGGGTTTCCGATCACTGTCAGTGGCAGGGGGCTTCTTCCTGCTTTCCCTTTCGCCTCCCTGCATTGTGCCTACATATGCAAATTAACCGCCATCTTGTTGGCAGTTAACTGCCAATCATAGTTGGCAGTTAATTTGCATATAGCCCTGATTAGCCAATGAAAAGGGTATCGTTGTACGCCAATTACCATTTTTCTCTTTTATTAGTGTAGACTAGAGGCCTGGCACAGGAAATTCATGCACGGGTCCCTAGGCCTGGCCAGCCGTCAGGGCCGATTGGGGCCTTCCTTCGTTCCGCACCGCCCCCTGGTAGTCAGCACATGTCATAGTGAGCGATCGAACTCTGGGTCTCCCGGTCGAACTCCTGAGAGGACACTTTGCATATTAGCCTTTTGTATATTTAGATTACCAGCAGCATACAAGTTCAAAAACAACACAAAACTTATGCCACCCATTTTTTCTTTTTCTTTTTTTTTTTTATTGTGGTAAAATATTCATAATACAGAATTTGCTATTTTAACTTTTTTTTTTCACCTGAGGATATTTTTTCTATTGGTTTTTAGAGAGCGTGGAAGGGAGGAACGGAGTGGCCGGTGGATAAGGGAGGGGGAGCAGAGACAGAGAGAAAGAGAGAAACATTTATGTGAGATAGACCATCGGTAGGCTGTCTCCTTCGTTTGGCTGTGGGGGCAGGAGTGAACCCGCAATCGAGGTACGGCATGCCCTTAACTGGGACTCGAACCCTTGGACCTTTGGTGCACAGGCCAATCAATGCTCTAACCACTGAGCAACGCAAGCCAGCGCTACTTTAACCTTTTTTAGGTGTACAGCAAGCATGTCAAACTCAAAGGCTAACACGGTCCAAATAAACAAGGTTTAAGTTTATGTGGGCCGCAAAAAAACAAAAGCTTCAATTGTCATAGAAATGTAGGTTTATTTCAATAGAGACATGCTGAATAAAAGGGCTGAAATAAATGAGTAATCGTTAACAGAAAATAATAGAACATTTTAATAAAAATTAATATTTTTTCTTAAACATTAACTTATCAGACACTGAATAACTGCACAAATTAATAAGTGTAACGCAAATAAACCTACTTTTCTTGTTCTCCAAAAGCAAAATATTTCCTGTTGCGCACACCAAACAAGTCAGTACAAGACTAATGATGTGGCAATCAGCTGCTAAAATATTCACTGCTAGTATTAGTGGAGGAAATGGTGCGCCTGCGTGTAAGGTGTGTAAGGGAAACGAATGCAACACAATTATAGTAATCAGTCAGCGAACGTTGTAGTTCATTATTAATAACTAGGGGCCCGGTGCATGAAATTTGTGCACTGGGTGTGTGTGGGGGGGGGAGTGTCCCTCAGCCCAGCCTGCCCCCTCTCACATACTGGGAGCCCTCAGGCGTTGACCCCCATCACCCTCCAATCGCAGGATCGGCCCCTTGCCCAGGCCTGACGCCTCTGGCCTAGGCGTCCGGCCCGGGCAGCGGGGACCCGCAGCTGCAGCGGCCCCACGATCGCGGGCTCCGTTTTAGGCCCAGGCAAGGGACCCCTAGCTCCTGAGACTGCCAGCTTCGACCGTGCCCAGCTCCCATCGCTGGCTCCACCCCTACTTCCTGCTATTACTGGCCAGGGCGGAAAAGGCACCTGATTCTCCGATCATGGCCCTGGGGCCACCTTTGCCCTGCCCCCCAGCTCTTAGCTCCCCCCTGGGTTTCCGATCACTGTCAGTGGCAGGGGGCTTCTTCCTGCTTTCCCTTTCGCCTCCCTGCATTGTGCCTACATATGCAAATTAACCACCATCTTGTTGGCAGTTAACTGCCAATCTTAGTTGGCAGTTAATTTGCATATAGCCCTGATTAGCCAATGAAAAGGGTAGCTCGTACGCCAATTACCATTTTTCTCTTTTATTAGTGTTGATTATGTATAACAGGATATTGTAAAAATAAAGTTATGAAATTTTTATTGAAACGTTTCTTACATACTGTTATATTGTCTGGGCCACAAAAATATTCATTGTGGCTGTGTGCAGCTCGTGGGCTGCGAGTTTGACATGCTTGGTGTACAGTTTGGAATGAATTGAGTACATTCACATTGTTGTAAAACCATAACCACCATCCATCTCCAGTAATTCTCATGATCCCAAACTGAAATTCTATGTACATAAAAAAAATAACTCCCCATTCTCCCTTCCCCCAGCTCCTAGCAACCACCATTCTAATTTGGAAGGCAGCTATGCTCACCACTATACCACCAACGCAACCTAACACCATTCTAATTTGTACCTCTAACTATGACTACTCAACTACCTCAGAGAAGTGGAATCATGCTATATATGTCCTTTTGTGTCTGGCATAGTCACTTAGCGTAATGTCTTCAAGGTTCATCCATATGGTAGCATGTAGCAGAATTTAATTCCTTTAAAAGGGTGAATAATATATACCATTACATATAGGGTATACTCCCATTTTGTTTATTCATTCATTGATGGACATTTGGGTTGTTTTTACCTTTGGGCTATTGTGAATATTGCTGCTGTGAACATAGATGTACAAATATCTAAGACCCTGCTTTTAATTCTTTTGGGTAAACTCAGAAATGGAATTTCTGGATCATATGGTAAATCTATTTTTAATATTTTGAGGAACCGCCATACTGTTTTCCACAGCGGCTGCACAATTTTACCTTCCCAACAGTGCACAATCTCAATTTCTCCATTTCTTCTCCAACACTTATTATTTTCTGTCTGTTTTTTGTTTTAATGGATGTAAAGTGGTATCTCCTTGTGGTTTTGATTTACATTTCCCTAATGAACATCAGTTTTCATGTGCTTATTACTACTCATTTGTAAACCTTCTTTGGAGAAATGTCTAAGTCCTTCGCCCATTTTTTAATCAGGTGGTGTTTGGTGGTGGTGGTGTTGAATTGTAGGCGCTCTTAATATATTCTGGATATTAACCTCTTATCGGGTAAGTGATTGGTAGATATTTTCTCCCATTCCATGGGTTGCTTTTCACTCTGATGATTGTGTCCTAGGATGCATAATTTTTAATTTTGATGTTGTCCATTTAACCTATTTTTTTCTTTTGTTGTCTGTATTTTTGGTGTCACATTAAGACACTATTGCCAAAATTCAGTGTCATGAAGTTTTCCCCAATGGCTTTAGGCCATTCGTCCTTTTTTTAGTTAATTTTGTACATGCTGTGTAGGTAAGGATCCAACTTTATTCTTTTACATGCAAATATTCAATTTTTCCAGCACTATTTGTTGAAAAGACTGTTCTTTCCTCATTTAATGGTCTTGGCACCCTTGTGAAAAATCACTTGACCATATAAAGGGTGGGGCAAAAGTAGGTTTATAGTTCAAATAAATTCTGTTTGGGTGCTCGTAACTGTAAACTTACTTTTGCCCCACCCTGTATATGCCAACGTTTATTTCTGGGCTCTTTATTGTATATCATTTGCCTGTATGTTTGTGTTTATGCCAGTACCATATGTTTTGATTATTGTAGCTTTGTAATAAGTTTTGAAATCAATAAATATAAGACCTCAAACATTGTTTAAGATTGTTTTGTCTATTCAGAATTCCTTGAGATTCTATCTGAATTTTAGGATGGCTATTCCTGTTTCTACAAAGAAATGACTTGGGACTTTGATAGAGATTGCATTTAATCTGTAGGTCGCTTAGGAGATTGTACTGACAGTATTAAAAATTCTTGAATATGGGATGTCTTTTCATTTATTTGTGTCTTCTTTAATTTATTTTAACAACGTCTTGTAGTTCTCATGTGCAAATCTTTCTCCTCCTGGGTTAAGTTTATTCCTAAGTATTTGTTTCATTTTGATGCTAGTATGAATGAGATTGTTCATGTAGTTTTCTTTTTGGATTGTTAATTCCCCCTGGAGTTTTTAACTCTCAAGTTTGTCTACACTGAGTCTCGAGCAGTTGTCAGTTACAATTTAAGTGTTTGTATGGGCACTGCTCCAACAGTGAGTGGTCTTTTGCCCTGGGCCTCAACTTCCAGTAAACTGGGATTCTGTGTATTTGCCTGTCTTTCCAATGTTGGGACAGGGCTTTTCCTGTGACTTTAGTTCTCTGATAGATCTAAGAAGAGTTGTTGACTTTCAGGGTTTTTTGTGTTTGTTGTGTTTTTTAAATATATTTTTATTGATTTCAGAGAGAAAGGGAGGGAGAGAGAGAGATAGAAACATCAATGATAAGAGAGAATCAGTGATCGGCTGCCTTCTGCATGCCCCCACTGGGGATCAAGCCCGCAACCTGGGTATGTGCCCTTGACCAGAATTGAACCCGAGACCTTTCAGTCTGCAGGCCAACCCTCTATCCACTGAGCCAGACCAGCTAGGGCAAGAGTTCCTTCTTTTTTACCGCCATGTAGTATCCTATGGTGTAAATGTACCACAGCTTTTTAATCCACTCATCTACTGATGGCACTTGGTCTGTTTACAAATCTTAGCTATTGTAAATTGTGCTGCTATGAATGTAGGGGTGCATATATTCTTTCTGATTGATGTTTCTGGTTTCTTAGGATATATTCCTAGAAGTGGAATCACTGGGTCAAAAGTCTTTTATATTAGTTGCTGTTTTGCTAAATACACTATAGAAGAATATTTAACCATAAAACCTGTGTAGCTTTAGCCTTAGCTGGTATTTTCTTGGATGCTTGCAACTGGGAACTCCCTGTGAATTTATAATTATACTAGGGGCCCGGTGCACGAAATTCGTGCACTGGGTGTGTGGGGGGAGGGGAGTGTCCCTCAGCCCAGCCTGCCCCCTCTCACATACTGGGAGCCCTCAGGCGTTGACCCCCATCACCCTCCAATCGCAGGATCGGCCCCTTGCCCAGGCCTGACGCCTCCGCCAGAGGTGTCAGGCTTGGAAAGGGGACCCCCATCTCCCCCTGATCACTGGCTCTGGCCCCCGCCCAGGCCTGAGGCCTCTGGCCCAGGAATCATGCCTGGGCAGGGGACCCCCATCTCCCTCTGATCCCTTGCTCCACACCCGCCCAAGCCTGACGCCTCTGACCCAGGCTTCAGGCCTGGGCAAGGGGACCATCATATCCCCCCAATCCCCGGCTCAGCCCCCCGCCCAGGCCTGATGCCTCGGCTAGAGGAGTTGACCCTCATCACCCTCCGATCACCAATCACCGGATCGGCCCCTCGACCAGGCCTGAGGCCTCTGGCAGAGGTGTCAGGCCTGGGCAGGGGACCCCCAGCTCCCCGCGGTTGCAGGCTCCGCCCCTGCCCAGGCCTAACGCCTCTGGCTGAGGCGTCAGGCCCGGGCAGCGGGGACCCGCAGCTGCAGCGGCCCCACGATCGTGGGCTCCACTTTAGGCCCAGGCAAGGGACCCCTAGCTCCCGGGACTGCCAGCTTCAACCGTGCCCAGCTCCCATCGCTGGCTCCACCCCTACTTCCTGCTATCACTGGCCAGGGCGGAAAAGGCGCCTGATTCTCCGATCATGGCTGGGGGGCAGGGCAAAGGCGGCCCCAGGGCCACCTTTGCCCTGCCCCCCAGCTCTTAGCTCCCTCCTGGGTTTCCGATCACTGTCAGTGGCAGGGGGCTTCTTCCTGCTTTCCCTTTCGCCTCCCTGCATTGTGCCTACATATGCAAATTAACCGCCATCTTGTTGGCAGTTAACTGCCAATCATAGTTGGCAGTGAATTTGCATATAGCCCTGATTAGCCAATGAAAAGGGTATCGTCGTATGCCAATTACCATTTTTCTCTTTTATTAGATAGGATCCTGTTGACAGGAAATAAGTAGACTTTACATAGTAATTGTTTTTCAGACCTTTTAGTATCTCCCAAGGTGAGCCACTTTGCATTATAGACACAATAATTTTCTTTAAGGCTTATTTCAATGCAGAGTCATAAGTCAGTAACTTCAAAAAAGGCAAGCCAAATAAAAAGGGAAGGAAGATGGGGATTAATGCCAATCTACACTAATAAAAGAGAAACATGCAAATTAGTGTCACTCTGCTATGCCCACCAGCCAATCAGAGCGACTGTGCAAATTAACCAAACAAAGATGGCAGTTAATTTACATATGCAGGCACAGAGCGAAGACTGAAGCCAAGCCTCACTGCGGCCAGAGCAAAGGCCTGGGTCCCGGGTGCCGGAGGAAAACCGATGCCAGCAGCCAGGGGAAGGAAGGCCTATTGCGTGAATCTTCATGCAACGGGCTTCTAGTTTTATATATATACAGGTGTACATTTTTTATTTAAATCAGTGGTGTAAACCTAGTTATATCAAGGTAGGGTGATTTTTATAGATAGATAGGTAGATAGATAGATATATGTCTATATATGTATATCTGTATAAATAGAGAGATATAGATAGATATATTTTTTAATTGATTTCAGAGAGGAAAGGAGGGGGAGAGAAAGAGATAGAAACTCAGTGATGAGAGAGAATCATGGATAGGCTGCCTCCTGTACACCCCACACTGGGGATCAAGCCTGCAACCCGGGCATGTGCCCTGACTGGGAAACAAACCCTGACCTCCTGGTTCATAGGTCGATGCTCAACCACTGAGCCACGCCAGCCGGGCAAGGTAGGGTGATTTTTAAAAAAACATCAATACCTAGGTGCCTCAGGTAAATTAGATCAGAGTATCTGGGAGTGGTTGCTGGCATTGAATATTCTTAATTATTTAAGGTACTATTATTATTGTATTGCAAAAACAATGTTTTTATAGCTTTATCCATATACTTCGCTCTTTTCTCCTCATACCTTCGTGCATCTTTGATCTTCCTGGTGGGATCCCCTTCTGCCTATATAATACAGTCTTTAGAATTTCTTTTAGTGAGGGTCTCCTGGTGGCCAGCTGTCAGGTTTTGTTTGTCTGGAAATGTCTGTTATATTCTATTTTTTAAAGATATTTTTGGTGGATCTAGGTATCACTTATCTATTTTTGCGTAACAAACCATCCCACACTTCTTGACACAAAAACACTGTGTGCCCATGAATCTGTGGGTCAGCAATTTGGGCAAGGCTCAATGGAATTACTTTTCTCTGGTCTGCATGGTGTCAGCTGGGCTCATTCATACATCTATAGCCACTTGTCAAGTCAAATGGGGCTGGACAGTCCCAGATGGCCTCACATATATTACTGGTGGTTTACTAGAGTGAGAGAGGAAACTGGGCAACATATCTGTCATAATTCAGCTTAAACCTCTTCACATGGTGACTGGGTTCAAAAAGCAGTATAGAAATGCCAAGCCCCAGTGCACAAACACTCTGCCATCCTATTTGCAAAGCACTTCAGCTGTCAAACCTCAAATTCCAAAGTGTGGAGAAATGAGACGTCATCTGTTGATGGGAAGAATGACAATGTCATATTCAAAGGGGTGTGCATACAAAGTGGGGGGATTTGTGGCCTTAAAAATCTATCACAGTATTAAATTTTAGGTTGGAATATTTTTTTCTTCAAGCACATTTTCTTCTTTCCACTGTCTTTTGATTTACACTGATCCTATTGAGTACTTAGCAAATTCTTACTGCTTTTTAAATTTTCTGTCTTTGTGTTCCCTCATTCACTACAATATGTCTAGGTGTGAACTTACTTTTATTTGTCTAGCTTGGGCTTTATTGAATATCCTTGACTTGTTATCTTTTATCCTTTCTAGGAAATTCTCAGCCATTATTTGCCTCTGCCCCCACTCTATCTCTTCTAGAACTTCAATTAAGTTAGATTTTTTGCTGTTTTTCCATGTCTATATTTTTGTGTGTAAAGGTTTTATTATGTACAGAGTGGGAAGGGTGGGGACTCAGTTCTGGACAACTGCTTTCCTCTTGGCAGCCAGGGCATTACTCAGCTCCTCTTGCTTCCTCTTGGCATGAATGTGTATGTCCTCTTTCATTTCTTGATGAATTTGCCTGTTTGTCCTTGGAGATCTTGAGCAGCCCCAGAGCACTGTGCTTGTATGAAGCAAAGCTGCATACCTCTCAGATTATGTCCTACACAAACTTTCTGTGCTTGGTGCGGCATTCACAGCAATGTTCAGCTTGCTCATGTTCTTGGTTACTTTGTGGCCTTTGTTGAGGGCCATAACCATGGGGCAGTGCAGAGCCGTGGCTCCCGTTTTTCATTGGCTACTGCGTTGGAAGGCTCCATTTCTATTAACCTCTTCTAAATGCTACATTCTGGATCATTTCTTTCTATTTATCTTCCAGTTTACTAATTTTCTCTTCAGTATGCTTAGCTGCTTAACTCTTCTACTTTTTTTTTAACCAAATTAACCATAGATCATAATTTTTTCCTTTTTTTTAGAACTAAGGTACAATTCACATGCAATAAAATTTGCTTTTTTTTTTTTTTAACTTGGTGTGCAGTATATGAATTTTAACACATGTATAGATTTGAAATGTTTGGAGTGGACCAGCGTCGTGCACCTATGACATGAGGCTGTAATATGTACCCAGGAAATTTTTATTTCCATCTTGGTGCAGACAGGCTGAGACCAAAAAAGGAATCAGCATTGACAGAAAGGGGGGAAAGGCTTTTATCAGCTCTTGCTGGCAGTTTCTGCTGGTGTAAGGGTCCTCTGGTTATCTAAGCTATGCTGTACTCAAGGCTGCAAGCTTTCTGCAAGATTCCTGCTAAACACAGTTAAGTTTCCTCTGCCCCATTTTATTCTCTTTAACCCTTTCAAGATTCATTCCTTTTGTGTATAGGTGTATGAATGTATGTATATGTGTGTGTGTGTGTGTGTGTGTGTGTGTGTATGCTTTCATCAATATCACACTCTTAGTGTTGTTTTATAGTAAGTCTTGAAATCAGGAAGTATGAATCTTCTAATTTTCTTTTTCAAAGTTGTTATGATCTTCTAGTTCTAATCTGCTAGATCACTTTTTATATTTTCCTGTTCCCTGAAGATTTTTTTTCAAGTTTGTCTCATTTCTTTAACTTTTGTACCATGGGATTCAGCTTTAGTTTTTGAGTTTCTTTCTTGAACAATATTTGTGAAGATTGATATGTCATGGCTATCATTCTTTTTTAGAAATTTTTCAAACAACAAAGAAAACTTACTTTTTTAGTCTTGCAGTTATATAGATGCATTGAATCCTTTTGTAATTCTAAGAGACCATCTTTGTAGTTTAAGCTTTCATTGAACACAGTTGAAAATTCAAAATTTTCCATTTTCTGCCCTTCCTGGCAGAAAGGAGAACACTGACAGAAGAAAATATTTCGTGATGATATGGATTAGAAGATAAATGTAAAGAGACAACTAGCAGCATCTTAGTCTTAATGCTTTCCAGTATGGTAGCTATCAACCATCTGTAGTTATGGAGCACTTAAAAAGTAGACTTGTTATGTGGTATAAATATAAAGTATACGTGCGTTTCAAAGACTTGGAACAAGAAAAGAAATTTAAAATAGCTCAATTTTTAAAATTTTGATTACATTGTTGAAATAACATTATATATTTTGGGTTAAATAAGATATATTTAAATTAATTGCACCTGTTTCTTTTTACTTTTTAAATGTAGCTACTAGGAAATGTAAAATTACATATGTTGCTCATCTTAAATTTCTTTGGGGCAGCATTGGTCTATATAGCATCTCTTTTTGCTAGGAAAGAATGTGACAGTGTTTGTACATCTTATATGATGTTTTTGAACCAAAATTTATTAAACAAATGGACAAATACTGAAGTTAAGTGTATATACAAAGGTGACTAGAAGGAAATAGGTGATGTAGAAATGAAAATATTCTTTGAATTTATTCCAGGTTTTTTTTAAATTAATAATCTGAAAACCTTGGCCGGTATTTACTCAGTGGTTGAGTGTCAATCAATGAACCAGGAGGTCATGGTACGATTCCCGTTCAAGGCACATGCCTGGGTTGTGGGCTCCATATCAAAGTGGGTGTGCAGGTGGCTGCCAATTTCTCACCAGTGTTTCTATCTCTCTTTCCCTGTCCCTTTCTCTCTCTCTAAAAAGTCAATAAAAATATTTGTGTGTTTTTTAAAGGAGGATCTGTTATGGGTTTAGCAAGGACCTTCAAAGGAAAAGTGAGCTTTTGAGCTCTCCTATTATCTGGGCATCCCTTTCCTTCAGCTTTGACTTGGTAATGCCTACAGTATTGTTAGCTTTTTGTTTGCTTTTAAGAGACTTTTTTATCTTTCAACATTTTCAGTTATTTATATTTTGAGGGTTATTCCAATAATCTAACCCACCCTTATCAGAAATGGATTACTACATCTTTTTTTTTGGCTTCCCTATTCACATGCACACAAGATTTAGGATACTATTGACTAAGCACTTTGCAAATAGAAGATAATATGTAGAACTATAAAAATTAAATAGGTGAAGAGTCACATTTTAGGAGGTAGAACCTGAGTTAAGTCAGTAGGCACTGTTCATTTCAATTTAAACACACAAGACAGACAAACACTTGCTTTTGTTAAGTTAATAAAAGGATGAAACAAAATATTTTTTGTTATCATTGGGGCTTTTGAGTTGGCCAGATCTGATTGTGGCTGTCATAAGGTTGAGTGCTTACCAATATGGAAAATTCAGGCTTGGTATGAAAAAAAGTGGTTACCAAAACACTTACTGACGGCTGCTGTAGGGCCTGGATGACAGATCACCCACCCCATACTCATGAGTTGTGGCATGTCTAGTGGAAGTTAAAACTTTTACATCAACCTGAAGGTAGCGGAATTCAGTAATTTATTTATTTTATGGTTCAATTCTTTTACAATGAGCTGTTTTTCTAAGCTACCTTATGTGTATGTGGCAAAGCAATTGTAATTTGACATTCTCCAGTTTAAATCTACAGGTGAGATATAAAAAGATATCTTCGAATTATGTTGTTTCCTAAATATTTGTTTCCTTCCACTGAAACAAATCTTTCTTACCCACTTATTTTTATTACATTTACACACTGCGATAGCCAAGGAAATTATCATTTTTCTTAATAGTTAATAGGTGCCTTTGCTTGCCAGTCTTCTTTAAGGATGTGGTTTACTATGTTTCTCTGGGCTACACCAACTAGGAATGAAGGTATTTAAGTATTTTAGGAAGATCAAATATTTTGATAATTTATAGTAGGCTGTTGCTGTGATTCTTGGATCTTGAGGTTAGCTGTTTCAAATTAGATATGTTTTTTCTTGAACAGCAAACCAACGTTTTAGAGCAGTGTGTCAGCAACATGGCAGAGGTGAATCACATTGGTGTGATGGTGAATGAATGCCTAATAACTGGTACTTTTGTCCCCACTTATATTTAATCTTGTAGTTGATAAGGCAAAAGGAGAAATACATTAATAAATGTAGATGTGCCGTAAAGAACGAAATTTTTTGCCCCTTATGTGATTTGACAACTGTGTGTGCCTTTTAGTATGCATTAAAATCAGGACTAATGTTTACATTTTGTGCAGTGAATTATGTCTAGGATCATTATCATTTGAGATAGTCACTATAAAGTCAAACTGGAGTTATTCCAAGCATTAAATAGTTCAAAATGCTTTGAATTGCAAAATTGAGCGTGTTAATATTTACCAGTCTGTAAACATTTACCACATTTTTACATCAGCATTCTAGCCGCTTTGTTATGAAAACCTGAGCAAATTCTCTTCCTACACTTGTCTTTTTGTTTAATGCACTTTTTTTTTTTCTTTTCTGCTTTCTCTCTTAACTCTTATATCCTCATGGTAATTGTAGCAGCAACTACTATAGATCAACAGCCACAAAACTCTTTTTTGGTTGGTTTTGTTTCAGACCTATCTCTAAGATGACAAACAGGACGTGTTCTTTCTAGGACTGCTTAAAGTCATCATCAGCTTCTGGGCCTTACAGAGAGGCAGGCGTTTTATTTTTAACTAGAGGCCTGGTGCATGAAAATTTGTGCATGTACCTTGGTTGCCCTCTCGCAGTCCAGGAGCCCTCAGGAGATGTCCGATTGATGGCTTAGGGAGCGGGTCTAAGCCACAGTCTGGCCTCCCTCTGCGGGGACGGACGGCGCCAGCAGGTGAGTTGCGGGACCTGGCCCCAATCGCTCCGCTGCCCCCGCTTGTGGCTTCCCTCTGTGGGAGGTGACCAGTGAGGTGATGGGGGGAGGACAGTACCCCCAATTGCCCCTCCGCTGCCGCCGCAGGTCGCTGTCACCCCCCTATCACTGTCCCCTCCCTCTCCCTGCTGGCACCGACCTTGGCTGGCCTGGCGCCAGCCCCGCCCCCCACCAACCAGTCATTCCACTGTTTGGTCGATTTGCATATTAGGCTTTTATTATATAGGGTAGTTTCACAAAACTCCTGTTTGACTTGTTCTGTTGTGAGACCATCATTGAAATCCCCTTTGGGGTTTCAGCATACTGTAGCTGCAGCCAGGGATCTGATAATAGAATTTAATACTGAGATATAAACTCAAGTTCCATCTACTCATTAAAAAAACAAAGTGAAATAAAGAAGTGAAAAATTAGTAACTCTTCTAAGCCTTATTAAAAGATGGGATTTAGGCCCCGCCGGGTGTGGCTCAGCAGTTGAATGTCGACCCAGGAACCAAGAGGTTTGATTCCCGGTCAGGGCATATGCCCATATTGCAGGCTCGATCCCCAGTGGGGGTGTGCAGGAGGCAGCCAATCAATGATTCTCTCTCATCATTGATGTTTCTATCTCTCCCTCTCCCTTCCTCTCTGAAATCAATAAAAATATTAAAAAGAAGGGATTTCCCTGACTGGTTTGGCTCAGTAGATAGAGCGTCAGACTGCGGACTGAAGGGTCCCAGGTTCGATTCCAGTCAAGGGCTTGTACCTTGGTTGCGGGCACATCCCCAGTGGGAGGTGTGCAGGAGGCAGCTGATCGATGTTTCTCTCTCATCGATGTTTCTAACTCTCTATCCTTCTCCCTTCCTCTCTGTAAAAAATCAATGAAATATATTTAAAAAAGAAAAAGAGCCGAAACCGGTTTGGCTCAGTGGATAGAGCGTCGGCCTGCGGACTGAAAGGTCCCAGGTTCGATTCCGGTCAAGGGCATGTACCTGGGTTGCTGGCATATCCCCAGTGGGAGATGTGCGGGAGGCAGCTGATCGATGTGTCTCTCTCATCGATGTTTCTAACTCTCTATCTTTCTCCCTTCCTCTCTGTAAAAAATCAATAAAATATATATTTTAAAAAAAGAAAAAGAAAGGATTTAGGAGGCTGACAAATCCCATTGAGATTAGGTAATGTAGGATATGAAAGTGTGTCATGTTACTTTTGGAGAATATTAGAAGTTGCTGTCAAACGTGCTTTGGAATTAAACAGGCCCATTTGCCAGAGTATGTAATAATTAGCTTTGGTGTTTTAAAAATATGTTCTCTTTTCGCATATCTCCTTAAATTTGGGTGACTTCATTGCATTTAGCATATAGTGTGCATAATACCATTAGATTTCTTTAAAAGAAAAAAGACCTAGTTACTGTGTTATTGGAACCTTAAATAAACATGGGCTAGATTAAAGAGTAAAATTATTCTAATGTTTCTTTCACCTTGGTTTTATCAGAGTGAGCTTTAAGTACAGGTATATGTTCCTCACTATATTTAGGAGATATAATTCTATTGAAGCCCTATCCAAACTAGCTTAAGCTAAAAGAGAATTTGTTTCATATGGCTTTGGGCATAGCTAGATATTGGCGGCTCAACCTCTTAGGTGAAATGATTTCTCCTTAACATCTGCTTCTGGCTGACTTCTTTCACAGCCTCCATGGGATGGCAAGATGGTCAAAGTAGCTCTTACCCCCACGTAGCCATTTGTGCCAGCATTATTTGTAAATGTTTTATTTGTCATTGTCACAGTCCCTGAATCATTTAGGAATGCTATATGTGTATGATTGGAGTCATTTGCTGTACCCCTCTCTCAGGAATGAAGTCCCACCTAAAGCACTTAACCAAGAATAGGACTAAGAGTAGACTTTGTCTCTGGGGAGAGACAAAAGTTCACCACTTCTTTCATTAGAATAAAGACATACCTGTCAATTTGCTCATTTCACATTCTAAAGAGCTGGCATCACAAATTTCACTGAAACTACTGTGAGCCAGGCTAGAGCTGAGGGAAATGTTCACAACACAGGTAACTGAACTTAATGTGTTCCTCCTACCAAAAACAAAAGGAGATCCTCTCCCTCCCTCCCTCTCTCATCCTCTCATCTTAGAGGTCAGTGCCCATGTTTCATAGCCTGAACTACAGATTCCACTTTATCATAGTCAAGTTTTGCTGATTTAAACAATTCTCAACATTAGGTTTAATCAGCAAAACAAAACTTCATTATTAAAAAGTTCTCAAGGTTATTGATGAGAACAAACAAATGGAATCTATGGACAATAATTTGGTAAAGGCCAAGGAAAGAGGAGAGGTAGGGGGAGGGGGAGGTGGCAGTGGGTTGGGGGGGAATTCTGCAATAATATCAACATAAAAATTTTTAATAAAAACATAATGATTTTAAACCTTTCCTAGTCAGAAATGTTATTAGCATTCTGTGAAAGCAGAGAAAAGTAAATGATATTTAGGAAACTCACATTTTATTTCATCAACAAAGTAAAATATGCCCCTCACCCCCTTTGCCACTGTCCTACCATTCTTTATTTCTTATCTATAATAATAAAAGCATAATATGCTAATCAGACTGGACATCCTTCCAGATGACCTTCTGGATGAAGGTGGGGCTGTGAGGGAAGCCCAGGTCCTGGGTGCCTGCCGGCAGCTAGAGGGAAGTCCGGGTCCTGGGTGCCAGAGGGAAGCCGGTGCCAGCAGCTGGGGGAAGGAAGGCCTAAACTTGCATGAATTTCGTGCATCGGGCCTCTAGTACAGTGGTTCTCAACCTTCTGGCCCTTTAAATACAGTTCCTCATGTTGTGACCCCAACCATAAAATTATTTTTGTTGCTACTTCATAACTGTAATTTTGCTACTGTTATGAATCGTAATGTAAATATCTGATATGCAGGATGGTCTTAGGCAACCCTTGTGAAAGGGTCGTTCGACCGCCAAAGGGGTCGCGACCCACAGGTTGAGAACCGCTGCTCTAGTATTAAATAGTTGGAAAAGCTATATACCACAGTATCTCCCACTCATAGATCAAGAGACAGGATTGGATTCCTATGGTATAACATATGTAGTTTTAGTCAAGATTTTTTACTATAAAAAGTTCAAAAACACCAAAAATTTTGTGGAGAGAAGTCCTTTTTTTCTAGTAAGAAACTTTAAACTTTCTACTAAAAGAACTTCTAGTATTCAAAATCAAGGTTTATAAAATGATGAAATAACCTATAGGCTCTTATTGTTGCTTGTTTCCATTTTTTCTCCTGTTGGATTGCTTTTGCTTTCTTATAGCAAAAGCAAAAGGGATTTTTTGTGATTTAGGAGAATTAACTCTTACTGCAATATAAAATTAAGTAGGTGAATTATCACTAGTTTATAATTGTCCCTGTATGAATTAGTGACTATTTTGTTGTTGTTAATTATCACCCAAGGATATTTTTCCATTGCTTTTTAGAGAGCATTAGGGAGGGTGAAAGGGGAAGGGAGACATAGGAATATCAATGAGAGAGAGAGACATCGATTGGTTGCCTCCGCCCTGATCAGGGCCAGGGGTCGAACCTGCAACCCAAGTACATGCCCTTGACCAGGAATAGAACCCTCGACCCTTCGATGCGTGGGCAAATGTTCTAACCACTGAGAAACACTGTCCATTAGTGACTTTTTTCACATAAATCTTTCAAATCCTTGACTAATTGTTGCTGAGCCATTGGCCAACTTGTATTCAGGAATGGGAGCACATGCTAATAATTAGCTCAAGGGAAACAAAGTTAAATCTGTTGCCAATCCATATGTTTTGGAACATCTGATGTTCCGAAGCAAAATTCAAGAATGGGTTTATATATTCAAAACCAAGTTCCTTAGTTAGCAGAAATAAGTGAGAGAATTCCTGGGAATGATCCTTGTTCTTGCCATTGAAGGAAGAGTTAGCAGGAGACTTCTTTTCTGCCATTTTCTGCAGCCTGTGAAAATTTTGCCACTGCTGCACTATATTACAGAAACTGATTAACACACAGTTATTAACAGTTGGCTTAGTGTTTTATGCCTGGTTATTTTACACAGAAACACAAAAATAGTTGCAAGTCATTCTTTGGAGAATGGAATCACTTCTTAAAAAAAATTTTATTGATTTCAGAAAGAGGAAGGAAGAAGGAGAGAGAGTTAGAAACATCAATGATGAGAGAGAATAATTGATCAGCTGCCTCCTGAATGCTTCCTACTGGGGATGGAACCCGCAACCCAGGCATGTACCCTGACCCAGAATTAAATCGTGACCTCTTGGTACATAGGTCAATGCTCAACCACTGAGCCACACCCTCTATCTGAAATCACATTTTAAATGTACTGATGGAGTTGATGGTTTAAAGTTGTGTTACGTTTAAGCTTTTTGTTTGTTTTTTTTTTTATAGTGGATCCTTTCATGGCATGAATAATTGATCTATGTTATGTTTTGTTAATTTGGAACAAAGCCACTAAAAAAGGACAAGATTATGATTTGGGGAGTTTGGTGACCTGATTCAGTTTTCAAAGAAAGAAAAATTAAAATTTTTGAACATTTAAAAAACCACCACAGTGGTCATTTGCTGGGGTCCAGCCCCAGCGGGTCCAGGGGTCCCCAAAGGTGTGGACGGAGTCGGCAAAGAAGGAATGACACAGAGGCAGCGTTCAGTTGATCAGCAGCCTAGCCAGGATCTCTAGCCAGGATCTCCAGCCAAGTTCTGGTCTGGATCTCCAGCGAAGTTCTGCTTAGGATCTCCAGCCAGGTTCTGTGGCCATGTTCCCTCGCTAGGTTCTCCAGCCAGGTTCTGTCCAGGTTCTCCGGCCAGGTTCAGTCACCAGGTTCTAGCCAGGCTCTCCTGCCAATCTCCGCAGTCAGGTTCAGTCCAGTATCCCCTGCCATGCTCTCTCACCAGGCTCCGCCTCCAGGCTCCGAGGCCAGTCCCTGTCCAGGATCCTCCGGCATGCTTTCTCCAGCGAAGTTCTTCTGTCTCTAGAGAACGTTCTGTGTAGGTTCTGTGCCTAGGCTCTGTCTCTCTTGGTCCTGTCTTCCAAGCCCTATGACTTGCTGTCTTGTTACATCTGTATTTATACCAGTTGATTCAATCCTATCAATCTCTATTACAAAGGTTAGGGCGTTTCTTATCTCCATTCCGGGGAGTAAAGATTATGTAGCTTAAGCATGATTGTTCGTAGTTAAAGTGATTAATTACCCGCCTGGCACTTAGTTGAGGGGTTTTATTCCCTCCCTAACTTCAGGGGAAAATCCCTACTTGGGGAAACAACCTTTTTCAGAGAGGAGACCTTGGTTAAAACACATAGTGCCAAGAAGGTGAGCAAACATTTTAAGAACAGTATGCCATATATGCCAGGTCCCTTGAAGCAGCAAGCATGGACCGGCTCCCGGCAGTCATTTGATCAGTTTGTGAGAATAGTCCATCTAGTTGGTATTTTCAAGCAAGCTATAACTCATTTTTTTAAGTTTTTATTTTTTTTCTATTTTACCACAAAAATTTTATAAAATAAACAAAGATTTTTTTTTTCTTTTTATATTAGCATCTCATCTTTATTTGGGTATTTATCAGGGCTTGCTTAAAAACCTTTTGCTGAAGAAGTTATCAGTCTGGGGCATGACTACATAACATGACCTGCCCAATTAGGAATTTATGATTTATTAAAGCTCCCCCTTTTTGTCCACAAATTGTTTAACACTGAGTTAGTGTAATAGAATCTGAGAGTTGATGTCACAAAGAGTGTTTTGCCCTAGCTGGTTTGGCTTAATGGATAGAGTGCTGGCCTGTGGACTGAAAGGTCCTGGGTTAGATTCTGGTCAAGGGCACATGTCTGGGTTGTGGGTTCAACCCCCCATAGGGGGTGTGCAGGAGGCAACCAATCAATGATTCTCACTCATTATTGAAGTTTCCATCTCTCCCTCTCCCTTCCTCTCTAAAATCAATAAAAACAAACAAACAGAAAACAAAGAGTGCTTTGTTTGGGGCAAATTATGCTCAGAAAATGAAATTGTCTTTGCCAGTAATTTATTTAACACAGGTTCACTGTGGGATTTATAATTTATGATAATTTACAAATTTATAACATAGGATAATGTCTCTTAATAAGTCAATAAATAAATAACATACTCCAAATGATAGATTAATGATATCATTGTTCCAGGCCAACAGGAGATTAAAGAAATAAGGTTCAAATTTAGTTGAGGTGCACCTTCCTACAGATTGGTTCTTGGTAAAATCAATCCTTCCAGCAGGTGGCTTAGGTCTCTCACCTTCTGGGGCACATAGCTAGCAAGTGAACGCACAAGCATTGGCCATCAAGGTGAGCTGCTTTGAAGGTTATTACTGCAGGACTTTACATGGCTTGCACCACCGCTTACAAGTAGTAACCTGGCCAAGGCAGGAACATGTCCCTTCTCTTCCAATAATGATCTGTATTTAGCATACTTTGTCTTTCTCATACCAAAGGCCCAAGTACTCTTACTTCAATGGTTCTTGAACTTGAGCATCCATCAGATCGCTTGGAAGCCTTGTGAGAACACAAGATTCTCAGTAGCTTAAGTGTGGTGTCCAAGAATTTGCAGATGCTGATATTGACGCACTTTGAGAACCACAGGAGCTTGTGTGAATGATTTTACATATTTGCATTGTCCAGGCCAAAGCCCTCCATATTTTAATGTTATTTGAGTTTACAATTCACCTTACTCTACATACTTATGTTTATTGTGTACAAGGTATTGGGTGGGCAAGAAAATGGAGGAAGGGAGAGGGAAAGAGGAGCATCAATGTGAGAGTGAAACCTAGATCGATTGCCTCCTGCATATGTATCAAGAGGTTGCCAGTTTGATTCCTGGTCAGGGCACATGCCCGGATTGTGAGCTCCATCCTCAGCAGGGGGTCTGCAGAGGCAGCCAGTTGGTGTTTGTCTTTCACATCCATGTTTCTCTCTCTCTCCCTCTCCTTTCCTCTCACTAAAATCAATAATAAAAACATATCAAATCTTTGTCTTATCACAAAGACAGAACTATTACCCAGTTGAGCCATGAATTATAAAAGTACAATCTTTTTGAAAACTTAAAATTAAAAAAGACTTTTTTAATTTAGAAAATTTGTATGTTTTAAATTTGGAACTTATCACGTTTCGTGGCCCAAAATAGCACATGTGATTTTTGGCAGCTTCTGTCCTGCTCATGCCAATGAAAGCAGCACCATATGGTATGACTGCTGTTACATTAGGAAACGCACACCCTTTGGAGACATTGCCTGGCATAAAGCAGAGCCTCTGCTCCTCATATGCTTAACCTTTCAAGCCAAAATATTGACCAAGATATATTAAGATTTTAGGATATCATGGTATCCTATCAGCTGAGTCTTACAACTCTTTTTCCTACTAGCTTTAACATTTAGCCACATTATGAAAACACATACTCAGAACTTCATGGAGTCTCTTACCCAATCTCAGAAAGAAGCTTTTGAATGATTATTGCAAGAAAAGAAGGTATGGCCCTAACCGGTTTGGCTCAGTGGATAGAGCGTCGGCCTGCGGACTGAAAGGTCCCAGGTTCGATTCCGGTCAGGGGCATGTACCTGGGTTGCGGGCATGTCCCCAGTGGGAGATGTGCTGGAGGCAGCTGATCGATGTTTCTCTCTCATCGATGTTTCTGGCTCTCTATCTCTCTCCCTTCCTCTCTGTAAAAAATCAATAAAATATATTTTTAAAAAAAGAAAAGAAAGTATGTACCTTTCAGAATGCAACCAATAAGTGTTTTCCCTGTACAAAAGAGTAAAGTTCCTTTTTATTCACTTATTTAGTAGCAAATTTTAGTTGAATAGAGAAAATTTAAGTTTTATGCAGAATCTTTGTTGACTTAGACTTTCATTTGTTATTTTAGGGACATAATCACCTTCGCTGTTTTGTTCGGATTTCTTTTTCTTCACTTTTTCATTTCCTCTCCCCTTTCAACATTTCTCCCCTCCCAGCAAACCTAAGAAAAATGCAGGTCCTTTGTGTTCCTTATATGAGGTTGACTGATACTCATCCATGGTCACTGCCATGCACCTCACCACCACTGCCCAGGATACTTATCATCTAACTTTCCTAAATAGGTGCTTAAAGAAAAATGAAGCAGGCCGAGATTTCACATGAAGCTGATTGATTTATGAAGCAGAGTTACCTTTATATATGTTATGAGCAGCTCCTATCTAATTTTTAGAAATTCTTTAAAGATTGTCTTTGGGGGCAGGGGGCGTTTAAAGAGACAAAGTTGGTCCCAGGTTGCAAGGCAC
This sequence comes from Myotis daubentonii, assembly GCF_963259705.1. Lineage (NCBI taxonomy): Eukaryota > Metazoa > Chordata > Mammalia > Chiroptera > Vespertilionidae > Myotis > Myotis daubentonii. The sequence continues at coordinate 41,255,195 of NC_081854.1, forward strand.
CCTTCCACCAGCAGCCTCCGGAGAGGACGGGTATAAATGGAGCAGTAGCTTGCCCGGCCGCCTCTCTCCGCTTTGGGGCCCAGCAGCCTGAAGAAAACCAGAAAAAAAGATTTTTTGAGTTTTTTTTTTTTAAACCTGAAAAGAAAAAAGAAAAGGAAAAGCAAATCCTCCTTACAGAACCCACAGGGAAGGGACTTTTGCAAGCTTCCAGCCTTCCCTTGCCTGCCACCACCACTGCCTCATTTGGGCGTCTGTTGGTCCTATTGGTCCAGCAGTCATGTGGTGAGCTGCCGTCATCCACATGCCTCCTCTCTGGCTGTGGGAGCCCCTCTGCGTGGCAGCCCCGCCCCCTCCTCGTGTGCTCTACCCCTGGGGTGGAGCTTAGAGACGGCACTGACAAATATTTACTATTTCTCTCTTCCCCTGGCTGCTGTGATCTTAAACCAGTATTTATAGAGAAATGCATGTCCTGAGGCTGTGTGGATACTGTTTGGTTGCTTCTTGAAGAATTATTTAATAGGAAAGGGAGTCCCCATTTAATAATTTTTAAAAATTTTATTTTGAAATTTGGAGGTTTGGAACAGGACAGCTGAAAATTACAAACTCCCTGGGAGAGTCATATTGTTTTTGAGAGCCTTGCAGTCTGGAATAAGCCATCCCTGAACTCCTCTGCCTGCTCCTCTGTCTCTGAGTCTGTGCCAGCTGCTCTCATCTTTTTTAAAAAATATATTTTTATTGATTTCAAAGAGGAAGGAAGAGGGAGAGACAGATAGAAACATCAACGGTGAGAGAGTCCTTGATCGCTGCCTCCTGCACGCCCCCTGCTGGGGATCAAGCTCACAACCCAGACATGTGCCCTTGACCGGAATCGAACCTGGGACTATTCAGTCCATAGGCCGATGCTCTGTCCACTGAGCCAAACCAGTTAGGGCGCTTCTCTCATCTTCACCCTGCCACCTGTGAGCCCTGGTGCCGAGAAGAGCCCCCTTCTGTTCTGTGTGGCCTCTTACAAAAAGTCCTCCTGGTGGACTCAGGTGGTGGGGACTGATGAGATGAACACTGCAGCCAGCTTGTGTTTGTTTTTTGTTGTTTTATGTACTAAAAATATTATTTGTGTAGAAAGCAGGCGCATAGAACATCTACTAAAGGAAAAACATAAACTCTGGAAAGCAATCCACCAGATGCTTCACAGCGTTGTGGCCGGGTGGGGTGACGGATGACCTGGTTTCTTTATTGTATTTTTTGTGCTTTCCATAATAAACATGTGTTGCTTTCACAATCTAAGTACATACCATGCACTCTCCACCCAGGAAATTGGGAATAATCTCTATCAATGTAATCCAGCAGGCCTCCAGGACCCTGACAGTCATCCCCCGCATAAATAAGGAATTTCCTTCTGTTGTCATCAATGAGTGGACAGACCAGTGTCCAGAGGGTGGGAAATACCTGGGGAGTCCACAGTATAGTCTTGGGGTAGTTGGCATCCACCGCCTTGATGATGCACAGCAGGGCCTTGATGCCAGTTCTCCACAAGTTGAATGCCTGCTTACAACTGTTTGGCCCAGTAACATTGAGGCAGTTTTTATTAGGTATAAGTCAATACCAGTATGTATTACTGATTTACTGTTTTTAAAAGCAGTACATCTTAGTTTAGACATTGACTTCTCAATGCCAGTGTTGCCTCCCAAGTCAGTGTGATAAGCAAGTGTCTCTTCACATTTCCTGCACTTGCATGTCACCGAGGCCGAGCGATATAAGTTCAGTCCTGCAGAGCCTGTGCTGTCTGTCCCCGTCTGCTGAGACAGGATCCCCTGCAGCTCCTGGGCTTTACCTATGTCAACTTCCAGCAGCTGGCTGACGCTGAACAGGCCTTTAATACCATGAACTTTGATGTGATTAGGGAGCCCCATCATGTCGTCTCAGAGGGATATCTCTTTGAGAAAGTCTGATGTGGGAAACATCTTCATCAAGAACCTGGACAAATCTATAGATAACAAAGCACTTTGTGTGACTTTTTCTGCTTTTGGAAACATACTGTTCTTCAACGTGGTATGTGATGAGAATGGCTGGGGGGTTATGCCTTTATTCACTTCAGGACCAAAGAGGCTGCGGACAAGGCCATGGAGAAGATGAATGGCATGCTCCTCGATGACCTCAGAGTGTTTGTGGGCAGATTCAAGTCTCAAAAGAGCAGGAAGAGTGTAGAGACAAAGCCAAGGAGTTCACCAGTGTGTATATAAAAAACTTTGGGAAAGAGGTGGATGATGAGAATCTGAAAGAGCTGTTCAGCCAGTTTGGTCAGACTCTAAGTGCCGAGGTGATGACAGATCCCAGTGGGAAATCCAAAGGCTTTGGCTTTGTGAGTTACTAAAAACATGAGGATGCCATTAAGGCCATGGAAGAGATGAATGGAAAGAAAATCAGTGGGAAAGTCGTTTTTGTAGGCCATGCACAGAAGAAAGTGGAGCAATAGGCTGAGTTAAAACAGAAATTTGAAGAGCTGAAAGAAGAGAGAATAGCTGACACCAGGCGGAGGAATCTCTACATTAAGAACTTGGATGACACCATTGATTATCAGAATTTAAGGAGTTTTCTCCTTTTGGATCCATCATCAGTGCTAAGGTAATGCTGGAGGATGGAAGAAGCAAGGGGTTTGGCTTTGTCGGCTTCTCATCTCCTGAAGCAATCAAAGCAGTCACCAAAATGAACGGATGCATCATGAGCTCCAAGCCTCTTTATGTTGCCTTGGCCCGTAGGAAGGGAAAAGGCTCTGCCTGCATACTTGACCGACCAGGATATGCAGTGGGTGGCCGGAAAAAGAGCACTCCCTGCAGGCCCATCTTAAATCAGCTCCAGCCTGCAGCTGGTGGCTACTTTGTGCCAGCAGTTCCACAGGCTTAGGGAAGGCCCTATTACACACCTAACCAGTTAGCACAGATGTGGCCTGTTCCCTGCTGCCAGTAAGGTGGTAGGCCTCCAAGCCTCCAAGGAATGCCAAGTGCTATATGCCAGCCTGGGCCTTGTCCAACTCTTCACCACCTGGCTCCAACTGGGAATGCTCTGGCCTCTTGTGGCTTCCCTACTACCTCTCAGAGAATCAGTGCCCCCACAGGTGTGCAGAATTTAGCATCTAATGCTGCTGTTGCCTCTGCGGTCCGCAGCCGTCACTCTGCCTGCCATTCAGCCTGCTGTCCATGTGCAGGGGCAGATGCTGGGAGAACGTTTGCTTCTGCTCGTCAAAACCATGCATTAGAACCTGGCAGAAAATATGGGAATGCTGCTGGAGATCAACAACATTGGGCTGCTGCACATGCTAGCGTTCCCTGAGTCTCTCTGCTCTGTGGTTGATAAAGCTGTCTGTGCGGTTCTACAAGCTCATCATGCCAAGAAAAGCTGTGCAGAAGGTGGGTGCTGTTGCTGCTGCTACCTCTCAGAAAAGGAAAAACCGATTGAAAAGCCAAATAGCCAACCCCCCATGGAATTCAGCTCAAGGTTTGAAGGTTTCCCAGCTTGTTCTATGGACCACAACACCAAAAACCACAAATTGCAAATTTAATAGGTTATTTTGTATCAAAAAGTCAATTATGAAGCACCTAGAAATTTTCAATTAAAAGACTGTATTCCTTGGGTCCTGTTATGTCCCAGACAGTGTTAAGTTTTACTTTTTCTATTGTGGGTGTTGTCTCCCCATCCCAGAAATTGGTTTTATTTTATGTTCCCAAGTCTTACGTTTCTCAATTTAGAAAAACAACTTCATTTAAAAAAAGAGAAGTAAAGTAAAGTTGTCCTCATAAGACAACTAGGCTTGTAACTTCATTCAGAAGTTCTCTCTTTTTCCCTTCAGGTCTAATTTATTGGTACTTATTTGTAATGAGCAGTTTCTCCTGGGGGAATTGGATTTGAATAAATAATGGTGATGAATTCCTTTAGAGGTGTGCAGAGGAACTCCTGAAATATAATTCTTGATAATCCTTTCCTCCATCTTAGTTCTTTTTCATCAAAAACCAACATAGTAGATCGCTTCTCAGCCCTTTGGCTATGATCAGGTGTAAAATAGTGGACTTAATTTTCTGAGACTAGTGCTCTTTGACATCCGTATTTAGTAATTTCTTGTCCTATCAGCTTGAAGTCATTGCACAATTTTGATCTTAATTTGGACTATTTTAGAGAATTAATGTTAAAAGGAAAAATTCAGGAGAAGCTGTTTATTTCATTGTGACCCCAGTGACTGACAATTTGCCTTTGGAAACCTAGAGATCAGATAGAATTTCTGTCAACCAAATACCAAATGTGTGTAGAATGCCAGTGTGTGTGTGTCTTGTATTGTGATAGCCCACCTTGTGATTACTGCCTTTCGGGAACTTCCCTAAATGTACCGAAGAAAAATTCTGCCCAGAGACTAGGGGTTTTTTGCGATCTACCAAGAATTTATTTCATTAGTATTCTAATATTTTTAGGAAGAATTTCAAGATATATGTAAATTAGAGCCAAATTTATGTTCACAAAATTAGTTGTGCCGTTGCCTGCTCTGTGACGTCATGGTTGCACCAACTAAGAATTAATTAAGAACATAGATTTGAAATTCTTACTCAATTTCAGGTTGAATAAAGTGTCCCTTCTGAGATATTTTTAGAATCGTAGAACTGCTAAAAGACTTGCTGTGTGAGTCAGGTTCTCATTCAGAAACTGGTATTGAATATCAACTTTCAAACTTTGCATTTTTCATTCTGAAGTAATTATTCTTCTTTTTTGAAAATGCAAGTTTAAGCTGTCATCTATGGATTAAGTAAATTCTTTATATGTATCACAAGAATACAACTTTTGATATCAGACCATTTAAATGATCCCTCTGTTTAAAAGTGGATTTTTTCACAGATGTAAACTGTTGTGAGTTGGTAATTATGCTATTGGAATTGTCAGAGAGCTTCAGAAAGATATGGCTCTAATTTTTATGAAAGAGGTTTGAAAAAATGTGTTTTTCTTTTTTCATCATAGTTCAAATTCAGAGCATTCTAATGACAGAGGATGGGATTCATGATTGACTATGATGAACAATCACATAGTCTTAGCCAGTCAGTTAGTTGCTTTCTTCATTATGCAGAAAGAAAGCTAATTATGAAAAAATGTTTGAATTTTGTTATAAATGGAAATGGTAGCCTGAAGTCAATACACAGATGCAAGACACTTTTGTTGTATCTTATCTATTTTGGTGGTAATTAATTATGTAATCCCTGTGTACTTAATCTTAAATTCTAAGGCAATGGTGATTAGTCATCTTTAGAAAAGAATCTTCTGTTCATTTTTTCTGTTTCTGTTTTTCTGATATTTTTAGAGAGTATTATAATTATAACTAAATTATTGGTGAAATAGGAAACAGCTTGAGGAGGTAACTTACATTTATAGGAATTGCTTTTGTTTTTTGTCTTTTTGTTGTTGTCAATCCTCACCCGAGGATATTTTTCCATTGATTTTTAGAGACAGTGGAAGGGATGGGGAGGGACAGAGAGAGAGAAACATTGACTGGTTGCCTCCCGCACATGCCCTGACCAAGAATGGGATTGAGTTTGCAACCGAGATATGTGCCCTTGACCAGAATCGAACTTGTGACCCTTCAGTCCATGGTTTGATGCTCTCTCCAGTGAGCCAAACTGGCTGGGACTTGATTTTAAAAATATATTTTTTTAATTGATTTTAGAGAGGAAGGGAGCGGGAGAGAGAAATAGAAACATCAATGATGACAGAGAATCCTTGATCGGCTGCCTCCTGCACATCCCCAACTGGGGATGGAGCCCACAACCCAGGCATGTGCTCCTGCCCCCTGACCTGAATCGAGCCCAGGACTCTTCAGTTCACAGGCCGACGCTCTATCCACTGAACCAAACCAGCTAGGGCTGCTTTTGTTTTTAATTGAGGCACCACCACCTCTAGGGGGCAGGGGGGACAAAATAAAACTAGAAAAACGTAGACATTTTAATAGCCCCAAAATGAACTAATAAAGAGGCAGTTTTAAAGCAGGGAAGTCAACTTTCTTATACACTAATTCTTTGTTCTGAAAGCAGGGACAATTTTTAGTAACCAGTTGAATAATTATTTTGTAAGTCATGGATATTGAAATCATTTGTTCAGTTTCAAACCTTTAGAAAGGAAGCATTAATATATTTACTTCTCTTTCTTTACAAACTTTATTCACTTGTGTTTAGGCCAAAATTCCCCTATATTATTTTATGTTTTAAAATGTATATTTGGTAATTTTTAGATAAAGTTTAAAAATTAAAATCTGGCCCTAGCCAGATTGACTCAGTGGATAGAGCTTTGACCTGCAGACCGAAGGATCCCAGGTTCGATTCCGGTCAAGGGCACATAGCTTGGTTGCAGGCTCCTCCCCGTCCTGGGCCCTGGTCAGGGCAATGTGCAGGAGGCAACCAATCGATGTTTTTCTCTCACATTGATATTTCTCTCTGTCTTTCCCTCTCTTCCACTCTCTCTAAAAATCAATGGGAAAACATCCTTGGGTGAGGATTTAAAAAGAAATTTGACTAAGGTTTTTTTAGTAAGTTACTTAATTAGATAAAATATCTGTGTGAGTTATGTCCTAAATTTTTATTTTTAAAAATCTGTCAGGAATTACATACATTGACTTGGATAGATGCTTCTGAATTTTTCATCAATAGCATAGCTAGCCTCCCACATTCATAATATTGTAAGAGTTCTCACCAGACAAATGACTCAGAGTAGACATATACATGTACACAGTACTATTTACTAACCCTTTTACTTTATTAGAATTAAAGGGCAGTGAGGGTATTTTCATTTTAAAGGTATAAGACAGGTAAGTCTTAACCTCACCATAGCCCCATCCCTGCCCTGCACTTACCTGAGACTGTCTAAGAACCAGGGATAAATGGGCCCTGGTTTGTGGGGGTCTTGGCTATCATCTTTTACCCTTTTAAAACTTAACATGTTCCTGTAGAAGTAACCGTACATTATTCTTGGCATTGAGTTTTGGGCTGCTCCTCAGAGCTGTGCCTAAAGTAGCATCCCAGTCAGTAGTGTGCTCCAGCACCTGGGACTGAGAGGAATATGACAATAGTAAGAAGCCCCTCCATGTTTACTACTGTGTGCAGGCAGATGGTCCTGGTGCTTGAGCAAAAGGAATCTGCAAGAGCTGGCTGAAACGAACCAAGAAAGATGCAGGGGACCTTGACTGACAACCAGCTGAAATGATCGGAACCTTTCTCTGAACCCAGACCAGAGGCAAATATTTAGGTCAGGAGGAAAAAGCATTTTTTCTTGACTGCAGGACTGGTTCCTTCCTTTATGTCCCAGCAAAAAGCTTTGCATTGCTTCCCATTGATTCTTCTACATTCAGTGAGGTCTTTGAGTCCCTGCTTTCTAGAGATGGATTTTTCCAAATCTTTCTGTGTTTAGGTATTTTGTATTATTTTTGGTCCAGTTAGTGTAAATTTCTTCAGCCTTTAGAAGATCAGTACTTTATAGTTTCTGAAGTAGCTGTTCTTATTCCTTCTTTAAATTAATAAATATTTAAAGATTTTAAAAAAGAAGATGTAACTATACAGTATTTCCCAGCTGTTACCCCACTACTCCCTGGGGAAGCCCATAGGTAAATAACAGTAAATGAAATCACCACTCTCTGTAATATGTTTAGCATAACATTAATTTGGATTATGGGAAATCATTATTGGACCAATGTTCAGATTTTATTAAAACTTTGTACCTCATCACATATTAGGAGATGCCAAATTTGTAAACCTAAGAATGGTCCATAGGGTTCCTCACTATCTCATTCAAGTTCTCTGCTCTCTGCCCAGAATGTGCCTTTCCAACGCTTACCCCTGTCTCATCTTCCACAACATACACAAAGCATCACAGCATCAAATCACAACCTCCTTTTAAGGCTCAACTGAAATGTACCCTCTTCCATTCAACTTATTGATTTCCTTTCTGTCCTACTCGTGGGGGTTGGTATTACTTTTTTCATGCTTTAAAATATCAGGCCCTTCCCTACCCCTACAATCTCCACACTCTGCTTTGTATGATGGTAGGTAGAGATTTGTGCTTTTTCTCTTCTACCACACTAATTTACTAGCATCTGTAACCTTTTTTTAATCTCCCACTGGACCTGATAGTAAATCCTTTTTGAAAAGATGGATGAATGATAAAGAATCATACAAAAGAACAACTCTTCAGTGAATCAGAACATAAAGCCTTTGTTGATCGCTGACATTTTAGAAAAAACTATACCTGGATACAAATAGGAAAAATTAATCCTGAGCCCAGAATAAGGCACTAAGAAGAACTTAATTATGAATCTGAGTAAGAGTCAGTGTATACTTAGTGAAAGTTTATCAAGACTAAAAGACTGGGTTTATCTAACATTACTAACTATATTATATTGAATTTGCTTTATTGATGGGTAGAAGTGGGTGGTTTGGACCAAGTTAATAAATGGATTGCTTATATGGTTTCTTATAAATAAACTCCCAGAAGAATTTATTTACTACTGTAGTAGAATGTCTCATCAGAAGGAGGCATCTGGTTGTTGCCCAGCCTTCAGATTTTGTTAAGACCATGAAAGCACTCACACTATTAGCATTTTTTTGGTTTGTTTTCTCCCAGGCGATTAATAAACAGAGTTTATTGTCACTTAATTTAGTGCCAGGTATGATCTGCTGGGTAGTTCAACTTCAATCTATGTAACTTTAGAATGTTCCATATTTTAAGACACAATCCACCTCCCAAGCAGAAACAGACAATATCCAAGTTAGTTTTGTGAATCTTTAATATCTCCTGCCAAACTCATTAACTCAGCCTGCTTACCTTGGGGAAATCATAGTTCCAGACTTGTACTTTCTGTAAAAACCATCCTCTTTAAATGAATGTGATGGTTGAGCATTCAGACTCGAACTTTTCAGTCGTGTATTCTGAAACCTGTTTGCTGTGACTTTGACCAGCAGAGAATGATTAAGATGAAGAAGGAAACCAAAATCATAATATGCAAATGATCGGCATTAAAGGATGTGGAATTCAGTAATATTTCTACTTTTATATTCCACACCTCAGATTTTATAGATTCATAAAGCTAGAAAGAATCTCAACCATCTTAAACCAATATTTCTTCATCTTTTCTTGTCTTGGATTTTTTTGAGATTATGATGATGGCTGTGGATCTCTTGTCAAAAAAAATGTACTCACATATAAAAGATTATATTTAGATTTAAGACATTTTCTCTCCTAAAGTCTGTTAATAGCTCCTAAGTGGAAGAAGTCCCTTTTCTAGTCCAATGTTCTCAGGGGTCTGGAGAAGTTAAGTGACCCACCCAAAATCAAACTGCTTCTCTACTGACTACTTCAGTTAGTCGGTCATTCTTCCACCATTCTGTTCCTTTCCTTAAAACCAATTCTGTCCCTGGCCGTTGAGTGTAATCCTGTGAGACAAAAGGTTGCCAGTTCCATTCCTGGTAGGGCACATGCCCCAGTGTGTGCAGGTGGCAGCCAATTCACATAGATGTTTCTCTCTCTCCTTTTCCCTCCTTTCTCTAAAAAAAAATCAATTTAAAAATCTTAAAACAAAACAAAAATACCAATTCTGAATTTACAAAACTTAAAGGAAGGACTGGGGGGTGTTAAGCTTTAAAATCGACTGTTTCAGCTTTGGCTTACTCAACTAGGAGATTAAAGTACTATAATACCCAAAACATTTAAATCATTGATTTAGAAAAGCCAAATGAAGTTAGCAAGGTTGTTCTTTTTAAAAAATCCTCACCCAAGGGTATGTTTTTACTGATTTTAGAGAGATAGGAAGGGAGAGAGGGAGATAAAAACATCAATTGATTGCCTCCCAGGGACCAAACCCGCAACCCATGTATGTGCCCTGACTGGGAGTTGAACCCGAAACCTTCCAGTTTACGGTACAACACTCCAACCAACTGAGCCAGACTGGCCAGGGTTAGGAAAAGTTTTTTATAACTTGCTGTGGTTATTCAAAGGCTAATCCAGAATTTCTGATTGATCTAATTATTCCACCAGTTTCTTACCTGGGCTACCTACATCTAAATTCATCATATATCTGTCAAATCACTCCAGAGCAGTGATTTTCAACCTTTTCATCTCATGGCACACATAAACTACTAAAATTCTCGGACAGCTATTGTGTTGCCTGTTGTCGTATTTTTTATTTGACAATCTAAGGGAAAAGAGGTTGGTGCCCTTGACTAAACAAGCATTACATGTTTTAAAAATTCTTGCAGTACACTGGTTGTAAATTGCTGTTTTAGAGCACTAGTTCTGTTTATTCATCATGTCTGCCTTTCTTTTTCTTGTAATTCCCAAAGACCCCCAGCTCCCCATCACTGTGCTTAACCTGACCTACTGAGTCTTTTGGAGGAGGTTCCAAACTGAAAGCATAAACCCAGTTTTATCTCCTAGGAGTGTACCTTTCATCACATTACTCAGTTTCTCTGTAAAACTGAACACATTACCACTTATCTTCCAGCCTGTCGTGTTGTAAGAAATAAATGTAGCCCCTAGCTCAGTTAGTTGACAGCTTTCACTATTTCTTGCTATAACCATCACATTCTTCATTGGAGTCAGGCAGGTGTCTCCCTTTCTCCCTTCCTCTCTCTAAAGACAATAAGTTAAAAAATGACAACAGCCAAAAACAATAGCTATTCAGTGTGAATGAATCAAAATTATAACCTTTTGTCAGATGGGCAAAAAACATATATTTCTTGGTGTGCTGAAGAATTTTAGTAATTAGTTTATGTGTGCCATGAGATGGAAAAATTTGAAAATCACTGTTCTGAACCAATATTATGTCCTTTGATTGTAAAAGCCCTTTTAAATTCCTAAAATTAATTATTTGCCATTACACTTAGAAATTCTTCATAGCTCTTTAGTTCTATGAATATCAATGGCTTAACATCATAACCTTGTTCTTAAGGTATTTCTATGTTGTCATCTTCTCGTTCTGAATCTAGAATGAAAGAAAAATAAGAAAAGTCGATTGTCAATTGCAAATCAAAGCAACAAAAGCGATGAAAGCCAAACAACCAGTCTCCAAATTTGCAGTTCATTTGTCTCTGTGGATTAGGTCATTCCTTTATCAAAAGTACAGTACTCTGTAATTAACAAAGAAATTCATTAAATTTGATCATAATTGTTACCAATTGCAATTTAAAGGTTTTGGAATTTGTTTGATAGGTATATTAGTCACTTTTTTCTTTAAAATTTCAAGGGCTTATAATGACAAATGTTTATTTTTCTTGCTAATGGCTATGTGGGTCAGTTAGCATGGCTCTGCTCCGGGCTCCTGGTTGGATTTAGGTCTGCTCCGCGTGTCTCCTTGTACTAGCAGCATCCTAGACATGTTCTTCTCAGGAATGTGAGAGCACAAGTCAACCACCCAAGCACATTGAAAGTTTACGCTCATAATATCTCCTTAGCTAAAGCAAGTCCTAGCCTAACGTCAGTAAAGCAGGGTGTGTGTGCCAAGTCCACAGCAGGAAGGTGTGCAGTTACAGGATAAAGGATCCAGATATCAAATCCTATAAAGAGTGACAACTGAGGAAAATAACTCAGTCTACCACTATATAGGGAAGCAAGTCATTAAAACAATCATATATTTGCTATTATAGTTTCCTTTGGACTGTAAACATGACAACACTTTTTTCCCCCATGGTAACTCACATGTTATTTGACTAGGTTATTTTGAAAATTCTGCAATGCTCTGAATTTCTTTCAAGAATGCCCCTTTAATATAAAGTTATTTAGTAGAAATGAATATGAGTAAAAATTTATAGTGATATTAATTGCCTTCCACGTTTTGTTTGAGAAAGAACTAGGATTGCTGATTGGTTGAAAAATCTAAAGGAGGTATAAAGTAGAAAACTGCCTAAACAAAAAGCATTCTTGCCTGGCCAGAATGGCTCAGTGGCTGAGCATCAACCTACGAACCTGGAGGTCACAGTTTGATCCCGGTTAAGGCACATGCCTGGGTTGCAGGCCTGATCCCCAGTGGAGGGTGTGCAGGAGGCGGCCGATTGATGATCTTCTCTCATCATTGATGTTTCTAACTCTCCCTCTCTGAAATTATATATATATATTATATGTATATATATTTAAGTTAAAAATAAAATAGATAAAGGAGATGTGTATTTCAAAGCTATGCAATATTAGGCATAACCTAGTCCAGCTTTTTTTGTCATGAAATTGGAAGTTTATTTTATCTCTGGTACATGTACCTGGCTTTACAAAACAGATGTATTCATGGGAATATACTAGTATATATAATTTCTGTTTTTTTTAACTTTCTATTTTTAATTATAAACTTGCAAGATTATAGACGTTACAACATTATAGAAGGTACAAGCATAGTACACAGAGCTCCTGTGTACCCATCACCCAGCTTCTCCTAATAGTGACAGGAGACTAATTTTTAAATCATTGATGGACCTCCTTTGCTCTCTTAAATAAGCCTGTTTTCTTAGATATTTAATTTTCTTTAAAGGACATCCTTATTGTGCCTGATCCTCTTTAGCTTTCAGAATTATGAAGTGTCACATAAGGACCCTATGTCACTATGGCTTTATCTCTAGTACATTCTTCTTCATTTCCCCCGTTTTCAGATTGTACCATTGGTTGGGAAAGGATTATATCTCACCCACTTTTCTGTTGTATTTTTCAGTAAAAGCCCCATTTTACTCCTTATTTTGAAGAAACATATTTAGTTGAATATTCAAACTTCTTGTTTTGAGTTTATTTTGGTGGTGTTTGAAAACTTGAGATTTGAGATTTTTTAAAAACATCATCTTTCCTTTTTTTCCTTTTAGCCTGAAAATGAAATTTCTTCAGATTGTAATCATGTAAGTATGACTTTTCATAATCCACCATATGTGTTTTATATATATGATGAGAAAATTTGGGATCCTTTCCCTGATGTTTTAGGAAGCATTATGTTTTTCTTAATTCTCTTAATCTTAAAAAAAGGCTGATAAACCTTGTATAAGGGCCATGATAAATTTATAAATATCCCTCCTTTGTAGAAACCAGCAAGTTCTGCCAAATAATATTTCTATACTTGAACTTAAAAATTTTTACAGCTACCATATGAAATAATTGTTTCTGTGTTTATCAAGTTTACAAGTTAAGATTTCTGTATTTTAAAGTTGTTTCATTTGGTCATTATAAAGTCATCTAGTAGTTGCAGAAGTGACTATAGGTTCCTCAAAGCCTAAAATATTTACTTTCTGGCTCTTCACAGAAAAAGTTTGCTAAACCCTGCTCTGGCCTATGGATAGAAATATAAATTTTAAAAACTTTAAAAAAAAGCCCAGTCATCTTAAAATGCATATATGCTTTATTTCAGCATTTCTACTTCTAGGGATTTATGTGTAGTTAGTAATAATTAAAAGAATGGATTAAAAATGTGTCTATAAAAGGCTGTTTTATATATATATATATATATATATATATATATATATATATATATATATATATATATATATATGTATATATATATGTTATTTATATATATTTGTTATATACATATATATATTTGTTATTTATATATATGGCATTATATATGAAGCAAAAGATTGGGGGGGACCTCAAAATTCATCTGTAGACTCAATCTGGCAGAGGGGAAGCCCCAAAAGAAGCTGATACGTGCCTTAGAACCCCAAGGGCTGGAATAGTAAGTATATGAAAGGAAAACAGGGACAAATAGTATATAGAAAACAGGAGAATTGATGTCATAAAAAGAGAAGATTAGGACCCAGACACAGAGGGAAGAATGTGAATATTTAAGGAGAAGATGGCCGGCCTTCTACAAGAGGAGAGAGGCCTCAGAAAAAAATCAGTACTATTGACACCTTGTTCTCAGACTTCTAGACTCCAGAATTGTGATAAAAATAAATTTCTGTGTTTAAGACAGTCTGTAGTATAGTGTTATGACAGACCTGGCAATCTAATAAAACACGTGGGTTGGCATTATAATTTTTCCCATTATTGGTAACGGAACAAATTTTTAAAATTGAATAACTTTCTACCTAGTAGAGAGTTCAGGGATAAATTAATGTCATTAAAGCAAGAGATAAGAGAGTATGAACAATTTTTTTTGGCCAGTGAAATTGAAAATGTTGATGCAATGGACAAATTCCTAGAAAAACAAACTTACTAAAACTAACATAAGTTGAAAATCTGAATAACCCAATGTTTATTTTAAATCAATAAAGAAAAAAAAAGATTATGATACACAAAAAAATTGGGTCTGTAAATAAAAATCTTCCCAAAAATGAAACTTCCAGGACCAGATGGATTTATTGGTTAATTTTCACACACATTTAAGGAAGAATAACACCAGCCTTTCAGACAGTAAAAACGTGGAAACATTTTCCTGTTTGTTACAAGGCTATAATAACCTTAATATCTCCTAACAAGTATATATCAAGAAAAGAAGCACAGGCCAATGTCAATCATGAATTGTAGATGAGAAAATGCTAAGCAAGTTAGTAGCAAACTGAGTCCAGTAAAATATAAGAAGGGAAATACATCAAGACTGAATTGGTTTTACTCTATAATTGAGGTTAAGTTTAATATTTGAAAAATAATCACAGTGAAGAAGAAAAAAAAATGTTAAATCTCAGTAGACACATTAAAAAGCATTTGGTTAAATTCAATAATAGTTTTTTAAGCTTTTATTATGGGAAATTTTCTAAAATGCATAATTAGACTAAAGATTTCATGGATAGGTTAATTTACAAAAATCAGTTGTATGTTCTGTTGACCAGCAATGAATAATTGAAAATGAAATTAAGAAAACAATTTCATTTATAATAGCATCTAAAAGAATCTAATACTGAGGAATAAAGTGTAATAAAAGTAGTGTAAATTCAACCTTATGGTGTCAAGGGTTTTAAAGGAATGAAGACAGATATACCTGGAAACTAGACTCTGGGTGACTCTCCTTCATAAAACTGATTTATGAAAGTTCTGCTGATTGTGAAATCTGTGACTAAACCCCAAAATCTGAGCTTTTGGATTAGACTTTTTGGGCTTAAGCAGAATTTAGCTTATGCTACCTATTTATATTTTCTCTGAAAACTACAGCAGGGATTTTGGTTTTAGTTTTTTTCTTGACTTAAAAAAAATGTTTAGTAAAAAAAAAAAAAGAATATCTGACTAGTAGTTTTACTTTGTCTGTACCTTTTTTCCCTTTTATCTACAAATGCAGTGGCATTTTGTTCCCCTTTTCTGTTCGTTAACTGAAGTCTGAATATGCTTTATCTGACTCTGTACAATGAACTTTTATCATTTATTTGTGTCATAATTTATCATAAAACACTTATATTTATGAAATTGTTGGTAAATTTCATGTAAGTCTAACTGAAGTTTGTTTCTTCTCTTGTACCTAGTTGTTGTGGAATTATAAGCTGAACCTAACAACAGATCCCAAATTTGAATCTGTGGCCAGAGAGGTTTGCAAATCTACCATATCAGAGGTAGGTTGTAAAAGAATTTTGTGGGTGTTTAATGGCATAGAAGAGAAAATTACATCTCTATCAGACTAGTCATTAAGGGAGGAATGACTCATTCAGTTACTTTACTTTTCTTGGAATTCACATCTGTATTGGTTGATAGATAGACCAAGGCCAGTGTAATTAGACTTCTTTTTGTTAATGTTCACCTACACTTACAGTAGGATGCTGTTGATTCAGGCAAGCTGATAATCAGGCTCTGTTGGTACCCAGAGAATACAACTGCTTCTGTCTTCAGCTCTGCTCTCACACTTTCACAGTCTGCTTATGTCTGAGGCATACCAAAATGGTTTCCCCAAGAGGCTTATAAATATTCCTAAGTATTTTGGCTATATAGTTGGATCAATGGAACCACAGAGGCATATGCTTCAAATAATAGGAGTTAACCTTAAAAATATGTATAAAAAGATTATGTCAATTGTTATAAATGGATGTTGATACTAAAGACAAAAATAATGAAAATGTGTAGTATTGTATGGATGTTAATTGGGGAAATTTTTCAATTCTCTTGGCTTAATGTGAAATATAATATTAGTGAAATTTGTGATATAGAAATTCTTATTTTATTTTTTGTAATCAGTAATAGAAATTCCAGAAAGCCAGAGATTTCTATATATTGAAATAGAGAGAGCACACAGTTGCTATTTTTCCACCTCAAAGTTAATTATCATAAATCTTGCAATATGTAGATCTATCCTCAAACTACCCTATTTGGTGACTTAAGTCGGGAACATTTTCTCCTGAGCTTTTAAGGAAGACCCTGCTCCAACCATTAAGCCTTCAGCTTGTGTTCCTCACTTAAGTCATTATGGGATTTTGTAGAACCCGTTTCTTCCTCAAACCTTCTAATCTTCGATCAGATATGTTTTATTCTTTTATAGCAGTGACCTTTCTTCATATTTACTCTTGGGCTTCAGAATAGAATGACCTATCTTTGAAACATTGATCTTCAGCTTCTAGCTTCAATATTCTGCTTATCACATTCCCTTAGGTAGCGACATAGCTATACATACCAGTTTGATTGCCATGTGGAAATTTAGCTTAGAGTATATGCAGATACATCAGAATGATTTCACTGTGCTTGCTTATTTTATATATATATTCAAAGGTTTTAAAAGAAGACGACTCTGGAATCACACACACACACACACACACATACACACACACACTTCCTTATAATGTGTATGTAATGATGGCCCTCTTGTAACTTTTGGGGGGTGCTTTGATTCTGTAAAAGATTCAGGTAACACGGACACTTCTCCCTTTCTTGAGGGAGATTATATCAGAGTCAAGAAAATTAAATATCAGGAAAAACGTAGTTGCCAACTAATTATTTTATCCTACATCTCCTTCCTGTCTTTCTTAATTTTGGAATCCTACTTCGAAGGAAAAAAACAATATCCCAAGAATACCTGCAAATTACAAACCAAATTTTTAATATACCCCCATGATTGAGCCAAATACTGCTTGCTTTCCCCAAGCCTTCATGTCAGAAACAGAGTGGATCTGCACCCCAGCCACTTCAGAGTTAACGCTCACCCATAAATATATTGATGATTTAATGCTGTTTTTTGCTCTTAATCTTAGAAATTTTCCTTCTGTCATATTAAACTTTTATCCAGTAGAATGGATGAAGAAAAGTATAAACTTCTAATTCAAATGCTAAACATCCTATTGTAATTGGCAGTAAACTGAAATACAAATAGGTATTACATCTCTGTGTTTCAGTAAAATCTCAAGTGATTAAAAGCAAATATACATTTAATTTCTTCTTAGGGTTCAATTCAAATTGTGCTCTTGTTCTTTCTTCAGATTTGTAAACTGCTGATTTCCCAGCATTAGAGCCTATCTGAATACTTCTACTTCATTAAATTTTCAAACCCAGGTGTCTACCACTACCCTGTTGTGTGTGTTTTTTAATACATGTTTTTTTCAGGGAGGGAGAGGGAGAGGGAGATAGAAACATATTGATGCAAGAGAATCATTGATCAGCTGCCTCCTGCACACCCTCTACTGGGGATCAACCCTGCAACTGGGTCATGTGACCTCCTGGTTCATAGGTCGACACTCAACCACTGAACTACACCAGCCCAGTGAGATTTTCAAGGAGCTATTCCTCCTTTACTTTTGAAACTGAACACTGTTTTGCTCACACAAAAAATATCCTTTTCCTGGGAATAATATTGATGGCCATCTTTTTAGGCATCATAAAAAAGGAATTCCAGGTTAGACTGAAAAAATTGCATTCATATTGTCTGTTGAAGAACTATGCTGCCTCTTGAAGCCAGTGTGAGACTGTTTACTTAAATTCCAAACTTTGCTTTTTTAAAAGTAAACACAACTTTCTGTCTTGAACTGAGTCTTTGACTTACTCTGGAGTTAGACATAGAGAGACCCAGTGGCCTATAGGATAATAAGTGTATGGTATGTCCTTCACCCAGCACCTTTTGGGAAAGAGATTGTATTTGTTTTGCCCTATGTACATATTTACAGTAGGTGACGTAATAGTGGAGAATGGTCTCCATTGGTTTGAAAAAACCAGTACAACCAAAATATTTCCTTCTCATTTATATTCAGAATAGATATTTACATTTATCTCCTTCCTCTTGTCAAAACTACCATTTTTGTCTGCTTTTTTTATTTCTTTAAATGTAATAATAGGCTTTTCCCAAACAATCTTCTTTGCTTTATAATTCAAGCTTGTAGCCCTATAAGTAGATTTCGCTTTTTTATGCCTGAATTTCAGCATTTTTTGGCTAGCTTGCTTCAGTGGCATTTGTGGTTTGGTATGCACTTTGCAGGCCACTAGCCGTGTGGAATCATTGTGTGTTTGATCCGCTAGATCATATATCTAAACCTCCCAAATTAAGTTTACAGTGGCTTCCCCTTCCCAGACTTCTTGCCAAGCTGCACTGTACATCCTTTTAAACATGATTCCAGTCCAGACCATAGTGGTAAAGTTGAGATTTTACTAAATTCAAAAACACATGTCCACATTTATAGTTAGTTCAGAACTCATTAACTTCATGTCAGGAAGTAATATTATGCCTTTCCTCCTTCCTTTGGCCATTAGGTTTACTTAATGATAATAGTTTGCTGTGTAGCTTGGCTTGGGACATGCAACCTGACTTCAGTTCTACACCTGTTTTCCAGACTTATTCTCTAGATTAATCTCCTTAACATCTATTGCATTCTTTGCATGTATAAAGGGATTTCTCAGTAGAACCATTTAGAATATTTATTTTTTATTATTTTTTAAAATTTATTGATTTTTTACAGAGAGGAAGGGAGAGGGGTAGAGAGTTAGAAACATCGATGAGAGAGAAACATCGATCAGCTGCCTCCTGTACACCCCCCACTGGGGATGTGCCCGCAACCGAGGTACATGCCCTTGACCGGAATCGAACCTGGGACCCTTCAATCCACAGGCCGACACTCTATCCACTGAGCCAAATCGGTCAGGGCCCATTTAGAATATTTAAAGCTCCTTTTAAGTATATGTCAGTAAAGCTGAAATATGTCAATAAAGCTCTTTTTACTCCATTTGGACATGAGTTCTATCTAGCATTTGTATATGTCTGTATTTTCTTACAAAACACATTAATAAGGTATTTCCTAGAGGGCACAAACAGTATGAGTAGGCATGACACACTATCAACAGGAAAATATCATTCTTTCTTTTTTAAAAGCTGTTTGATGTGAGAATAGAATACTGTGTAAAACAGCCGCTGTCTTTTGAGCAGATTAAAGAATGTGCTGATGAACCAGTAGGAAAAGGTTACTTGGTTTCCTGCTTGGTGGATCACAGAGGCAACATCACTGAGTACCAATGTCACCAATACATCACCAAGATGACGGCCATCATTTTCAGTGATTACCGTCTAATCTGTGGCTTCATGGATGACTGCAAAAATGACATCAACATTCTGAAATGTGGCAGCATTCGGCTTGGAGAAAAGGTATGTACTACACTGGTTTCATCAGAGGGGTTTTAGGAACTTGAGAAATGAAAAGCTTTGTATAACTAGCATGCAAAAAATTTAGGGCTAGAGGTGACCTTAAAGTTGAAGTCCAGACAGCCCCAAGGTCTAAGGCTAGTTTACTTGTGAGTGCATTTTATCTGTTTGTGACAAAATGTTCCAAAAGTATGGAAAAGTAGGGGAATTAATATCTGCTAAGATTAGTGTTACCTTCAAAATACTAAAACACTTGCTGGTTCCCTATAACATTCTATGGCAAAGCATTTTGTAGTCTTGTGGGAATAGTAGTTGGGTTAGGAGAGACTTGAATTCTCAAAACTTTTCTCTGCATATACCTCACTGTTGCCATAAAAAAATCACTCAAGCCCAGCCAGTGTAGCTCAGTGGTTGAGCGTCAATTCCTGAACCAAGAGGTCACCGGTTTGCTTCCTGGTTAGGGCACATGCTGGGGTTGCGGGCTCAATCCCCAGTGAGGGTGTGCAGGGGCAGCCAACCGATGTTTCTGTCTCATCGACGTTTCTATCTCTCTGTCCCTCTCCCTTCCTCTCTCTCTGAAAATCAATGAAAACATTTTTTAAAGTCACTCAGCACACCAGTACAAAAGACAATATTTATTTATCTATTTATTTACGTATTTTTAAATATTTAAATATTAGAAGATTTTAAGGTATATGAAAGTACTTCTAGCTTGTCATAAGAAAGGTACTCGCCGAAACCGGTTTGGCTCAGTGGATAGAGCGTCGGCCTGCGGACTGAGGGGTCCCAGGTTCGATTCCGGTCAGGGGCATGTACCTGGGTTGCGGGCACATCCCCAGTGGGAGATGTGCAGGGGGCAGCTGATCGATGTTTCTCTCTCATCGATGTTTCTAGCTCTCTATCTCTCTCTCCCTTCCTCTCTGTGAAAAATCAATAAAATATTTAAAAAGAAAAAAAAGAAAGGTACTCTACAAATGTGATATATTACCTTCTCAGAAGAACTAGTTTTAGTAAAGACAGGAAAGAAAACTACCTAGCTGGCTTTTTCTTCCTAAATTATAGCTGAACTTATTTTTGTCCTTATTGGTCTCTTGTCTAGAAGGTCAAAATGGAGGTTTGACCAGGTTTATTCTGAATTTGTTTGCTCAGAAAAAATGAAAGAAACTCCTGAAAAGTAACAGATGCCAGAGGGAGAGGTAGTCTGGGGCGGATATGTCATCAGCTATTAATTGCCACTATTCATTAATCTGCTGTTTAGGAAATGTGAAGAAAAATAAAGGCCATTTGTCTCTTGTCCCCTATTTGTTTAGTGCACCAGGCCTTGCAGGCTTCTCTCATGGAGGGAAGGGGCATAGTATTGTATGCCAGAAGGTTTTAGTGCTGGTTCTTGTCTGACTGTCACCGAGTAACCTTTCTTTCATGCCAGCACAGGGCTCTGGCCCTTTCACAGGGCACCTCTGAGTCTATCTTGAGAGCACTGTGAACTTGGCAGGCAGCTAAAAAAAGGCCGGTTTAATAAAGAAGGCAGATTTTTTTTTCCTTTCCCAGCAGATTCTAGAAGTGGCACAAAAGCACTAAGTCACCCTGATAATGCAGGGTATTGCATCGGGTATTGAAGATTATATCCAATTCTAACCCTCACTCTTCAGTATCTTCACCTACGTGTTCCAAACACACTGTTCAGGAATCAGTGATGACACTTCTTTATATTTGTGATTAGTGGTCCATGTGGTAGAGTGGAACATTACAATTCACCTTTCTTTGTAGTAGTTCTTCCCTGTTGACTCCAAGAGAATCACTAGTTAGCTTCCCACTAGCAATTGGAATTGTCAATATAAAACCTACTTTCAATGGCATGTACGAATTAAGTCTGCAGTGATTGAAATGACTGCAGAAAATGCTAGAGCCCAAAGACATGATAGTGAGGGCTGTTTTTAGCTTTGTTAAAATAACAAAAGATGTTTCTATGAACCATCAACATGCATATTTTGGTCATTTTTATCTTTTGCTATAGTGACCAGTTAGGTGAATTTCTGTTTATACCAGGCACCCCAACTCTGCTTGTATTTTGGGGACAGTAAGATGACTCATGCCTGCACTTCTGTAAACATGTTCTTTCCTATATAATCCACTCTGCTGCTACAGCCAAATTTAAAAAAGGAGGCATGTCCTCAGCCCTTTTCTGCCTTTCTAACTATAGTTTACTTCTATGTAGCTGGTTATTTAGATATGAAAATTATCCTGGAAAATTAATGAGTCAGTTTCTGACCACAAAAGAGAATAGGCTCATCAATTTCAAATTTGTTGCCATCGAAGCTTGCAAACTCCGCTGTGACTGGCTTTGAACTGACCTGCTCTAAAAGTCAGAAAAAGGGTCATGATTAACCTGTTTGTACCCTTCTTTGTATGAACATATAAATGTCATGATTTCAAAATTACGATGATGTTTTCAAATGTTAATATATATAAAATTTAGAACAAAGACTATATATTAAGATCTTTAGAATTTTCTAAATAAATATTGTAAAAATGAAAGTGCAGATCTCTAAAAGTAAAATGTAAATGATTTCCATTGTCTGCAGAGAAAGTGGAATGTGGCATCCCATACAGGAACTTAATATAGACATGTGCCATATTATTACTATTATACTTTTTACTCAGTAGTTGAGCATTCCCTGCTTTTAACCAATTACTTTGAATAATTCAGACATTGTTTTCTTCTTTGGGTAATGATGTAGATCACAAAAGACACCAGAAACATTGAAATAGAGAATTCATAGCAGAGATGAAAGCTGAGTTCTTGCCTACTTTTTCTTTTTAATCCTCACCCAAGGAAATGTTTCTATTGATTCTAGAGAGAGTGAGAGGGAGGTGGGGAGAGAGGAAGGGCGAGGGAGGGGGAGAGAGAGAGAGAGAACGGAAAAGAAAAAGAAACATCGATCCGTTTCCTCTCATAAGGACCTCAGCAGGGAATCAAACCTGCAAACTGTCTGTCTCAGGATGATGCTGTATATAATACTTACTTATATAATAAGTGCCTGATATGTTTCTGTCCAACTCTGTGTGATCATTGGTTTGTTTTTCTTTTGGGAGGAGGAAATGGTTAGGCCTTGCCTAAGTGGGTCATAGACAGACTTGACTGTCACTCATAAAGTAGGAAGAAAAAATAAGCCTTACTCCAGATTTCTGGGGTTTGTGTTCACTTTTCTCCCTGTTGTCATCCTTTTGTCTCTTGTCCCTAAGAGTTTCGTCTGTTCAGAATTAATCTTCAGAGATCTTTTTGATCATCTCAGGTTTGTAAGCATTACATAGAATCATACAGGAAGTTCCATAGAACCCCAAGGTCTTAAATAGGCACCTTACATTCTGCAACTCGCATGAGTTAATAAACCCTCTAAGCCTCTGTTTGCTCATCTGCCCAATAGATACACCACTCTTATCCCCTCTTCACAGGTGTGTTAGGAGAGAACATGAACATTTCATGCAGCTACTTGGAAAGTAGTGTGCTAGGGAACAAACTCTATCAAACAAAATAGAAAAAATGCTATACTCTTTTTGTTGAATTGAAATTTTACTTAAAGTAGATATTCCTCTATCTGGTTTAAGTAGTCTTTTTATTATGTACAGATGATTTCATAGACCTGGTATCTTACTATAACAAGATTTTATGTGTGTGAATATATAAATAAGTGATAGCACTATATTTTCTTCTGCTTTGAATTACTGTATTAATGGTTATACCTCTCAAGTTGTTGAAGCATATCTTTTGAGTATAGAAGATTAGGATGCTTGAATAGAAAATATTTAGGGGAAATTTCTCATATTTTGAATGAATGAATGGATGAATGCTTGTGGATGCAATGTACAAGTAAATTGGATGAGTTTAGGAAAGCTCTCAAAAGCAGTTTGAATAAAGGGTGGTAATCTCGTTAAAATTGCAATAAGATTAATTCAAAACATCAAAGTGAATATTATACTACAGATTGTATATATTTGCATCTTTGTGGGCAGTGTAGAATAGAAAAAAGGAGGAACAGGGTCTCTATAATATATTTTCTCAATGGATTCTGTGACTTGTTTTCGTATCTTGACTAAAAGCACTATTACGTGGGAAATACCCTTGCAAGATAGATGAACAGAGGTTTCTGCAATGTTATTTCATTATGGACATCAGCTATGATTGAGCATTGGGCTACTGTGATTCTTTTAAATGTTTCTGACATTTTAAACTTTAAAAACTCAGGTTTCTATTTCCAGTGCTAACTAACTATACTTAATTTCCCAGGATCTCTGTTTCCATTTGTACCATGCAAGTATTATATTCTAACCAAAGATTATTGAGGACATTTTCTATAATATGTGGTTGGCTCCCACCTGATTTCTCAACAGAACATCAATAAGCTAACTATATGTTGAAATGTGTTGTTGTTTTTAACCAAATGATGTTTAGTAGAAAGTCATTGTGGTGAGAGTTTTAAAATTAGTATCCTCACTATTTTAGGATGCACATTCACAAGGTGAGGTGGTATCATGTTTGGAGAAAGGCCTGGTGAAAGAAGCAGAAGAAGGAGATCCCAAGATTCAAGTCTCTGAGGTTTGCAAGAAAGCCATTCTCCGCGTGGCTGAGCTGTCCTCAGATGACTTTCATTTAGATCGGCATTTATACTTTGCTTGCCGAGATGATCGGGAGCGTTTTTGTGAAAATGTAAGTCAGTTCAGAAACTATTCTTTTCTTCCTTTTCTTTTTAAATATTTTTAAATACTCTATTCCAGGAAACAAACAAACAAAAACTTAACACAAACATCACATGTAGAAAAGCTACTAAAACTGGAAGGTGGAGTTGGTCTCAGGGTAACAGAAAATGATGCTGGATGCTCAGCTTTGATTTAACATCCAGTTAATATTTGGCTTCTGACAGTCTCCACTCTTATCTAACTTCTCATCAGTTCTTGGGAGTTTATTTTATCTATAGGAATCCTAGTTTACCAGGGAATTCCATTCACATCTATTCCATGACTAAAACTTTGCCGTATTACATGTTTATGTTTCTGGTCAAGATTAAAAAAAAAAAAACCAGCACCACACAGGTTAAACCAAATCCCTTATTGCTACTCACAGACTCTACAGAACAACTCTCTAACATTGTAAATAGAAGAATCTCCATCTTTACATCAAAGAACTGAGCATGACTTCTGTACATTCCCACTCTGCCTGCTGTTTTGATATAACAGCTTTCACCATCAAAGCCATGAAATATAAGTTTTACATTGTAAAAAGGAAGGCTCATTGCCACTTCTCTTGATTCCCTAATTAACAATATATCTGGGACTAAATGACAATAGTCAAGACATCTAGGAAACAAATTTTTATCTTTACTGCAGGCACTATTTTCTTTTAAAGGCTACTAAATTTTATAAATAGTGGAGCCATTTGTTCAAATGTACTCACATTATATTAATTTAACAGAAAATTCTATATAGGATTATGGATACTGTCTAGCATAACTACTTACCTAATAATCATAACAATGGGTATGTTTCACCTTGTAGACACAAGCTGGTGAAGGCAGAGTATATAAGTGCCTCTTCAACCATAAATTTGAAGAATCCATGAGTGAAAAGGTAAGTATTACTTTAAAACAGACCAATATTTTATTCATTTATTTTATTTATATATATATATATTTATATATATACTAGAGGCCTGTTGCAGGCAGATTCCTGCAAGAATAGGGCTTTCCTGAGGCCAGAGCAAAGCAGAGAAGGGAGCGAAGTCCTTCTTTGCTGCCTCGCTCCCTCCTGTCTTCGCTGCCTCACTCCTTCCCTTCTCCACTGCCTCGCTTCCTCCCTTCTCCACTGCCTCGCTTCCTCCCATCTTCGCTGCCTCCCTCCCTCCCTTCTCCACTGCTTTGCTCCCTCCCGTCTCCGCTGCCTCGGCTCCCTCCCATCTCCGCTGCCTCGCTCCCTCCTGTCTCTGCCACATCGCTCCCTCCGGTCTCCACCATCTCGCTCCCTCTCCGCTGCCTCGGCTCCATTCCCTCCGCTTCGCTCCCTTCTGCAGCGCCTCGCTTCCTTCTATGCTGTCTTCAGTCTTCACCCCACTGCCTATGTATGCAAATTAACTGCCATTTTTGTTGGGTTAATTTGCATATGACTGATTGGCTGGTGGGCATAGCGGAGGGATGGTCAATTTGCATTTTTCTCTTTTGTTAGTGTAGATATACACATACATACATATACACACTAGAGGCCTGATGCACAAAATTCGTGCAAGAGTAGGCCTTCCTTCCCCTGGCTGCTGGCACCGGCTTCCCTCCAGCACCTGGGACCTGGGCTTCCCTCACAGAGGGAGGCCCTGCCCACCCACCGCAGCCCACAGGTGGCCTGGGCCTCCCTCTGTGGGGCGATCATGGGGCAATGGCCAGGCCTCCGACCAATTGCATTGCACCCGCCTTGGCTGGCCTGGTACCAGTTGGTGTCATAGCATGGTCCCTGATGGTCATTCCACTGTTCAGCCGTTTGGTCAATTTGCATATTATGCTTTTATTATATAGGGGTTTTTTTATTGATTTCAGAGAGGAAGGGTGAGGAGGGGGAGAGAGAGAGAGAGAAACAGACATCAATGATGAGGGAGAATCATTGATTGGCTGCTTCCTGCATGCCCCCTACTGGGGATCGAGCCCGTAATTTGGGCATGTGCCCTTGACCGGAATCAAACCCAGGACCCTTCAGTCTGCAGGCAGACACTCTGTCCATTGAGCCAAACTAGCTAGGACTTATTCATTTCTTAAAAGCTTTCTCAAATCATCTCAAATAATATTCTTATAAACTGATATCAAAATAACTGATTAGTAAAGCTTACCCTTTTCAGAGGCGATACACTGGCTTTTAGTAGGGAACCAAAGCATATTTTGCTTAAGCCAAGAAAATGAAGCGTTACTTGTGATATCTGGACATTTGGAAGCCAATTTGGAATCAGTTTGGGGAGTAAAATTGGAAAAAAAGAATTTAAAGATTTTTTTTTAGTGATTTTTTTAGAGAGAGAGAAAGGGAGAGGGAGAGGAGAAACATTGATGTGAGAACAAAACTTCAATTGGCTGCTTCCTGCACCTTCCCTACTGGGGATTGAGCTCAAAACCCAGGCATGTGCCCTGACTGGGAATTGAACCAGCAACCCTCTGGTGCATGGGGCAATGCCCAACCAACTGAGCCCCACCAGCCAGGGCAAAATGGAGAATTTTATATCAGAATTACACTGAAGTCAATCTTACATACTCAGGAAGTTTAGGATAACCAAACCAATGTGCTTCATAGGTAATTAGCTATTTAATTTTTCAGCAGATGTTTCATTAAGCATTTTCATTACTCTTAGTATTCTGTTCCTGGATGAATGCAAAAAAATTTTTTATTCCCTTTAAAAGTAATTATTTTTGTTGTTTTTTTAATTGTGCATTTTCTTTTCTGTGCAGCTGAAGAAATGTTTTTCATTTCCAGTTCCTTTACTATTGAGTAATTATATTTAAAAAATATAGAATGGAACTTCCAAAGTATTATGTTAGTTTCTACTTTGATTCTGGTGAAATTTACTTTAGGAATATTTTTTTTAAAATATGTTTTATTGATTTTTTACAGAGAGGAAGGGAGAGAGATAGAGAGTTAGAAACATCGATGAGAGAGAAACATCGACCAGCTGCCTCCTGCACCTCCCACTGAGGATGTGCCCGCAACCCAGGTACATGCCCTTGACCGGAATCGAACCTGGGACCCTTCAGTCCGCAGGCCGACGCTCTATCCACTGAGCCAAACCGGTTTCGGCTGGAATATTGTTAAATAGGAAAAGAATACTTTGTCAAGATCTTGTATTAGAATCTACCAAATATGTATGTGTTTAGGACAGCTGTTGCAGCAACCATCAGCAGTTCACTGTAGAAATCTAGGGGTCCCCACCCATTTACCTCTGCCTCTTGTCACGCTAGTTTAGCATGCTTGTGTTAAATTTTAACCAAGCTTAAAAGAGGCATCTTGGTAACAACGGCGGTTGTTGTTGACATGTACCTGGCCATGAGAGGTACATGGGAACAGCTGAACCACCTGAGCAGTCTTACAACTCTTTCGCTGCCTTCTTTACTCAGTGTCGAGAAGCACTAACAACCCGCCAGAAGCTGATTGCCCAAGATTATAAGGTCAGTTATTCATTGGCCAAATCCTGTAAGAGTGACTTAAAAAAATACCGGTGCAATGTGGAGAACCTTCCCCGGTCCCGGGAAGCCAGGCTCTCCTACCTTCTGATGTGTCTGGAGTCAGCTGTGCATAGAGGTGAGAGTTTATTTCTTTTTATCCTTTTAATTCCTTTTTGGATTTACATTTTAAAGCTTCATGTACTGTTACTTTTCGCCTATATTTGCTCTTTTGAGTACATCTGTGCCTTGTTATTTAAGAGTCTTTTTTTAGGAATTGAAGGGTTGGCATCCTTATACCTTGTTGAAGGCCCTTCCTCCTAGCTCAGTAATCTCCAATTTTGTTTTTCTTTATATCTCTGCTTGTTTCTTTTTTTTTTTTTTTTTTTTTTTGCAAAGTAAAGAATATTTCTCAAATCCAAATATTTTAGTATTTTAAAATACCTACAGGGTGTGGCAAAAATAGGTTCACAGTTGTTTGTATTGGAAAAATAATACAATAATTAACAAATAAGCCCTGGCCAGTGTGGTGCAGTTGGTTGGAGCACCATACCCCAAAAGCTTGCCAGGTAGATTCCCAGTCAGAGCACACATCCAGCTTGCTGGTTCAATCCCCGTTGGGGTGCACACGGGAGGCAACCAAAGAAGTTTCTCTCTCACATTGATATTTCTCTGTCTCTTTCTCTCTCCCTTACTTCCTCTCTAAAATCAATTAACATACCCTCAGGTGAGAATTTAAAATTAATATAAATAAATAACAATACAAGAATGAACTCTGTTTTGCATACTCACAACTGTAAACCTATTTTTGCCACACCCTGTACTATACCACATTTTTAGGAAAGAGTAGTATAATGGTTTACAGCGGTTCTCGACCTGTAGGTCTCGACCCTTTTGGGGGTCGAACGACCCTTTCACAGAGGTCGCCTAAGACCATCGGAAAACATATATATAATTACATATTGTTTTTGTGATTAATCGCTATGCTTTAATTATGTTCAATTTGTAACAATGAAATTGGGGGTCACCACAACCTGAGGAACTGTATTAAAGGGTCGCGGCATTAGGAAGGTTGAGAACCACTGGTTTAGCAGATGAGCTTGGGTCAGAGAGAGATGACTTCCAAGTTATGGCTCTGTCACCAAACTAACTGGCTAGGTGTCCATTGTTTCCAATTTTTAATTTCTCTAAACCTCATTTTTCTTATCTATAAAAAATATTACCTATGTTGAGTTCATATGAGGATTGAATGAGGCTGTTTGGCATAGCACTAGGTATATAATAAGTGATAGGTAATGTTATTATAACAATGATGATGTTAAGAAATTAAACAGTAAAAGATGAAAGGATTATCCCCCGTAGAGTCAGACTCATGATCTGTTTAGTCCAAATGTCAACCCCTGACAAAGGATCCAAGAAGGATGTTTGAAAAGCCAGGGTTGTCTTTAATATTTGCTATAGACTACAAAAATGAAATTTCTACCTCTCATTGAATAAGTGGTGCTGGGAGAGTTGGTTAGTGATTAAGAAGTTAAGTGGGGGGGGAAATCAGTCATTAAAGAAAACTCAGAACTTTTTGGTAAATTTTTTTTCATATCTGGATGTTTGAAAGCAATGAAATAGCAACTAGAGGCAATGCATGGTCTTGGACTGAATACCAAACAAAGGGCATTTTGGAGACAGCTGGGGAATATTGATTATGGTCTGCATATTAGGTGAATCCTAAAATGAAAAGTAGAGATTATTGACTAGTAAAGGCATATTATAAAACAGTATGCATAATGTAATCTAATTTTGGTATTTGAAAAATAGAGAGTTAATGTCCTTAAACTGCAAATTGACAAGAAACACAAAAAAGACTCAGTAAATAAATGGCCAGAGGATATGAACAGATAATTCAGAGAAGTTATACAGATTGCTAAAAAAAGACTGATCATATTAAATGTTGACAAGAATATGGAAAAACTGGAACTATTATACATTGCTGATGAAAATTTAAAGTGGTACAACCACTTGGGAAAATAGTTTGCCAGTTTCTTAAGAAGTTAAACATACATCTCCCATATGACCCGGACATATGAAAGCGAATGTCCATGTAAACTCTTACACATGAATACTAATAATAGCTCTATATGTACCAGTAATAGCCCCAAACTGGAAATAACCCAAATGTTCATCAGTAGTTGAAAGGGATAAACAAATTGTAGCATATCTACATTATGGAATAGTATTACTTAGCAATAAAAAGGAATGAATTGTCAATACATGGATAAATCTTAAAATAGTTATGCCAAGTAGAAGTCAAACAAAAAAGAGTCCATATGATATGATTCTATTTATATAGACTTTTAAAAATTACAAACTATTAAACTAATCTATAGTCACAGAAAGCAAGTCAATGGTTGACTGGGGTTGAGGCTGGGGGTGTAGATAGGAAAGGAAGGGAGGGATTACAAGAGAGCATAGGGAAACTTTTGGAGTTGATAAGTGTGATCAATATCTTGATTGTGGTGATGGTTTCACCAATGTATATGTATATGAAACTTACCCAGTTGTATACTTTGAAAGTATAGTTTCTTACATGTCAACTGTATGTCAATAAAGCTGTGTTTTAAAACATTACTTAAGTTTTCCCAGTTGGCATTTATAGCTGAAGGAAGGTGGGAAGCTATAGTGAATATTTAAATGGTAGTCTTTCCACAAGCTTTTACTGTGGGCCAATAGAGATTGTTCTAGGCTTTCATTTTTACCCACATAGTTATCTTGTTGATAAGACTTTCATTGGTACAACATTTGCATGATTAGTTTAGTAGTATAAAATCTGTATAATACAGAACACTGACAGGATAAACCCTAATCTCTGGAGTCTTAAACTCATTTTATGCTGATAAAGTTTTTGCTAAATTCTAAGCTTTTCAGTCTAAATAATAATGTGACTGGTTTATTCCGGGGGGAAATGTGTACTTTTCATATGTGGTGATACTTGATCCTAATGCTCACCATAATGTAATGGCTTAAATCCTAACTTAGGACGACAAGTGAGCAGTGAGTGCCAGGGGGAGATGTTGGATTACCGACGCATGTTGATGGAAGACTTTTCTTTGAGCCCTGAGATCATCCTGAGCTGTCGGGGGGAGATTGAACACCACTGCTCCGGATTACACCGAAAAGGCCGAACCCTGCATTGTCTGATGAAAGTAGTTCGAGGGGAGAAAGGGAACCTTGGAATTAACTGCCAGCAGGCGGTAAGGAAAATTTTTCTACTGCCATTTTGAATGTCACATTTTATCAGCTGAAGAGCCTCTTCCTGACACTGTCCCAACTGTATCTGGATCATTTATGATATCACAGTGAGTATCGGACATGGAATATTGTTTCTTCAGGCATTGCATTGTAAGAATGTGGATTTTGCTGCAGAGCAGAAGTTTGAGCTCATCTATAATAATAAAAGCGTAATATGCTTATTAGACCGGACATCTTTCCAGATGAAGCCAGGGCTGTGAGGGAGCCCGGGTCCCAGGTGCCTGCTGGTGGCCAGAGGGAGGCTTAGATCCCAGGTCCTGGAGGGAAGCCAGTACCGGCAGCCGTGGGAAGGAGGGCCTACTCTTGCACGAATTTCGTGCATCGGTCCTCTAGTAATCAATAAAAAGAGCTATATACTTAAAGAAATAGATAAAATGCATTGTTTGCTAGAACTTTTTTTAAGATAACTTGCTAAATTGGATTGACTAAACTCATAATCAAGGCAAACCAACTTCTAGTACCTCAGCAAAGGTCCTCCACCAAAAGAGAATTTTCCTGTCTCAGTGGGTTTAATTGAGTTGAGGCTGAAAGATCTGAAATGAATTGGAATTTTCTGTTTCTTTTTATTGCTGATGTATGACAGGTCATGAATTCCAGGCCTGAAGGATCAAGAAAGCATGTTGTTTTCAAATTATACTACCTTTTCTTGTTAGACTAGGGCTGTGGTTGGCAAACTGTGGCTCGCGAGCCACATGCGGCTCTTTGGCCCCTTGAGTGTGGCTCGTCCTAAGCCTTAGGAGTACCCTAATTAAGTTGATAACAATGTACCTACCTATATAGTTTAAGTTTAAAAAATTTGGCTCTCAAAAGAAATTTCAGTCGTTGTACTGTTGATATTTGGCTCTGTTGACTAATGAGTTTGCCGACCACTGGGCTAGGGTAACTGTATGTGGAAGGGCCTTTCTTTTCTACCTCCAAACTCTACAATCAGTTCTGTAAAGATAGTTAGAAAAAATTAGCATACTTGGCTTGGGGAGATAAAGTTATTCTTGTGCAGGATTCATAAGCAGTTAATAACTAGAATTCCAGTACATAATGCAAAGTTAAGCCCTAGCCAGTAGTTCAGTTAGTTAGAGCGTCTTCCCAATATGCCCAGGATGTGAATCCAATTCCTGGTTAGGGCACATATAAGAATCAACCAATGAATGCATAAATAAGTGGGACAACAAATTGATGTTTCTCTCTCTTTCTAAAATGAATAAAAATTTTAAAAATAATAATAAAGTTTAAAATATAAATACAATGCCTCTGTTTCTGTTTCATTAAATTCGAAAGTTGAGGCTTTGTCCTCAGAGAAACTTTAAAAAACCATAATTCATTAGTCTTTTATTTTTCTGTTTGCATTTTTATTAAAAATTGTATATTACTTGTATTTTTCTGCTAATCATTAAAATCACAATTTTTAGTCCAAAATGCCAAATTTCCATAGAATTTTGATTTGGAATAAAATTTTACCTTAGCTCCTATGACCATGACCCAGAGTAGACTGTAATTATACCTCCCATGGTGGGAAAAGTAGACAAATGTAATCTCTTCCCCAAAATACCAAGCCTAGTGAGACTGAACGCTAGCTTCTGGATATAATTCCTCAGAAGCAGTCCTTGCTAGTGATTGTCCGAGGAAAGAAACCTCTGTGACAATGTATGTGCCTGGGCCCCAGACCAAGAATTGATCAAGATACCCTATATTTGCATTTTATCCTTAATGCTGCATGGAAAGGGGAGGGAGTGGTTAGGAATAAACCTATATATTCTTTACTGAGGCTACACTTGTACTAAGGTGTACAGAAAGAAGAAAATAGGTTGGTTAGACTTTAGTTCAAAGCATCTAGCTAACCTTCAGGGATTTCTGAAATTTAGCTTGATGAAAGAGCTAGTGAGTGACTCAACACCTGAAGGATAAATAAGCACGCCTGCCCTAACCGGTTTGGCTCAGTGGATAGAGCGTCGGCCTGCAGACTGAAAGGTCCCAGGTTCGATTCTGGCCAAGGGCATGTACCTTGGTTGCAGGCACATCCCCAGTAGGGAGTGTGCAGGAGGCAGCTGATCGATGTTTCTCTCTCATCGATGTTTCTAACTCTCTATCCCTCTCTCTTCCCCTCTATAAAAAATCAATAAAATATATTTTTTTAAAAAATAAGCACGCCTGCCTCGTCCTTGTGCCCAGAATAAAGTGCTTTCCCAACCCAGCGCGCAAGCCTTAAATAGTGAGTTATGTGGCTTTGCCCACATTAAGTTTAGCCAAGTGGGAAACAAACACTTTATTTGGGTTTTTATGGACTCGTGGTTTTTAGGAATTGAAGGAAAAGGAATCATTTTTCTTCGTTTTCCACCACATTATCCATCCTCAGTCATAGGGAGGAATGCTTTGAAATAATATATTTTAGATGGGTTTCTTTCTTTTTCAAAGTTTTCTTCCCTGATACAGTAGACTTTTATACCTGTCTGTGGTTAACCATTGATTTTCCCTATTCTTTGCTTGGCTGTGCTTTGATTCAGTGATCTCTTAACAAATAGTAAACTGTGAAGCATAAAAGCAAGTGTTACCTTAATGAGTACATACTTTGCCAAATGCACCATAATCATGAGCTTACTAAACTCTCTGTGGTTATGGCTGAATGAGTCTGGGCCCAGTCTCTCCCAGGCCAAAGGTGACTGTCCAGTCTGTTCTCTAGACTAATCATTTCCCAGAAGCACTTCCCCAGGTTTTTCCTAAGCAGTCAGGTGCTGGAGTAGATGTATAATCATGTAGAAATTTACATTCTTAGTGTTAATTTCCCACACTGTTGTCACTGGATTCCAGAGTGCAGTGATCTCTTGAGTCCTTAGCCTACTAGAATCTGTAGGGCATTCATTGCCTCCTTTTAGTAGCTGCAATCTGGTGCATTCATTGTGAATTCTCCAGGTTTGTCTGTCAGTCATGAATCATAGATATTTAATACAGCTCTTGCAGAGACTTTCAGACTCCCATGATGCTTATAATTTCCCTCAGAAAAAGATAAAAATATTTGTTCTTTGTCAATAAATGTCATTACTAAAATCAATAATCCTTTGACAGTAATCTTCCTACCAACTACCCACAGCATTTTGTAGCTTTTCTAAATTGCCACCAAGAATTGGTATAAATAACTTTCATCCCAGAATACTGGAAATCTTTCATATATCGCTCATCTTGAGTATTGACTGATTTTAGAATAGATAGGATGGGGTTTTCTTTGTTCATTTCTTTTTGTTCTGTGTTCTGATCAATATGTGATGGGGTTAGTACTTTCCTAGAGCCCCTGTGGTATTATAGGTCAAATGTATGGGGATCAGAGAAAGCTCCTACAGAGAAAGGCTAAATCTGTGACACAAAAAGGGCTCCAGGTCTTTAACTTGGAAAAAAGGAACCCAAACCGGGATTATAGTTTTCAGATGTGCTCTCTGTTATTCAAGATTCCCACCCCAAAACACCATCTGCTACCCATCTGTAGTAATAATGATCTTTTATACCTCTCAAATGCCTGCAGTTTATATAACCTTCTATATATTCTTATAATCCTGTGCAGTTAAATAAACTGAAACTTAAAGGTTAATCAACGTGCCCACGTTCTCAACACTAATATCTGGCAGAGCCAGAGCTATTAATAGAACTCAGGTCTCTGTTCCTTAATTTAGAACTGTTTCTTCTGTACCCCAACTGCTTTTTCCTCAAAGAGAGGGGAAAAATCTAGGGCACATCTCATACTTTTGATTTATTTCATGATGAAGCATGGACCAAGCAAAAGTAAATGTTAAAGACTGTACTCTCATTTTCAGCTGCATAATGACAAATATTTTTCTGTATACTTATTAGCTCTGGATTACCCCTTTGTTATATAAATGAGAGTTGAGGAAAAACAAGAGATCATAAGTATTATATTCTTTTTTTTTGTAATGAATATTTCTTGCAAGCTAAATGAAATCTCACATCTATCTTTAATAAAGCAGAGTATGCTTGTTGTAATGCCAGTGTCTTTGCAGCAAAATTTAAATTTTAGATTCTTGGGGCCAAAGTAGGTTTCTAACTGGAAATTATTTACTCTTCACTCAATTCTTGCTTGGCCTCTAAGTGTCAGATTTAGTCATCTGATTACTACATAGGCAAATATAAGGGAAAGGGTAGCCTTTATATTGTAAAGACCTTTGGTTTTGCAAATGTCCATTGATGATTCAGACTGGTAGGCAAGTAATCCTCGCAATAGCTTAAACGGGAAAACTCGATCAACGAGGTAGAGAAACCAGTTGGGAAGGATTGGGCAAGAGCTCTTTTACTTGGCC
Organism: Myotis daubentonii; assembly: GCF_963259705.1. Classification (NCBI taxonomy): domain Eukaryota; kingdom Metazoa; phylum Chordata; class Mammalia; order Chiroptera; family Vespertilionidae; genus Myotis; species Myotis daubentonii. The sequence goes on from NC_081854.1 coordinate 41,290,483, forward strand.
AGTGACACTTGTACCTTGTGACGTGCCAGGCTTCGTAACTGATTGTATGAAGCGGTAACAGTGCTCTTCCCTGATGTGTAAGTGACTTACTTTCTTCCTTCTTCTTCTTCTTCTTTTTTTTTTTAATCCAGCTTCAAACACTGATTCAGGAGACTGACCCTGGTGCAGATTACCGCATTGATAGAGCTTTGAATGAAGCTTGTGAATCTGTAATACAGACCGCCTGCAAACACATACGATCAGGAGACCCAATGTAGGTTATGTGGTTTGTGGTATTTATCCATATTGTATTTTATTTGGCAGTGTAGCACAGGGAACGTTCCCTCAACATCATAACTGGAATTTTGTTAAACAGCAACACATACCAACCTTTGTTAAAACTAGTATGGGAATTAAGACGTCAGCTCTGCCTCGTCCGTGATGTGGAGGCCCCGAAACCCAGCATTGTGATGATATTGTTGACAGTGACTGAGCATAGGTGGGCCTGTACGTTAGGTCACTCTATACTTTTCATCCTGTTTGTATATTGGCTACTTGATCACCATCAGAGAGTAATTAATTTTCATTGAAATATAAAACAAAATGTGGTGGTTGGATAGGGGAATCATGGGCAAAATGAACTCTGAGGTTGTATACAAGACCTAGGAAAGCTGTAAAATTCTATAATGAAATATTTAAATCACATGCATTCATTTTCTTCCATATGATATTCAAAGAGCTCTTAAAAGCAGGTTGCAAGTAAGAGCAGGTTTCCCATTCTTAAAAAATCTTTATACCCTACAACAGGCAGTTCCCAACAGTAAAATGAATGCAAACCTGTTGTCATTGTCCTGCTGTGCATGCACTCCTGCTGTGCGTGCTGTGGGAGGGGATTAAAACAAGATAATCTTCCATAAAGGTTTTTGTGTGGTTGGAGAAGATAGACAAACACACTTAAGACTAATTAAGCATATTTACCCATATAAAAATAATTGCATTAACTATACAGGGGGCAAGGGAGAGGGAGGAAGAAGTAAACTACTGCAGATTAAAATAGATTTAAGATACTATCAATTAAATCCAATGTGTGGACCTTTTCTGCATCCTGATTTGAATGAACATGTAAAAAGGAATGAAATAATTGGAAATTTTTAAAAATTAATTTATTTTGGTAGGTGATGCTATTACATTCTCATTATAGGGAAACATGCTAAAGTATTTACAATGGAATGATTTGCTTCAAAATATCAGCAAGGGAGGACAGTTAAAACAACCTGGGCCATAGGAAGATAAAGCTATGCAAAGGAAAGGTGTGTGTGTTGGAAAATGTTTATAATCAACAGTTAAAAATAAAGCAGCTACCCACGGATCTTGTGCAGGTTGAGTCCTAAGTGCTAAGTGACTCAAGCTGATAGAAGGCTTAATCTCTGTCAGGGCGAGTAAGTGCCTGATTGCCCTAGGAAATGGCAGAATGGCTTTTTCTAGACCAAGGGAATACTAATGTGAGAATTCTGCACATATTGTCAGAACTCTTCTGTCTCATGTTGCAATTTCACCCCTGTTTTATGCCCAGGATCCTCTCGTGCCTGATGGAACATTTATACACAGAGAAAATGGTAGAAGACTGTGAACACCGTCTGTTAGAGCTACAGTATTTTATCTCCCGAGATTGGAAGTGAGTATTTTGAAACCAGTGTAAGTGTAAAATCTCAGCCTGTTTCCTGTGCAGTCAATATCCCTTGTATTTTTTTTTTAATAATCAATAGGAATTTGTTTTTGTTAATTTCTGGGATAGCCAACAACTTTAATCCCCGAAAAACCTCTTTCTTACTTTCAGAACAGTATCTAAAAACAGAGGCAGCCCCTGCAGTTTGTCCCTAAGTGTCCCCATTCACTGCTACTTCGTGTTTTGTTTTTTTAATACATTTTTATTGATTTCAGAGAGGAAGGGAGAGGGAGAAAGAGATAGAAACATCAGTGATGAGAGAGAATCATTGATCGCCTGCCTCCTGCAGGCCCCACATGGGATTGAGCCTGTGCCCTGATCAGGAATCATACCATGACCTCCTGGTTCATAGGTCGACACTCAACCACTGAGCCATGCTAACTGGGCTTCACTGCCACTTGGGAAGTCAAGATCAAATGTTTCTGATACCACAGACATCATCTATCCAGAGAGAACTTGGGCACCTTTGGGGCAGCAATAGTATCTTCAGATATGTTTCTAAGTAGACAATAGTAACATTTTTATTTTTATTGATTTGTACCGGGTATGGGAATTTGCTTTTATTTCTTTAACTACTCAAAGTTATTGAATTTCTTCTATCTTAAGAGGCTCTTATCAATAAGTAACAACTTGATTCTCTTCTGATCCTGTTAGCCAAAAAATAGGGGGAGGAGATGAGATAGAAGAAGGATCTATTGCCGTCAGAACCACTGTCATTTATTGGCTGCAATTCCCTCCTCTCTCCAGGTCTTACTCTCCCTTCCCACCTCCAGAGCAGCCAGTAGGATCAGGCTGCTTCTGCTCCCACGTTCAGCTGCTCCCGGACCCAGCTGTTTAAGCCACTGTGCTTTGGTCATTAATTTTTTCTGGGGGTTAATGGATGCTTTACCCACATGCTTTACTAGAAGACTATTTGAAAATTCAATGTGTTTTTCTTTCTGTTTCCTGAAATTTGCTCTGGAAAATACTACAGAAAGCTGGGTGGGAATTTCCTTGTGCTTACTCAGGCTATCTAAACTGAAAGAGCAGAGTTTACTGAGTTTACTACCTTAACAAAATCATGTTTTTTCCTCTTTTGTAATTCCTTCAGCCATGATCAAAAGATGCTTCATAGTCATAAAAGCTGCTCATTAAATATTATTAGCCTTTTTCCTTCCACTAAGTAGCACTCCCTCAAAATTGACTTTGTGACGTGGACAGAATTAAGCATTCATTGATCTCAGTCGGAGAAGCAGCAGGCTCGTTGCCTAATGCACTGTCTCCAGAGTCCAAGTTAAATGTCAAGTTTTTTAAATTGATAAGCATATTCAGGTAAACTAAATTTTAATGGTCTTACCTTGCATAGGGAATAGAAGAGGAACAGTTTTACTAGAAAGGAAGTTGAATGAGAGATTCTGTTTATCTTACCATTTCCTGCTCTTACCAAATCTAGTATATCAGGTAGGATTGAACTTCATGTACGCTTAGAAAAAAGTATTGAGTAAGAAGTTGTGGGTTGCCTGCTGACAGCTACAACCCTTATTTTCTCATTTTAGCCAGGGCATGCTAGTGCTTAGTCTGTTACTGAAATGTTGTGTGCCTTTCATAGCCAAGATAACCTCTTTGAGGTAGAACTTAAATCTTCTGTACTAAGGTTAACAAACTTCTGCCCATTGACCACTGTGTTTTCACAAATAACAAATTCAAGAATATACTTTTGCTTACCTGCTGTTTCCGCTACCCTGGAGATGATTATTAAAATTATTATTTTTTTAATCCTCGCCCGAAAATATGTTTTTATTAATTTTAGAGAGGAAAGAAGAGAGAGAGACATTGATCAGTTGCCTCCCATATGCACCCTGACCAAGATCAGACCTGCAACCTTGCAGTGTATGGGACAACGCTCCAACCAACTGAGCCACCCGGCCAGGGCTGGAGGTGATTATTAATGCACATACAAGCACATTGTAAGAGCCTTAGCATGTGCTAGAAGGAAGGGTATAGTAAGAGTGGTTATCTTTTAACTCTTAACTCTACAGACTGGACCCTGTCTTATACCGCAAGTGCCAGGGAGATGCATCTCGTCTCTGCCACACCCACGGCTGGAACGAAACCAGTGAGTTTATGCCTCCTGGAGCTGTGTTCTCTTGCCTGTACAGACATGCCTACCGCACGGAGGAGCAGGGCAGGAGGGTATGCGTCACTATTGACTTCATTTCTTCTTCTTGTCATTTGTTTTTTAATTAGTTTGCTATATATTGTTCTGATTTCTGGCATCCTAGGAAAACTTCGTTATTCTTGTATCTGGGGGAGAGGGGTTGCTACACTACCAAAAACTTCTTCATTCAGTGAGTGCACACAGAGTGTCCTACCAGCTTCTTTCTGCCTGATTTTATGTTTTTAACAAAGTGAGTCAGGATATTTCCAGTTTTTTCTTTAGATTACCAAAATCTAAATCACAAATACACACTTAAGTTCTGCTGCCCCCAACATTATTTAGCTTTAAAGATCCATTAGAAGCTCTTAGCCAAGATACAAATTGTTTTTCGTCTCCTGCTCTTGGCATGAGAACACATATCGCCTATAGTAATAGACCTCTCTCCTAGCACACTGGTTGTGTGGAGCAGAAACCGCCATAGCCCAGGCTCCTGGTATTTGTCTGCCCTGGATGCCACCTCTTGTTGGGGTATTTGGGTGGGTTTGGCTCTTGGGCAACGTTCACTGCCTTCTGGTGCCACTTGACGTGCTGCTTGCTCTCCCAGATGACCTTTTAAAGCCATCTGAGGTACTGATTGCATTTCAGTCCTGCATTTGTTACAGGAAATAGAGATGGTATTATTTCACATGCATGTTAACAAATACCCCTTCTGGGCTTAATGCAGAAGTCTGACTAAGTGCAGGATTCAGAATGAGGAGACCCAGGTAGAAAGAAAGGTTGTACTTCAGTTAACTGCAGTCTTAACCCAGCTTTTATACTGCTGTGTAAGAAAATATGGGAATTGTTGTTACCTTTTTCTTCATATGATGAGCTTGTCATTAATCACAGGAGCTGGCATGTTGGTAGTCACTATAGAAGGAGGTACCTGTCTTACAAACAAAGGGTTGGAAGCTGTCTTTTTAAAATATATATTTCTTTTAAAAATTGAGGTAAAATTCATCTAACATAAAAAGAACCATTTTAAAGAGGAAAAACTCTTTAGTATTTAGTATATTGACAAAGTTGTGCAACCACAATATCTAATTCCAAAACATTTCCATGTCCCCCAAAAGAAACCCATGCCCATTAAGCAGTTACTCTTCATCTCTCCCCCGCCACCCCAGGCACATGGCCCTTTTAGGAAGAGAGAATATCTTTACCTGTCAACGACCGCTTTCTCACAACCTTTCCAAAAATACTAGTTTTCATCTGTTTCACCCTCTTCTAATTCTAACTCATCTGGAAGAGTCTGATTCTAACCTGTGGGGACTGTTGGTTCTGCTGTTATCTGCTTGTCTGAGTTTAGGTAAATTTGAACTCAGTTCTCCTAACCTCCTGAATTAGACCCAACATTCTCTACATTCTTGGAGTCATAGCAAATTAATCTTGCTGAACAGAAACTTTCTAATGTAACCTAAACAAATTCAGTTCACTTTTTATTAGGATATTCTGAAAAAAAGATGTTGCTTCATATAATATATGAGAATAGGCCCAATGTATAATCTCATTCCAAAAAGGGTAGGTTTTTAGAAACCTCCTAGAACATTTAATTATTATTCTGGAAAAGATTTAAGGTATAAAGCAGAGGTCCTCAAACTTTTTAAACAGGGGGCCAGTTCACTGTCCCTCAGACATTCCACATATGCGCACTGCAGGCCCGGGACGAGTCGGCTGCTAAGCAGGACAGGCAGCGGCGGCAAAAACACCCGTAGTTTGAGGACCCCTGGTATAAAGTTATTTGTCAGTTTCCTGGCATTATCAGGTGTCTTGGTTTTGGTACCTTTAGAATGCTTTGCTTGTTCTTATGTAGCTCTCACGGGAGTGCCGAGCTGAAGTCCAGAGAATCCTACATCAGCGTGCCATGGATGTTAAGCTGGATCCCGCGCTCCAGGATAAGTGCCTGATTGACCTGGGCAAATGGTGCAGTGAGAAAACAGAGACTGGACAGGTAGGTGACATCATCATCATCATCTTCATGATTACCATGTTATATAGAGTACAAACCCCCGAAAAATCCATTTCTCTTTACTTCATGGACATAATTTGTTATATTACTTAATGATCTCTCTATAAGAAATCCTTGGGGAAATTTTCTGCTTGGTCTCTGTAATTAAGAATAACTATACTTTCCCTAAGCATTTAGTTTGTTTTTATATTACTTTGTAATTGATTGTTTTCCCTCTTTGTGTTGCCTCTTAAAAAGCCTAGAGTCAAAGAAAGGTATGGCCTGCCTCTAGCAATATATAAGATTTTGTGGTAGGCGTTTTATGTACTAACTTACTACTTGCTCCATCCCACTTTCTTTAACATAATTTCCTCTCCTTTCCTCTTTTTTGACTCATTTTTTTATTCATTTTATTTTGTGGTTTCCCCCCACCCCCCTCATTTTTACAAGCCACATTAAGCCTTTTTGAGGGAGGAATACATGTAAATATTTGTATGCACGAATGGTGTGCGTGACCTACAACAGTCCTACAGGATATGTAGGAATCGACTTTCTCCATCGAGTAATTGATGAAATTGAGGCTCTGGGAAGTGAAGTATATTGACTCCCCTATCTAAAACTAAGGTCTATTCCTAGCCAGGCATTTGTTTCATTATATTGTAACCGCCTTCCATAAGGAAGAATAGAGAAGGAGCAGCCCCCAAGAATTACATGCATGCTGTAAATGGTTCCTTAGGGTTTTGTGCCTAGCTAAAAAAAAAAGAAAAGGAAAGAGGTACATTATTACATTCTGTCAAATTAAGTGGGAAAGTGGCTTGTCTTTTATCTCAATGCAGGGAAGCCAAGCAGTGAGGAATAGCTCCTTGTTTAAAGCCCCGTTGGTACTTGAACAAGGCGTGAACCCAGGTCTCCAGGTCCATTTGCACCACTCCAGAACACTCGCTGGGATTAAACTGGTGCAGGAATTAGACGTTTTTAGGAAGCAGTGGCTGCTTACACAGATCTGTTGAGCCTGGGAATGTCATTTTTAGCAGTTTGCTTTCTGGGCCTACTATAGCTCTGTCTAGTTTATTGTTAGAAAATGCTTTTTGTTTGCTTTCTGCTGCCTCTGTCTAATGAAACAAGGGATATGGTCATACCGAATCCCAGGAAACAGTTTCCTTTCATACTGCCTGTAAGTAACATTGAGAAAGCTGCATTGTGAAGCTAAACTTAGGACATGGTTCCATGAATGGGATTTTTCCCTTAGCCATTTATTTTTCTCCCAAAAGTATTATGCATTTTCCTTTAGGGTTGTATAATTCCTACAGCCCTTCTCCTTCCTTCCCATTCTAATTTCAAAATAGAGATTCTTGCAAAATAGTAAGTTAAACTTGGTCCTTTAACTGAGAAATAGCTGTTGGTGTGCTTTGCAAAAATGAACAGGTGTTAATACTTAACAGCCTCTAAATTTCTAAGAGAAATGGTAATAGACTGATGCTACAAGGTAGCTCCAGCTGTTTCCAAAGCCCAGACAAGACAGCTTTTAGAGACCCAAGCCCTAGTGTGCTCACTTGTTTGGCACTTTCCCTCAGAGAGTCCCTTATGTGGGCTAGAGTTAGAATCCCAGACTTGCAGGAACTTCCAGCTCTTTGTTGTGTTGAAGATGCTGGGTCTCAACGTACTTTGCCCATAAAGAGTCTTAAAATAGTTCATGTCTTTCACTGTGAATTTATTGTCCAATGATCTTAATCAAAACACAGAAATAAATGGAGTGACAGGGTGTTGATGGAATGGAATAAAGGCCTGATAAGATTTTTAGACTCTGAGGACACCTGAACATTGATTCTTTCTGGTTGTCTCGATTTGGCCTTCTGGAGGATTCACATGGCTGAACCCTCTTAACCACCCTGTTACATCAAGTAGTTATCTTTCCAACCATCCCAATTTGGGAAATAAGTAAAACTTTAGTGTTCTGTTCAGTGAAGTAGTTTTAAAACAAAAAGAAAAGAAGGACCACTGAAAAGGAAGTAGACACTGATATCTCAGCTTCCCTTGATCATTTGTGTAATTGACAAACCCCAAGGGATTGCTTTTTGTTTGCAGGAGCTTGAATGCCTCCAGGACCATCTGGATGACTTGGCTGTAGAGTGCAGAGACCTGGTTGGCAACCTCACCGAGTTAGAATCGGAGGTAAGCAGTTTGCAGCGCTTAGAAGGAAAGTGCCCTGTCAGCAGCCTTTCCTTTGTTCTTAGTCCTACTGTTTCTAGAGTCTTGAGAATACAGATTCTCTGGAAAACAAAAGAAAACTGTCACTTTCTGTTTGCTTTATAACGAAGAATATTGTGATGCTTCCTGAACTTCACCCTTTCCTCATTTCTCCAGAAAAACTATCTGTTTAGCTCTTTGGTTTACTTCATAAATTCAATTTATCACTGTGATTAGACCAATCTTTTCTTTCCCCTCTAAGAAAAGATAGCTGTATTTTAAATATCTTAATCATATTCAAGAAGGCTATAACATTCCTGTTATCTTCAGCTCTTTCAATTAGATCATTTGCTAATGTTTGTGTGTTTAATAAAATTAAAGCCTGGGATTTACAGTTAAACATGGAGGATTGAATACATATGTTTATCCCTGTTCCATCCTGAAATCCACTAAAATAGACAAATAAAATTTAAACCTCTTAAGCTTAGGTATATTATTTAAAATTCAGAGCTTATTACTGGGGAGGGAGGCAGCTAAAAATGTTTAAATTGTTTTGTGGGGCAGAGACCCCAGAAACAGAAAACTCCTTTTTTAAAAAATTTTTTCAGAGAGGAAGGGAGAGGGAGAGAGAGATAGAAACATCAATGATGAGAGAGAATCAGTGATTGGCTGCCTTCTGCACGCCCCACACTGGAGACAGAGCTCACAACCCGGGCATATGCCCCGACCGGGAATCGAACCAGTGACCTCTTGGTTCCTGGGTCGACACTAAACCGCTGAGCCACACCCAGCTGGGCAAAAACTGCTTTTAAAAAAAAAAAAAAACAAGCCTTTTAGAACTATTTAAATGGTCAATACATAAAATTAGACATTTCTCAACTAGTCTTTTTTCTTTCTATTTTTCAAAGGTTTATTGCTTTCTTTCATGTTCTGACAACTCCTCTCCCATTCACGTTGTCCTTGTGGGCTTATAAGGACATTCTGGGGTGTGTGACTCTTTAAAGGAAGCTGTTATTTCAGCAGCTAGTCCTATACAGTGCTTACTCTCTGCTTAAGGGCATTGAGGGTGTGTTCCAGGAGGCAGTGGTTTGAGGACAGTGGTCTGGTTTAGGAGCTCATAAACTAAAGATAGATGTCAGTTGCCCTTGTTTTCATTTTGAACTGCTTAGCTTTTTGGAAAAACTTGAAAGGCTTTATCTACTCTAGTATTATTATTAAATGCTTTTTTTCTCCTCTCTTCTTAATTCTGCTTCTAGCAAACTTGCCTTTCAATGTATAATGGAGGTGCAGTTAGTTCTATCTATGCTGGGGCTCTCTAACTTAGACTAAAATAGTCTCCAAATGTACATAACAGATTATTTGCCCATCAGATGCTACTAAATTCAGAGAAAGAAACTGCTTGCTCCTTTTCCACCCCTGGTTCTTCCTAAGGCAGAATTAATATATTTAATCTTCTACAGGATATTCAGATAGAAGCCTTGCTGATGAGAGCCTGCGAGCCCATAATTCAGAACTTTTGCCACGTAAGTGATGTCTGGAGAATCAAGGGTTAGAAATAGAATTGAATTCACTAGGACTCTGGACCCCAAGTGTGTTGTATCAGCTCTGTCTTCAGCATATGTTACTCCTGAGTGGCCAGCTTTGAGAAGTTGAAGATGTAAACAAAATCAAGAGGGGGTGCCACCATCCTCAGAGGCCTTACTTGGTCGTCCTTTGTAGGTGCCAGATACGTGCTGCGCAGCAGATGTTGGGATGCCCTTTAGAGAGGGACGGGGAAGGCCCCGTGGGCATGGCTGAGTTGCTTCCAGTACATCAGTGCAGGACTTGTTAGCAGTAACAGTGGCTTCCCCTTCCAACTGTCTTCTTGTACCTGGATATTGAGCAAATTCTGTTACTTTATTACTTTATTCAAGTATTAGATTATCTAATTGTGGGAGCAAAACACATCCAGGAACCATGAGGACCTGACAACCAGGAAGCAAAGGAGTAAAAGCATTGACTGCGTAGTGCATGTTCCTGTTGGAGCTTCGTTCAGGGCCGCTTGCTGTGTGAATTTTATTCCCTAGATGTTTGTCCCTTGTAACTTCTCAGGCTTATTTTGACATAATTTAATATATACCTTGTTTGCATTTTTTATGGACTAGACTATACTATGTGTTTATTAATTGTTACAAATGAAGTGTAAATGTGCACTGCCTTTTCAGGATGTGGCAGATAACCAGATAGACTCCGGGGACCTGATGGAGTGTCTGATACAAAACAAACACCAGAAGGACATGAATGAGAAGTGCGCCATTGGTGTCACCCACTTCCAGCTGGTCAGTAACACTGGGCAGAGCCTTCTTGCCTTGACTGCTCTTGTGAAAAATTGTTTTCTCCAAATACATGCCCTGTTTTGACTTGTTTTCAATAAATGTGTTTTTTTCCTGCTATGGCCAGATGCTTTGTTAGGCTCCTGAAAATTCAGTGATAAATACAATGGAACCTCAGTTCTCGAACTTAATGCATTCCTGAAGGCTGTTCGAGAAATGATTTGTCAAAAACCAAATCATTTCCTCCCAGTAGAAAAAATATAAATTGAATTAATCCATTCCAGACCCTCCAGTGATTCCCTGCTTTAACCTTTCTTATATATAGTACATGTCTAGTGTACTGTTTAATCTTTAAAAAAAAAACACTTATTTTCTTAAATTTATCGAACCATCCCCTATTAGCTTTGAATGAATCACTTTAGCATTCATTCCCGTGGTGTCTTTCCGGTCAGCATGCAGCATCTTTGTTTGTTCATATATTACTGCCTCAGAAATGGTTGTCACTGGCTAACTGCTTTTTGTTTATCAAAATCAACAACAGTTTTTCTACCTCTCCAGTTGTCTATGATCATTGTTTCTTTCACACCATTAGCAATATTAGCACTCTTGATGGTCTCTTTATGTTTTAAAACTGCTAATCATTGCTTTCCTCAGCAACAAAAGCATTCTCTCCTTTGTTTGTTGCCTGAGAGACGCTTTTTGTCATGCAGAGGTATCAGCATAAAGGGTTGTCAGTTTGACAACAAAGACATTTTTTCTATAAACAACTTGGTAGAGAACTGAGAGGGAGAATTTCCAGAAATGAGGTTTGACTGTATACAGTTGGTACCCTTAGGGAGTGTGTAATCCATTGGGGATAGAGACAGTAAGGAGGCATTTCCTGCCTCAGTCACATTCCTTGCTTTCATGATGTATTTTAGCCTTTCCTTGAATAGTCTCAGTGAGACCTGCTGTTTTGGGTCACTGTTCATTGCAGCAGCCCAAATATGTACCAATACACTGGTCTCTAAGCCTTCCCCCCCCCCCCGCCCCCTAATCATGTTACCCAGATCTGTCATAAGAAGGTTAAGTCATGCTCTTCTTTGTTACCACATGTCTAACAGAAGTGTTTCTGGTAAAGCAAGCATTTTCTTGCCAGGAAGATGCAATCCAAGCATCTGTGTAAAATTCCCCTCTTCTGGGGCATACAGCCTTTGACAAATGGGTTCAGGGCCTCTGGGGTGGAACACACAAACCCTGCCCTGTGGACTATGTTCTAGTAAGAGGAAGACAGATAGAACCTGTGAGCCTGTGGAGAAAAATAATGCATGAAAGGGTTGGAGGATGAAGGAGACAAGGGGCTGTGGAGGGAGGTAGTTGAATAGAAACGCCAAGGCAGTGGCAGAAACCAGGGGGAGATCTGGGAGAAGGGTCCTTTGGCCGAGGGAACAGCATGTGTGTGATGGGAATGGCAGCGGACTGCTGTGCGTGCAGCAGAGGGAGGAAGGGGAGGTTAGCAGTTCCAGAGCCTGTGGAGACAAGGACAAGTCCTGCAGAGGCCGGAAGGCTGGCTTCTGCAAACTACGAACAGTGTCACCCAGCACTGCTGGTTAGGACTTGCTTCCAAGCTTCTGACTTTCTTTTTCATTGTTGTTTTTAGGTGCAGATGAAGGATTTTCGGTTCTCCTACAAGTTTAAAATGGCCTGCAAAGAGGATGTGCTGAAACTTTGCCCCAACATAAAGAAGAAGTAATGTAGCTTTTCATTGATTCATTCTGCTTCTCTGAAATGCTTCTTAGCTCCTGAATGAATATCCAAGCTGTCAGGCAGCCTCCCGCTGTCTGGTAGCCCAGGAGGCCTCCTGCTCACCCTCCGAAAGTGTGGCCAAACACTGCCTTGTCTGGACATCATCCTTATAGCTGCTGAGCCACCACTGGTGGGGGTAGTTCTGATGTGGGAACCTCGTAGACTAAGGAAGCATTTTTAATTTTCCCAGTTGGGGCTATGTCACTGGTGGAGCAGATAGAGGTTGTGTACTTGGGATCAAGTAGCACTGTGACGACGAGGTTAGCTGATTTCCTCCCAACATAACTCCACTCGGTCGTGTCTTCAGGGAAGGAGTGGCTTTACTGAGTTAGAGATATAGTGAAAAACAAAACCTTATTCACTTAGGAGTTACATCTTAATGAGGAGAGTGATGCGTTTGTGGAGCACGACTACCTAAATCCTTCCCTGTCACACTTTGCAAAGGCACATTTCTATTTCTATTTCTATTTCTATTTCCCCTCATATAAACCAAGTTCCCATTTTGCTCCGGTTTCTATACTTTTCAGGAATCAGTTTCACAGGACGTACATCAAAGCCATGGTTCAAGTTAAGAGCAGCCTTCCTCTCTGATCACATGTTTTTTAACAAAACAAGTGTTGAACTGTCCTCGCCTCTGTGGCCTCCCTGCCACTCAGGAATATAGTCAGCATTTGGGCTGTGGCCCAACTTTTATGACATATACAGTCAAATTGTTGCTTTTAGAGTTCTGAGAACACAGACTTAAAGGAAAGGCATTCAAAACATGGTGAAAGGGTCATGAGTTCTGGGAGGGTGTGTTGTGCTGGCCCAGCCCAGCTCTCAGCCGCCTGCCCTTGGGTGGCTCCAGCCAGTCCCAGGCCTCCTCCTTCCCTTGGCAGGGTGGACGTGGTGATCTGCCTGAGCACCACCGTGCGCAACGACACTCTGCAGGAAGCCAAAGAACACAGGGTGTCCCTGAAGTGCCGCAAGCAGCTGAGGGTGGAGGAGCTGGAGATGGTAATGCCTCAACCAGAGCCGCAGACCCAGAAGCCCTGGGGCAGGGGAGAGGAAGTGGGTGAGGGGCCAGGACTAATTGAAAGGTTTTAGCCACTATCGGGCTAAAGTTTTACCATATGACAGCTTCTTGTTTTACTTTGTATTTGAACGAGAAAATACTTTTACTGTGTGAAACAAAGTCCAGAGCAAGACACAGCTGTAAGCATGCAATACAGTCATTGCATAGTAATGCCCGCGGGATCAAAGGTCTCTCCTTTCACTCTGCTGTTCCTGCCCCAGCTTGGCCAGAGGCTGCTTTCCCTCATGATGGCTGCCTGCAGCACTGGGCCACCTGCCCCAAATTTATCTCCAGCGGGAAAATAAAAACAAGAGAAACCTCCCCCAGCATGAAAAAAAGATCTTTCCCTTCAATTTGATAGTGTCAGTTTGAGGTCTGTGCCCAACCCCTGGACAGCAGCCGTCTCCGGGGGAGTGCCAGGCACTGATCACCAAGATGAAGCGGAAGTCAACCACAGTGTGCACTATGAGAGGAAAATTCTATTGTGCAGAGAAAGTCCAGGGCCATGCAGCTAGTTAGTGGCAGAACTGAAACTAAATCCCCGTTCTCCTGCCACTTTGCTGTGTAGAAGTTGTGGTTACCTGACAGGATCCAATCAAAAATATGTAGAACATTTGACATCTCCAGCTCAGAGTAACCTCCCTTTTCCATGCTGGTTCCCGCTCCTGCAGACAGAGGACATCCGTCTGGAACCAGATCTGTACGAAGCCTGCAAGAGTGACATCAAGAACTACTGTTCCACGGTGCAATATGGCAACGCCCAGGTAACTTTGTGTTGTTTTTTAACTGCAAAAGTAATGTGAAGGTGACATTTTACTTTATTTATTTTGTGTGTGTGTGAAGGTGACATTTTAAAAATTAACTCTTTAGTGGGATAGGCCTCATCACATCCTATCCAACCTAATCATCCTCTCACGAGTTACGCCAGACTTTTCCCAAAGTTTCTCTTTGTCTCCTATTTATTCTCTTTCCTCTTTCAGTTTCCATGTCTGCCTAATAATCTCTTAATGATCCTTCATATGCCTCCTCCTCTCTCTAGCTTTCCCAGCACTCTGCAACTCTGTAGTTAGTTATTCCCTCACCATGTTCCCATTGCAGTGCCTCACTAATGGCCACCCAAGTATCACCTAAGAAACTTTTTTTAAAAATACGTGGAAACAGGGACCTACCCAGAATCATCAGGAATGCAGTGCAAGCAAATAATTTTTTTAGAATAGTCCAAGGATTTACTTTATTTTTTCCATCACCATTTATCTCCTTTATGCCCTCTTCCACCTCCGCTCTCTGCCCCTTGTAATCACCACACTGTTGTCCATGTCCTTGAGTTCTCTCTCCCTTTTTCCTTTTTTGTTCAATCTCTCTGATTTTTTTTTTTTTCATGTTCTCCCAGTAACTCAACTGCCCCTTCTAGTTCAGGGCATCGCCATGGAGCTTTCCTTTGAGATAGTGGCTTCATTGTCTTCTTGTCCCTGGTGGTGTTGACGCAAAGTCTTAGGGCAATCTGATTCTCACTTCTATTAGTTAATCTGCCTCTGAGTTTTCTCTTTATCTTTAATAATCTGTATTTTCACTGTGATATAATTAGGCATTCTTTTTTTTTTATTTCCTTATTCTGGTTGGCTTTTTCAGTCTCAGAATTCATGCCATTCTGCTGTTTTCATTCCCAAGATCTGCAGTTGGTTCTTTTCATAACCTGTTCTTGCTTATCATTTAGCATTTCCTTCTGTGTTGTTCTGAGGCTATTAAACAATATGTTTTGATTGTGCTGTTACCTTTCCCTCAGTTATTTGATGATTCTTGGTTGTGCCTTGAGAATTTCACAGAAGTCTCGTGACTTTATACTACAGCCCTGGCTACTGCAGCTTTCCATCTGCTTCTCTTCTGCATCGTTCACAGAGGATAGAGGGAAGGAGTCAGAATATACTTAATTCACTACCGTCAATCCATCCTGTGCTACTCCATGCACCCGCTCTTCCCTCTGGCCATCACCTCACTGTTGTTTGTGTCTGTGGGTTACTCATATGTGTTCTTTGGCTAATCTCTTCACCTTCTTTCATCCAGTTCCCCCCTGACAGCTGTCAGTCTGTTCCATGTAGTTATGCCTCGGACTCTAGTTTATTTGTCAGTTTCTTTTGTTCGTTAGAGTCCACATATAAGTGAGATCATATTTTTCTTTCTCTGACTGGCTTATTCACTTAGCATCATATACTTTATGCTTTTATGTTAATCCACTCGTCTTTTTTACTGTACTTGTTTGTTTATATAAAGTTTGCCCTGTGTGGGGTAAGAATTGGGTCTAATTTATACCTGGCATCTAATGCTCTATTCTCTTGTGGTAAGTAGTGAGTTGAACTGAACCTACTGGCTTGTGCCTGCAGTCTAGTCAGGGTTATTGCTCTAGCGAAAGCCAGAGAGCCTCCTGTTTGCTTCAGAAGGAATCTTGACGAGGATCAGCTCGAGAAGGCAAAAGAAGCCAGGGATCCTGAGTGGGTTTCCTTCCCTTTAGAGCTCAGTGCAGCCTGCTGTTCATTATTTTTATATGGTTGGTTTACTATGAGCTCTGAAGTTACACATCTATCAATATAATTCTCCTTGGTAAGGAAACCCTGATTCCTATTACCTAGGAATTAGACATGGAAGGTACTTGGATAGAAAGGGGGATGTACTAAGATCTGAATGCTTCAGTCAGAAGATGTGGATTATCAATCCTGGTGCACCCCTTAACTTGACCATTACTCTGCGCCCTAGATTATTGAATGTCTGAAAGAAAACAAGAAGCAGCTAAGTACCCGTTGCCACCAGAAAGTTTTTAAGCTGCAGGAGACAGAGATGATGGACCCAGAACTAGATTATACGCTCATGAGGGTCTGCAAGCAGATGATAAAGGTAAGAGGTCCAAAACCAAGCACTAAGCACAGGGCGAGTAAAAATGACAGCATAACCCTCTTTATGTTATTGTTTTTTTTAATATATTTTATTGATTTTTTTTTACAGAGAAGAAGGGAGAGGGAATAGAGAGTTAGAAACATCGATGAGAGAGAAACATCGATCAGCTGCCTCCTGCACACCCACTCCTGGGGATGTGCCGGCAACCAAGGTACATGCCCTTGGCTGGAATCGAACCTGGGACCATGCTCTATCCACTGAGCCAAACCGGTTAGGGCAGCATAAACCTCTTTAAATGTCAGAGGAAATTCATATGATCTTCCCGTTTTCATTGTTTATACAGCTAAGACGTGGTTCTCAAAGTCTGGTCCCAGACCAGCACATCAACATCCCCAGGGAATCTGCAGATTTCTGGGCCCCACCCAGATCTGCTGAGTCAGAGTCTGGGAGTGGAGCGTCTGGTTTAAAGCTCTCCAGACGATTCTGATGTACGTCAAGTTAAAAAAAACAACCCTGAGCTAAGATAACTGACCTCACTTAGACCTGAGCCACGAATAACTAGAGGTCCAATGAATATTTGATTGGTTTTGGGGGCGATTCATGGTGGTATACTGAGAAAGCCACCTTCAAAATGTCCTGACATTAATCCACCACCATCGAAAGGCTTTTCCATTTGACAAGTTTTTGGTTCATTTACTTCTGCAGTGAACATTCTCTACAGCAGGGCTGACTTGAGAACCTAGACATCAGTTCCTGGATCTATCCATATATACAGAGATTACACTCAAGGTTCTGACCACTTACTTCCGCTTCCCTTTAAGATAAAATGCTACTTTTCAACCTATCAAATAAATTCCAAAGAGAATTGTGAAAGTTAGAAGTCTTTTGGTGGGCCTGGTAGAATTGAGTCCTCTGTAAAAATGGAAATATCAGGTTGGGGTTTGCAGAAACTTGATATCTATACTAATAAAAGAGAAAAATGGTAATTGGCGTACGAGCTACCCTTTTCATTGGCTAATCAGGGCTATATGCAAATTAACTGCCAACTAAGATTGGCAGTTAACTGCCAACAAGATGGCGGTTAATTTGCATATGTAGGCACAATGCAGGGAGGCGAAAGGGAAAGCAAGAAGAAGCCCCCTGCCACTGACAGTGATGGGAAACCCAGGGGGGAGCTAAGAGCTGGGGGGCAGGGCAAAGGCGGCCCTGGGGCCGCCTTTGCCCTGCCCCCCAGCCATGATCGGAGAATCAGGTGCCTTTGCCGCCCTGGCCAGTGATAGCAGGAAGTAGGGGTGGAGCCAGCGATGGGAGCTGGACACGGTCGAAGCTGGCAGTCCTGGGAGCTAGGGGTCCCTTGCCTGGGCCTAAAGCGGAGCCCACGATCGCGGGGCCGCTGCAGCTGCAGGTCCCCGCTGCCCGGGCCGGACGCCTCAGCCAGAGGCTTCCTGCAGGGGCAGGGGCGGAGCCCGCACGATCGCAGCACCCCCCCCTCCCCCCCCCCCCCCCCCGCTGCCACTGCAGGTCCCCGCTGCCCGGGCCGGACGCCTAGGCCAGAGGCGTCAGGCCTGGGCAAGGGGCCGATCCTGCGATTGGAGGGTGATGGGGGTCAACGCCTGAGGGCTTCCCAATATGTGAGAGGGGGCAGGCTGGGCTGAGGGACACTCCCCCCCCACCCTCCCCACACCCAGTGCACGAATTTCGTGCACCGGGCCCCTAGTTACTTTTATAAAGATCAGTCACCAGTTCACATCCCCATATTCAGATGCCATCCCCATACTAGAATTAGCAGGTAGAGATGGAATTTTTTACTAGTCCGAAATGGAGCTCTGACTTCAAGGACACTCACCAGTGTATAGAGACTGGCCCTGTAGTTAAGAGATAAACCAGATGGGTCCTTTCCACACATCCCTGTTCACACTGGTTACTGGGTAATTCCTGAGTTTCCCATTGGAATTGGGTAGATATTTGGCCACCTGGTACAATTAAATTCATGCTTAATAATACGCTCATGAGTTGCCACGTAATGTAACAGCCATGAGGGTAGGGAATCAATCCTATGTAAACTAGGAGACACTGAGGTAGGAGAAAGAAATGTGAGAGCTACAGTGGAAAGTAGGTACAGAATAGGGCTTGAGGCTGAATGCTTATTCACACTTAGTCATTTCTCTTGTACCAAGTGATACCTGCAGGCTGCTTCTGTCATAAGCTTCTCAACAGATGTTTGAGTAATACAGGTAATGCAGATGGTGTTAATTGCCATGTTTGAATAGCTGTTTTTATAAAACTTTGATTCTTTGCAGAGATTCTGTCCAGAAGCAGATTCCAAAACCATGTTGCAGTGCTTGAAACAAAATAAAAACAGTGAATTGATGGATCCCAAATGCAAACAGATGATAACCAAGCGCCAGATCACCCAGAACACAGGTAACATCCTGGCTTGGCTTTCCAGGCCCCGCACTTAATGGAACTGAGTGGGCGGATCCATGCCTCATAAAACTGTAGGTGCTTTGTTGCTTGGGAATTTTCAGGGAGAGCTTGGATGTACGCAAAAGGGCTTAATCCTCCCTTGAATAGTATCCAGGAAAACAGAACAAAAGCCATGGGAAAGAAGAGGCTGAAAAAATAGAAAACTGCCTTTGAAGGGCTTACAAAAGAAATCAGGGCTAGATTTCATGAAAAGTCTAGAGATTTAATAAAACTTCATGCATGTGGCAGGTGAGTATATGGATCATTCATTTTAGAGCAGAGAAATTTTATCTCTGAGTTACCTTGTAACTAAATGGCCAAGGTGAGTTGGATATTCTGTTCTCAGTATTTTCAAAGCTAACTGTATGGGGAAGGTTGATGTTTGTGAGGACTGCTCAGAAGATCAGTCTCAGACTCTGAGCAGCTGCTGCCCCGTAGAGGGATTCCTGGTTTGTATTTCTGACTAAAAACAAATAGAGCTCAGTATATATACATTCATTAAATAAATACATCAATGGTTTATTTGTGGTCATTGATATAATATGTCCCTCTTTGGAAGGTGGCTCTCTAAAAATTTGTGAATCCAGTTGGAATACATATTTTATCATGTTCTTAACACTTTCTGCTCTAGATTACCGCCTAAACCCTGTGTTAAGGAAAGCCTGTAAAGCCGACATTCCTAAATTCTGTCACGGTATCCTGACTAAAGCCAAGGAGGATTCGGAACTGGAAGGCCAAGTCATCTCTTGCCTCAAGCTGAGATATGCTGACCAGGTAAATTGGCCCGGGCTCTCCACCGAGGTGTGTTCATGGAGCCGCCTCTGTTCCTGGCACTGGTTCTCGTGGGAAGGCCTCAGCTCGCTCCTGCTGCCCCAGGACCTTTTTATACCTTCCCCACATCAGAGGCCAAGTCAAAAGCTGAAGTTGTCTAACAGCCTGACATGTTCTCCGTTGTCACGTGTAGCGCCTCTCTTCAGACTGCGAAGACCAGATCCGGATTATTATTCAGGAGTCTGCTCTGGATTACCGACTCGATCCTCAGCTGCAGCTGCACTGCTCGGATGAGGTAGGATTGGGAATGAAACCGGTAGTGAACAGAGCTGGTCAGAGAACTTTCATTGGAGCAAAGTTCTTTACTCTCTTTCCCTGAGCCCTGGCTCCAGGGTGAGTTGAAGGGACACCTTTAGGCTCTCCATGGTCCAAGTTCCTGGTTCTCTGTAACTTGGAATTAGTCCTGTCACTATGCAGGGCTGATTCTGTAGTTCTCTATTAAACAAAATCATTCTCCTGTATGTCTCTACATATAGTTTACTCTTCCCTTCTCCTGGTTCTGATAGGGAACCCAGAACACCCCAAGACTTGGCAGAAAGATAGATGTGCTCCTATAATAGCTCTAAAGAAGTGCCAGTCCTTGGAAATCATTTGACTTCCTAGCTAGAAAGGGCTGAGTGGAGAACCTTGTTCAGTGTATGTGAACTTGAGGGGGTCGTAGCTAAAAATACTTCAAACAGCTTACTCAAAGCTGTCCAAAAAAGATTAAGTTTTAATCTGTGCTGCAGGCTATGTTCCTGGGTCTCTCTCTCTCTCTCTTTCTCTCTTCTGTGTGTGTGTGTGTGTGTGTGTGTGTGTTTGAGTTGTGAGTCTGGGTTGACCCTGAACCTCTGGAAATGTGAAGCACTTGCTTTTAGTATTAACTTGGCTGCATGACCTTCCTCCTGTGGAATCAGGAAGTATGTTTGATGCTAGTCCTTGAGCAGTCCTGGGACAGCCTCTCGGGTCTTAGGGTTGACGGCATGAGGATATGCACATTGGCTGTTTTTTGGCTCTGTGCCAGTCCTTGTGAAGGAAAACAAAAACGGAGCTTGGTATCTCGTTCTGAATGGAGGGGAAGGAGGAGGAATCCGTTTGCGTGGAGCTCTGGGCACGTGTGTGGGAGCATCACCAGATCTGCACATTTCAGAGACCGAGGTTTCTGGTGAGAATGGGGTGGCCTTGTTTTGTGTGTCTCCTGGACAGATCTCCAATCTGTGTGCCGAGGAAGCAGCAGCCCAGGAGCAGACAGGTCAAGTGGAGGAGTGCCTCAAAGTTAACCTGCTCAAAATCAAAACAGACATGTGCAAAAGGGTAACCGCCATCACCACTCCCCCCACTTGCTTTTCTCTCCTCTTCCCCCTTTTTCCTTTAATGCTATATTCTGCACGTTTTAGTGATAAAATCTAAACCTTCCTTCCCAGAATGCTATGCTGTTCTCTCTTACCAAACTTTAATTTGACTCTTGACCATTAGTGGCCTATAACTTAAATATTCTGTCACATGTACTAATTATTTGTAAATGTCTCATTTCCATGACTAGGCCATTGTTTAAAGGGCACTCTGAGTAGAATACCAGAGCAAAATGTCAATTCCAATATATCAGTAAGTGCATTGCATTCATAAAACTCAAACTAAAAATTTAATTCATTTCAGAAACATCACATAAAAACAAATTTATCAAAATATGACTAAGCGCCCTAACCGGTTTGGCTCAGTGGATAGAGCGTTGGCCTGCGGACTGAAGGGTCCTGGGCTCAGTTCCAGTCAAGGGCTGATGCCTGGGTTGCGGGCTTGATCCCCAGTTGGGGACTTGAGTTTTATTTTTGGGTTTTTGTTTTTATTGTTGTTGTTTTACAGGAACCACGGTCTTTATTGAGAGCAAACTAATTTTTATTTAACAAATCATTTCCAGCCTGTCTTTACCTCCTATAATTTCATCATATACAATTGGAGGGTTTGCAGAGTTGATTTCACTTCTATTATGCTTATAAGTCTCTTGTTCAAAACTTCTTTAAACTCAAATAAGAATTATTGTTGCAGTAGCATTATGCTTTGTGAATTAATTTTTTCCTTTTGAGGATAATGGAGGTAAAGTGAAACATTTTACAGACATCTACTTTTGTTTGGGAATTTTCGTATAGCGTATTACTCTGATTTTCAGAATTCACATTTTCTGACTTCTTAAAGTAACAAAATAATTATATTACATCAATATGAATACTAGCATTTAGTATTTAATAATAATGTCAAAAGTACAAATCTGATCTTACAATCTCCTGCTTTGTTTAGCAAACAGCTTTTCATTCGCTAGGTAGGTCCCCAAGTATATTTGTTGAATTAAATTTTGTTGGATGTTAAAATGCCCTGGCAGTGTGGCTCGATTGGGCATTGTCCTGTGCCCCAGGAGGTTGTTGGTTCAATTCCCTGTCAGGGCATATGCCCAGGTTGCGAGTTGATCCCCCTGTAAGGGGTGTGCAGGAGGAAGCAGATTGATGTTACACTCTCACGTTGATGTTTTTCTCTCTCCCTCTCCCTTCCTCTCTCTCTCAGAATCAATAAACTATTCTTTTTAAAAAATTGGTTACTAAAAATCTGCACTCTCTGCATCATCACCACATTGCTGCCTGTCTCAGCTTTCTCTCCTTGACTTCTTTGTACCTAAAGTATTTGCAGACAGCAGATCTGATGCATTGTTTCCACAAAAGCTCTCTCTGCAATGCTCTTCCTTCCCAGGAGGTGTTAAACATGCTGAAGGAAAGCAAAGCAGACATCTTTGTGGACCCAGTTCTTCATACAGCTTGTGCCCTGGACATCAAACACCACTGCGCAGCCATCACCCCTGGCCGCGGGCGTCGTAAGTCACTGTACATGCTGACCCTGCCTGAACTGCCTTGGGCGGAGCGAAGACTCCCCCTGAGACATTAGGTGCAGCTACTCTGTTCTGTAGCTGCAGCTCAACCACAGACGACATCCCCTGAGAGCCTTTGTGGCAAAATGAACTTCGGAATAAATCTGCAGTGTGAACGGACCTAGCTGCGAGAGTTGAGTTCAGGGAAGCATAAGTCAGGCCACCATCATGGATCTCTTTCCCATCTTGTCCAGCTTCAGCTTCGTCAGTTTCCTCAGCGGCCACATTAGGCTCAGTGCACAGGTTTTATGTGAGGTAGAACCTGGGCAGGTGGGGAGTTGTTTCTGTGCCGTGTGTGCCCAGTAAATATAAGAGAGGTTTTAGGAGAGACTGGACAGTCCATGTGGGAATGAAATATCATCATTCTCCATGTTACATCTTGGGTCAGGTTTCCTAGAATGGATTTAACTTTGTTCATCCAACAGATCTGAAGTCTCTGGTGGTTAGATAGCCTTCCCCCCAACCTTACCGAAATCTCTCAGTTCTGTAGTTTTCAGACTGTTCTTATCCCTTTCCTTCCACAGAAATGTCCTGCCTCATGGAGGCCCTGGAGGACAAGCGGGTGCGGTTACAACCGGAGTGCAAGAAACGCCTCAATGATCGGATTGAGATGTGGAGTTACGCAGCGAAGGTAATGACCAAGAGCATCTGCTGAAGTGGCCATCTGTTCTGTCAGTTTCCAGTCTCTTCAAGGCACTTCACTGGTTTTCTAGTCCTTGTGAGGCCAGCAGTACGAGTATTAGAAAAATCTGTCAGGGTACCTTTGAGCCTCCTTGGCTTTCCATGAGCCTTGAACCGTCTTGCTTTGCATTGGGCTGTGTCTGCTAGGGTTTGCCAGGGCTGTTACTTCTGCCCTCAGGAGCCCACAGTCCACCACTGAAAAGTGAGTCACCCGAAGGAAGGATGTGACTTAAGCCAGCTGTGCAAAGAGAAACTAGACATCATGCCCACGAGAAAAGAAAGGTATCAGCCACTCCTGCTGTAGCTTGTTTTTCTAATTTTGCACAGTCTATAAGAGCAAAATATGGATGTGAGACTAGCCCTCGGCTAGCCTGGAACACGGAGCTCATAGGATGGAGAGAGACATTAGGACACCGGTGAAAGTGGATGGTACCCAGGCGGACTTGGCCGGGGGGGATTTTTCCTACAAATCTCAGACTCAGTGAGAGAATGATAACAATTCTTTTCATGTATACATTGCCTTGTTCACAAATCACTTTGATGGATATGTTACCTCATTTAAAACTTGAAACCTATGAGGTCAGTGGAATGATTATTCTCTCATTTTATGGTGGAGGGAACTGCGACTTCCTAAATTATGACTTGCCCAAAGCGCAAAAGTCAGGTTTCTAGATCCACGCTCTTTCTATCTCCCTCGCTGCGATAGATGATCCTTAGATCGAGAGAGAGGACTTCCCGTCACCCATGTGCTTAAAGGTCAAGGGTAATAGGCAAGCAGGAAAGACCACAGGAAGTTTTCATACCTAGACATAAGGGACTATAACTGACAAAAAAGCAAGGGATTAAGCACCCCTTACTCCTCCTCCTGAGGGAACACCGTCAGCTTTGACGTCCTTGGTTAGTTGAGGCAGTAGAGATGAAGTTACCCTTTTCTTTCCGCACTGGTTTCCATTTTTGAGCTGCTAAGAATTGCCACTGCTTGCTTTGGATTGACAAGTATTGGCGCTCAGATTACATTAATCTGAAGCCTCCTGCTCTGTTTTGTGTACATGGGCTGAGCATAGAAGCAGCCCAGACACCTCGGGGCCAGCCCTTTTCAGGCACCCAGCTAAGGTGAGACTCAAAAGAACAGTTTGTGCCTGGGAGCCTGCCGTAGCAGCTACTAGAGGCGCATTTGAGAACGCAGCGAGGAAAACCGAGGGTGAAGATTGGTTACGTGGCAGTGCCCACAGTGGGGAAGTGGGGAAGCATACTCAGTCCCTGTCCGTCATGTTTGCACATTACTTGTGATGTGGGGAGTGCTTAAGATATAATGGTGAGTGCAAACAAGTCAAGATAAAGAATTGGCATATAACACAATTTTAATTGTTTTCTAAAAGGCAGCAAACATGATGAATAAAACGAATCAGAGTACATAAGAACCTGTGACCTTTTCAAGTCACTAAACCACCTCCTAGTCCTTGGGCCTCCAAGTCTCCATCTGTGATGTGGGATAATAAAACCCACTTGCGAGGTGGTGTGAGGGCTGCCTGGTTGCAAACATGCTGAGCCCTTTCCAAGGCCCAGCACATCGCCCAGTCCTCAGTGGGCTGTTATTTTGTTGCGGGTAGAGATTGCAGTGATGAGACTCCCCCTCTTTGGGTTTGGCTGTATTTTCTAATCTTTATGTTCTTAACAGATCCTTTATTTTTATTTTTAAATTGAATTTATTGGGGTGACATTGGTTCATAAAACCATACAAGTTTCAAGTGGACAACTTAACAAAACATCACCTGCACACTGCGTTGTACACCCGTTCCCAAAGTCGTGTCTCTTTCTGTCCCATTTACCCCCCTCTACCCACCTCCATCTCTGCTCCCACCTCCCTTTCCCTCTGGCTATTACCACACTGTTGTCTGTGTCTATGTGTTATATATATATGTGGGGGGGGGGGGGGGGTTGCTTAATCACTGCACCTTCTTTCATCCAGTTCCCCAGCCCCCTCCCCTCTGACAGCTTTCAGTCTGTTCCATGTGTCCATGCCTCTGTTTCTATTTTGTTCTTCAGTTTATTTTGTTCATTAGAGTCCACATATAAGTGAGATCATGTGGTATTACTCTGACTGGCTTATTTCACTTACATAATCATCTCCAGGTCCATCTAACCTTACATAGTAGATACATACAATATTATGATTAAAAAAAAAGAGTTGTAGCTCTTGTCCCTTGCCTGTGCTCCTCAAAAGAAATGACATAAATTAAGCTAGGAATCAAGGTAGGGCAAGTTAGAGCTAGCACCACCCCAGCCCGATTCTCTCAGAGGGTGATGCTGTCGTATGTTACTCCAGGTGGCCCCCGCGGATGGCTTCTCTGACCTCGCCATGCAGGTGATGACATCCCCGTCAAAGAACTACATTCTCTCCGTGATCAGTGGGAGCATCTGTATATTGTTCCTGATTGGCCTGATGTGTGGACGTATCACCAAACGAGTGACACGAGAGCTCAAGGACAGGTAGAGCCACCTTGACCACCAAAGGAACTGTCTGTCCAGTACCTAGTTTGTACAGCCCTCCTGTATAGCGTACCCTCTCACCTCGTTCTTCTCAGAGGTGCCACCAACAAACACCCATGTTAGAGCAGCAGCAGGTACCACCGCATTGTCCCATCTCAGACTTCACCCATGTCATGGTGTCCCTCCTTCCGACCATCTGTGCAGCATCAGCCGCTAGCCACTTGGTTATCGTCGTTGTTGGCAGACTTAGGTTTACCTGTAGACAAGTCTCTCTCATACCAATGGAACCACAGGTACTTCCAGAACCAACTCATCTGACCTGCAACTCAAATGATTTCTTAAAAAACAAAAACAAAAAAAAATAACACACACACACACACACACACACACACACACAAAGGAAATAAGTTTTTAAAGAAAGGAAAAAATGTATATAGTAGCATACCTCCTCCAAGCTTGATTTGGGCAGTGGGTTCTTTCTTCTGTGTGACTGTGTATAATGAAGACAGGACGCTAAAGGGGAAACACTCCACCCAATATGCTACAACTGGGATGTCTTGCTCATTTTTCAAAAGCACCTTTGGGCCATGTCAGGGCCATGGACTTCACCACGTGGTGGGAAACCACTAACCAGCCAACTTCGGATCCTGTTTTCTTCTGCTGAAACAGTGATGCCTTCCAGTTTCCACCCTAAAGAGCCACTGCTGGTCAAGACCCCCATGGCCATATGTGTTCCTACGATCTCCTCACCTCAGTGAAGTAAAGCCGGAGCCTCCCTAGGCCAGGGGCAAATGGATTGGGGAGAAGATCAAAACTCTGTGATGCTGATCTGCACTGAGAGGCGGGACCCGGGTCCCCAGGCAGCAGAATCCCAGTGCCCTCCCTCCTCCAGGCTAGTGCAGGGCTCGGCTGCCCGGGGATTGCCCTGCTGGGGGGCAGGTGCTGGGAAGCAGCGCATGTCGGGGAGGGGCTGGGGGAGGAAGGAGGAGCCAGGGCGTGATTCACTTTGCTTTATTTTTCAGGCAACGTTGCAGGTCAGGGCAATGGCTTAGAAGAATGTAGCATGGTCTCAGGTGTGACTGCAGTCCAGCCTGACCTTTTTGTAGGCTCTGAGCCGCCTTCCTAGACAGCTCCTTTATGCCTCTACATGCAGAGGGCGTGGAAAGTTCTTACATTAAAAGATGGAGGCTTTCTCCATTCTTTTCCTTTCTGTCCGTTTGCTGCATACACCCACGGTAGAAGGCATTGGCTAAATGTTGTACTTTGGGGATTCGTCCGTCTTTTCAGAATCTGAGCTTAATGGGAGCAATATTCCTGGCCACTCTCCCTCACCCCACGGTGTGGAGGTGACAGGTTGGAGCATACAGAGGGAGGACGCAGGCATCATGGTTCTACCCAGCACGGCTGGCTTGACTTGGGGCATGGAGTCACAGTGGCTGCCTAGAGGGCGGCGTGTACAGTAGGAGATATATTTATATAATATATATTTTATTAACCTGTTAGACGTCCACAAAGTGTTATAAATCATGTGCCTAAAACTGTCCGCATAGACCATGGCGCCCTGCCCCCCGCCCCCTTGGCCACCGTCCGTGTGTGCCGTGGACCTTCACATTCGTCTCCCCTGAGAGGTGTTCAGTGCAGAGTGGGTCAGTTTATGGGTCAGTTGGTCCACGTTGCTCCTGCCCTGACCTGACTGGCGTGTATTTGATACTGTGGTCTTCTTTTTCTTTCATTTCTCCTTGCGACCTTTCCTGGAGGCAGTGGGTTCCAGAAGCCAGCTGTGTGTTGCCCCTGCCTGGGCTGACAAGTCACCGAGGGAGCCACTCAGCGGCTTGGCTCCCTCAGTCCTGCTCTTAGGTCTTCCTGATGCTCAGCAACTGAGACTCTTCCGTCTCATAAAACTTGAAACTCTGGGAGTCTGAGCAACACCCCTTCCACCCCCCCTGTTGGACCAAATTGAGCTGGTCCCACCCATTTCCCCAGGGGTTCCCACTTGGGTGGTGGAGGTTGCTGAGGCTTGGGATCGAGAAGTGGGGTGTCCTCTAAATGCAGGCCCCCTGACGTGTCTGGTGTTGTTTACAGGATTGGATTGATGTTCACCATTTGGAGGGGCCGGTACCATTCTCATCTCTGCAGTCTCCCTCCCTATACATGTCAAACATCTCCATAATTTAATGCCTCCATATTTCTGTTCTTTCTGAGCTGGGACGATCTCCTTCATTGTCTGCAGCAGATCTGGAAATTTGAGGAGTTTGATTCTTGAAACTTTTGTTGCCTTTAGAGATGGTCGGAATAGAAGGGGTACTCTGCCTCTGTCCGCAGTGGCTTGTAAGAAAGCATTTCCCCAGCCTCCTGGAGCAGTCTGATGTGATGGTTCTTGGGAATCCAGGCAGATTTCCACGCCCAGCACCACCTGCACCTGCAGCTGTACCTCTGCTGCTCTGCACTTGGTGTCACAAAACAGATACACAGGCGCCTCTGGTTGCCAGCCTCCGATCAGTAGAGAGTAAGTCACCTAGCCTAGAATTAGCAAAGGAGGAACCATGGCCCTAGTGGAAGAGCTGATGACAGACCTTGGCATTTATCTCTTCTGATGTCCAGCCCCTGAACAATAACATAAGCAGCAGGTGGGGGTTTGGCCAAGGCCAAGGCTCCTGGCAATTGTTGAAAGTGACAGTAGCCAGGTAACTCCCCTGGCCTTACCAGCTCTCTCCAGTGTCTCAGGGACTCATACCTGGTGTGCTCCACGATATTCCAGAGGCATCAGGAGGGCAGCCTCCTGGGCTGGAGGCACTGCGTACAGGCGGAAATCAGAAATCTGGGCAAAATGTCAAGAACAAGACGAATGCCCCCTACTGGAGCGTCTCCTGCAGAGGGTGGCTCCAGGAGGAGACCACCTGGTGCCCCCCTGGCCCTCTACTATTCCTGCTGTCCCAAGAGAAGCTGCTAGCAAGGTGCGCCGAGATGGGCGTCCTCGCAAAGGCTCCAGCTCTCTGCCTTCCCCGGATGCGTCTGCCAGCACTCCCAGCCCGTTCTGTGGTCCAGTCAGCTCGTTCGGAGCCTGTGCATCCTTAGAAGCCAGGGGAGCTCTAGTGTTCAGTGAGCAGGTGTTGACTTCATTGCCAGCCTCCAGGGATCTCCATCCTGCACTTTTCTGGGGGACAGAGCAGTACTGCTGGCGGGGGGAGAGCTGCTTTCCTGGAGGAGGTGACAGAACATTCCTGAGACCCCATCTCTTCCCATTTCCCGAGGTCACAGGATAAAAGGGTGGATGTTCTGGCCTCACGGTCAGGTCGTAGCGTCCATTTACAGCTGTGTCAGCTGTGTGCTGACTTCCCTACTTTCTCCCAAGAGAAGAGTCCCTCATATGAGTGTGACTTCCGGAATTGTCTCCCATCCTCCCTGCCCCCAGGCTGTGGTACTACTTCTAGCCCCAAGTCCCCACCTCAGCCATTCACCAGGGAGGGTAGACTGCTTCCTGGGCTCCTTTCTTAGCTGACCTCCAAGGCCTTCACTTCCCATTTCTTCCTCTCCCTCACATATAACTCACACTAAGCAAGCAGATGTGGAGAAGGAAGCTAGAATAGGTACCACTGGAAGCAAGCCAGCCTAGTCTGACACGATCAACCTAAATTTTGGCCATAGAACACAGATAATATGGCTTTTAAATGATGTTTATTTGTATTTCATGTCCTTGTAAATTTGAAAAACCTCAAGGATCCCTTTTATATTTCCCACCATCTGTGCAGCACCAAAGTAGTTTTGTGAAATGCAGCACCCCAGTGCCCTGGCTCTCCGGGACACGCCTCCGCATTGGTCTTTGACTCCCCAGGCCCTGGGCCAGAGCGGACGTTCTCTCGTTTGTCTGGTTGGCTGCTCCTCTAACTGTACTGCTCGTCGTCATCCTCCTCTCCACTAGGCAATCAAGAGTCACATTTTAGGGCAACCACGTCAGCAGATGGTCATGACTCTCAGCGACCGGTTCCCCCAAGCCATCTAGTGAGGCCACCCAGGTGGATGGTCTGCTCGGGCTGGTGGTGATGGGATCCTGAGGGTGGTTTCCTCCCTTCACCTCCCCAAAATCCATTGCGTTTCGCAGGTAGGGATGTTGGGATGCGTGCAGTAGAGAACTCTCCCTGGGCAAGGAGAAAATTCAGATAGTGCCTCTATATTCTGTTTTTGCCTTCCCCCAACGTAGGGTTGACACCTGGACCCAGAGCCCAGCAGGCCCTATGGCAGACATGCTGGGGGGT
Source organism: Myotis daubentonii (assembly GCF_963259705.1). Taxonomy (NCBI): domain Eukaryota; kingdom Metazoa; phylum Chordata; class Mammalia; order Chiroptera; family Vespertilionidae; genus Myotis; species Myotis daubentonii. The sequence continues at coordinate 41,320,144 of NC_081854.1, forward strand.
TGAGGTCAGACTGCAGTGCCCTGGACAGAGTGGCTCCTCCCAACAGTGCTCCCAGGTCAGTCCGAGCAGGAAAGCAGACTGTGCAGCACATGCTGTGTGAGATCTTAGGCCTTTACCTTTTTTTTTTTAAGAAAGAAAGAAAAGTAAAATGAACAAGCCTCTTTTGTAAATGGTTTTCCTTTCTATGTATAAAATCCCTGCAGTTCCTTGTTTTTACATGTTCTTGCTGTGTAATTTTGAGATGTTACTGAAATTCTGAACATAATGTGCATTTTTTTTCTGTACAGATGAAATGGGAGAATTTAATAAAGAGTTTGCAGGTTTTTACTTGTTAAATCTTCTCTGTGGTGACTGGGAAGACTCTCCAACCACCTGCTCCGCCTGTAGAAGCCCATGGGGCCAGGAGCACCGACTGTGAACGTGTCACTGATGCTCACAGACCTTGCTGTTGGGTTCTTAGTATTCGTGGTTCAGTCAAGCAGAGTAAGACCATGGGACGTTTAGAGGCGAGATGGAATTCAGATCTGGGTTTCTGTGACTCTCAGGCTGATGTGTACAGAATTATTCATCCTAATCATGTGTTTAAGCCATAGCCTGAGGCTCCTTCTGGGAAGGGCACCTGCCTGGACCCTCTCCTTACAGATACGGCACATGGATGCCACCTGGTCTGGTGGCCGCCTTCCAGGTGAGGTCCGGAGCTGGGCCGCACTTGCTTCCCGTGCCCTGCCCAGTTCTGGGGTCAGTGACCGCTGTGCCACCCTTGCTGGGCCTTTTCTTTGACCTCTTCATTCAGCAAAGCTGATTTGCATCTGGGTGTTTTCAAAGTAATCGCCCAATGAATAGATGGCAGCAAAGATGTCTTAAAGCCATAATGGCCATAGTAGGATTCGAGTAACGGGATGTTCAGTGAGAAAGGAATGGGTAACCTGGGACGCAAGGTTTCTTCTTAGAACTTCCAATCCATCTCGGCAGCTGTCACCGAGGAGGCGGTGGGCCTGGGTGTAAGTGGAGGCCGGGAGAAGGTGAAGAGTGGAAGGAATCCCAGCTGCAGGTAGTCCTCAATGTAGGGAGCTCTGGGCGGCCATCGGCCCCGAATGGGAGCAGCCTAGTACCTGGTGCTCTTCGGTGTCCTAGAGACGCCGCCTGCTTTGTGTAAGTGCGGCAATTGAGATGCAGGATTCAAGCTCCCTGCCCCAGGCCCCCCAAGGGAGAAGTGGCGCACCCGGCCCAGCTGCACTCGGCCCCTCAGAGAGATGCTCAGCGGTGAGGGGGAACGTGCTGCCAGCCGAAGCCTCGGCCGTCTCAGGACCATCACCCACCCCAAACGTTGCATGTTTGGTTTTTCTGGTAGAAGGTGCTTGTGCTCCCGCCCTGCCATCAGTGCACTCGTCAAGCCCTCCTTCTCTTCTGCATTACCACCAACCAAAGCTCCCTCCAAGGGGCTCCACCATCTCCACCTTCCTTCCCAAGCCACTGCCACCTGCTCCACTGCCGTCCTACACAGCAGGGGCCCTCAGACTCCCTGATAGAGCAGGTGGGTACCTTCCCAAAGATACACAGGGCTGAAAACATGGCACAGTAGTAGGTGCCCTCATCAGCAGGGCTGGCATTGCCCACAGTAATGCATGTGGCATTCTGGGCCAGGTCTACGCCAGGAAGCGGGTTCACAGCCCTTTCTCACTGACTCGGCCAGAAACCGACCCATCCATTGCTGGTACCAAGACAAGACATGGCCCTGGCAGCGCTGCCGTGCACCACACACCAGATCTGCGGGTTACCTCATCCACTCATCACAGAAGGCTGAGGCTGGAGGCACCTGAAGGGGCAGAGAGAATAGTGACCACTCGAAATTACTCATGGTCATTTATGAGTCATTTACTCTCAGCTCAGACGAATGTGAGGGCTTTCTAGAGAGCCACTTGGCAATACCTGTGAAAATTGTAATTCATTGTACCCTCTGATCTAGCAATTCTATTTTCATATTAACCTGTAAAAATAGTTGAACTCAGGTATATTGGCATGCCTACAAGAGTGTTATAATAATCTTTATAGTAATGAGAAACTAAACAACTATAAATAGAGCAGAGGTTAAATTTTAAAGTGAGACACCCATATCATGCAATACTATGCAGCCCCCAAAAATGAAAGTGTAGGACTTGCATTTCTGGTAGGATGGAGTATTTTGTAGCTGAAAGATTCTCCCCGTGAGAACAACTAGAAAAGCTAGTGGAACTGGTGATTTTTATGGCTTAAAGGAGTTGCAGAAGCAACAGTAACCCAAGGAAGTGAAGATTATAGAGAGGCTGGTGCAGCTACTGTGGAAAACTATGGAGTTTCCTTAAAAAATTAAATATGGAATTGCCATTTGACCCAGTGGTCCCACTTCTAGGAATATATCCTAAGAAACCCGAAACACTCATCAGAGAGGATACATGCACCCCTATGTTCACAGCAGCACAGTTTACAATAGCTAAGACTTGGAAACAGCCTAAGTGCCCATCAGCAGACGAGTGGATTAAAAAACTGTGGTACATTTACGCCATGGAATATTATGTGACAATAAAAACAATGAACTCTTACCATTTGCTACAGCATGGAAGGACCTGGAGGGAATGATGCAGAATGAAATAAGCCAGTCAGAGAAAGGTAAGTATCACATGGTCTCACTTATATGTGGAATCTAATGAACCCAATAAACTGATGGTCAAAAATAGACCCAGACACATAGAAGCATGAATAGACTGTTGAACCTCAGAGGGAAGGCAGGGGAGGCTGGTTGGGAGGAGAGAAACCAATGAACTTTATGCATATATACATAAGCCCTGGCCACAGTGGGGTGGTGAGGGCCTGGGGGGTGAGGGGGCGGGAGTGGGCTGGAAGAGGGTAATGCGGGGGGTGGGGGGGAGGACCTATGTAATACTTTCAACAATGACGATTTTTTTTATATATATATTTTATTGATTTTTTACAGAGAGGAAGGGAGAGGGATAGAGAGTTAGAAACATCGATGAGAGAGAAACATCGATCAGCTGCCTCCTGCACACCCCCCACTGGGGATGTGCCCGCAACCCAGGTACATGCCCCTGACCGGAATCGAACCTGGGACCTTCCAGTCCGCAGGCCGACGCTCTATCCACTGAGCCAAACCGGTTTCGGCACAACAATGAAGATTTTTAAAAAAAGAAAAGATTGCAGAGAGGAGAGAACCATGGAGAGGCAAGTTGACAATCTGCAGCCACTTGCATTTGCCAATTCTGGCAGGAGGCCAAGGATCCAGGTTTTCCCCAGGCACAAGCCTTCAGGTGGAACAAGAGAAATTAACAGTTTTTAAAGTCTTGCAGCCTAGAGTGACAAAACTGAAGGCTTCTGGGACCTTAAAAATAGGTTCAGGTCTCTCTCCATTTACTGAAGTCTGAAATATTACAAGATGCTCCTACAAAGCTAAAGCCGAACTTTTGTAAAGCAGGCCAGAATTTTGCAGAATCAGTGCCAAGAAGATAAAGATCAGAGCTCAGGACTGCTCAAAAGGAGACTCCTAGTGGATACACCAGGATTTCAGTTGAAAGCCCTAAAGAACCAAACCCTAGGGACCATTTGACAACCACCATAGTAATAACTGCTCAGGTGAAAAGCATCAATAGGCAATAAAAACTCGGTAAACGTTTTGGGGTGTGGTGTGTGTGTGTGTGTGTGTGTGTGTGTGTGTGTGTGTGTGTGTGATGGGAACAGGGTACTCAAATATTCTCAAAGCACCTCCCCCAAAATTAGTTATCTATATATATATATAGAAAAAAAAGGAGTAACTTATGGAGAAACTTGGCTGGCCCAGCCTAACCATATAGAATGGGACAAATAGACGTTATGTGCCCTGTGCTAGAATACATTAAGGACACAACATCCCTTTTGTGGTAATCCTGTCAAAAATGCATAGCCTGAATCTAATCATGAGGAAACACCAGACAAGCCCAACCTGAGGGACATTCTATAAAATAATTGGCCTGCATTCCATCATGAAAGATAAAGTCTATGAAACTGTTCCTGATGGAAGGAAACTTAAAGAGACGTGATAACTAAATGCAGTGTGTGAGCATGGACTGGATCATGGACCAGAAATTGTTTTTAAATCTTGCTCTAAAGAATATTGGTGGGAGAATTGGTGAAATTTGAATAAGATTTATAGATTAAATAATATTTTATTGTTCATTTCCTGATTTTGATCATTGTACTGTGTTAAGCTAAGACTGATGTTTGTTTGATTTCCCATCAGAAATGATGGAAGGCCGTAGCTGGTTTGGCTCAGTGGATAGAGTATCAGCCTGCGGACTGAAGGGTCCCAGGTTCGATTCCAGCCAAGGGCACATGCCTGGGTTGCAGGCTCCACCCCGACTGGGGGGCGTGCAGGAGGCAGCCATCAATGATTCTCTCTCATCATTGATGTTTCTATCACTCCATCCCTCTCCCTTCCTCTCTAAAATCAATAAAAATATTTAAAAAAAAAAAAAAGAAATGATGGAAGCCAGAAGACGATGAAACAACATATTGTGGTGTGTAAAAACTGACAATGTAGAATTTTTTTACCTAATGAAAATAGCCTTTAAAATAAAGGTGTTTTCAGATAAGAGCTGAAAGAATTTGTCACCATCAGTCTTGTACAAAAAGAATCCTAAACAAAAATCCAGGGAAAGGAGAAATTATCCTAGTTGAAAATATGGAAATACATGAAGAGTACTAGAAAGGGTAGTGGTTAAACAAAAATAAATATCTATACAAAGATATAGAAATGTCTTTTTAAATATATATATATATGTTATTGATTTCAGAGAGGAAGGAAGAAGGAGAGAGAAAAGGGGGAAAAAAGGAGAGAGAGAAACATCAATGATGAGAATCATTGATCAGCTGCCTCCTGCACCCCCCGCCCCCCTCGACTGGGGATCGAGCCCACAACCCGGGCATGTGCCCTTGACCAGAATCAAACTCGAGACCCTTCAGTCTGCAGGCCAACGCTCTATCCACTAAGCCAAACAGACTAGGGCAACATTTTTTAAATAATCCAAAAGAAGACAAGAAATAAGAGAAAAAGGAACAAGAAACAAGTAATACAGTAGGTATAAACATAAATATATTAGTAATTACACTAAATGTAAGTGGACTAGATTCTACAATTAAAAGACCAAGATAGTTAGAATGGATTAAAAATTTTAAATATATTCTGCAGTTATTTATTAGCCTTGGAGATGAGAAACTAGACTATGGATTAAAATGTAACAACTTTAGGCCACTAACAAAAGACACATTTTAAATATTAGCATATCAGAAGATTGTAAGTAAAAATATGAGTATAATTAGTGTAGCTAACTAAAATCAGACTTAGTAGACTTTAAGGCAAGAAACATTACTATAGATAAAGATGTACACTTAATGATGTAAAGGCGAATCTATAGGAAGACATAAACCTAACCATACCAATGATCATATTAAAAGTAAATTATCTAAATGCCTCCAAAAGGTCTGGTTGGGTTTTAAAAAAAAGGATCCAACTGTATTTCACCCACAAGAAACTCAAAGACAAAAATAGTTGAGAAAAAGGATGGAAATGCTATACCATGCTACTATGAATTTTTTAAAAAAACTGAAATGGCAGTATCAAAATCAAATAAAGTAGCTTTCAAGGCAAAGAATATTACTGACTATAAAAAGGTTTGTTTCATGTTAAAAGAGTTCAATTAATCAATAAAATGTAATAATCCGAAATACTTATGTACATAACAAGAGTTTCAAAATAAAAGAAGCCGAAGTAATAGAACTGTGTGAAAAGACAGATTAATCTAAAATAACAACCAGCGATTTCAGTACCCATCTTTCAATATTTGATAGAAGTAGACAGAAAATCACCGAGCACACAGGTGACTTTAATAATACTATTAGTTGCCCTGACCGGTTTGGCTCAGTGGATAGAGCGTCGGCCTGCGGACTGAAGGGTCCCAGGTTCGATTCTGGTCAAGGGCATGTACCTTGGTTGCAGGCACATCCCCAGTAGGGAGTGTGCAGGAGGTGGCTGATCGATGTTTCTCTCTCATCGATGTTTCTAACTCTCTATCCCTCTCCCTTCCTCTCTGTAAGAAATCAATAAAATATATTTTAAAAATAAAAATAAAAAAAATAATACTATTAGCCAATTTGTACTAAGTGGTACTTATAGAACACTCCACCCAACAACTGTCAAATGTACTTGGCTTTTCAAGTGCCCATGGACATTTATCAACTTAGACAATACTCTAAGCCATAAAACAAGTCTCAATACATTTGAAAAGATTCAATTCACACAACTATGTTCTTTGTTTATGATGAAATTAAATTAGAAGTCAATAGCAAAGATATTTGGAAAATAAATAGCATACTTCTAAATAACCTATGGGCCAAAGAATCGATCAGGAAGTAAATTGGTATTTTGACCTGAATGAAAATAACACGGTGTGTCAGAAAATGTGTGGATGCTGCTGAGGCTGTCTCTGTAAACAGGCACAGGGATATTATCCACGTGATAAACTGTTCTAACTAGATTATGGTGATAGTTGCACAATTTGGTAAATTTACTAAAAACAAATTGTACACTTAAAATTAGTGAATTTTATGCCTTTTATATTTCTTTATTTTTCTTTATTGATTAAGGCATTACATATGAGTCCTTATCGCCCCATTGTTCCCCCCACCTCCCCACTCATGCCCTCACCCCCCTGGTGTCTGTGTCCATTGGTTAGGCTTATATGCATGTATACAAGTCCTTTGGTTGATCTCTCCCCCTTACCCTCACCCTCCCCTACCATCCCTCTGAGGTTTGACGGTCTGATCAATGCTTCTCTGTCTCTGGATCTGTTTTTGTTCATCAGTTTATGTTGTTCATTATCTTCCACAAATGAGTGAGGTCATGTGATATTTATCTTTCTCTGACTGGCTTATTTCACTTAGCATAATGCTCTCCAGTTCCATCCATGCTGTTGCAAATGGTAAGAATTCCTTCTTTTTCTTTTTTTACAGCAGCATAGTATTCCATTGTGTAGATGTACCACAGTTTTTTAATCCACTCATCTACTGATAGGCACTTAGGGTGTTTCCAAATCTTGGCTATGGTGAATTGTGCTGCTATGAACATAGGGGTGCATATATCCTTTCTGATTGGTGTTTCTAGTTTCTTGGGATATAGTCCTAGAAGTGGGATCACTGGGTCAAATGGGAGTTCAATTTTTAACTTTTTGAGGAAACTCCATACTGTTCTCCACAGTGGTTGCACCAGTCTGCATTCCCACCAGCAGTGCACGAGGGTTCCTTTTTCTCCGCATCCTCGCCAGCACTTGTCATTTGTTGATTTGTTGATGATAGCCATTCTGACAGGTGAGATGGTACCTCACAGTCGTTTTGATTTGCATCTCTCAGGTGATTTGTGACTTTGAGCATGTTTTCATATGTCTCTTGGCTTTCTGAAATGTCCTCTTTTGAAAAGTATCTATTAGGTCTGTTGCCCATTTTTTGATTGGGTTGTTTATCTTCCTTTTGTTCAGTTGTATGAGTTCCCTATAAATGTTGGAGATTTAACCCTTATCGGTGATAACATTGGCAAATATGTTCTCCCAGGCAGTGGGCTTTCTTGTTGTTTTGTCGATGGTTTCTTTTGCTGTGCAGAAGCTTTTTATTTTGATGTAGTCCCATTTGTTTATTTTCTCTTTAGTTTCCATTGCCCCGGGAGCTGTATTGGTAAAGATACTGCTTTGGCATATGTCTGAGATTTTGCTGCCTGTGGATTCCTCTAATATTTTTATGGTTTCCCGTCTTACGTTTAAGTCTTTTATCCATTTTTAGTTTATTTTTGTGTAGGGTGTAAGTTGGTGGTCTAGTTTCATTTTTTTGCATGTATCTGTCCAATTTTCCCAACACCATTTATTGAATAGACTGTCTTAACTTCATTGTATGCTCTTGCCCCCTTTGTCGAATATTAATTGAGCATAGTGCTTTGGGTTGATTTCTGGGTTCTCTATTCTATTCTATTGGTCTATATGTCTGTTCTTGTGCCAGTACCAGGCAGTTTTGAGAACTGTGGCTTTGTAACAGCTTGATATCTGGTATTGAGATCCCTCCTACTTTGGTCTTCTTTCTCAGGATTGCTGCAGCTATTCGGGGTCTTTTTTTATTCCAGATGAATTTTTGGAGCGTTCATTCTAGGTCTGTGAAATATGCTGTTGGTATTTTGATAAGGAGTGCATTGAATGTATAGATTGCTTTGGGTAATATGGACATTTTAATGATGTTGATTCTACCAATCCGTGAACACGGTATGTTCTTCCATCTATTTATGTCTTCTTCTATCTCTTTTTTTCAGTGTCCTGTAGTTTTCTGAGTACAGGTCTTTTACCTCCTTATTTAAGTTTATTCCTAGGTATCTTAATTTTTTTGGTGCAATGGTAAATGGGATTATTTCTTTAATCTCTCTTTCTGTAAGTTCACTATTGGTGTATTAAAATGCCATAGATTTCTTGTATGCCTTTTATATTTCAAAAAAGGTTGTTTTTAAAAACACATACTACTAGAAAGAAAGAAAACTTTCATTATTTATAGACAACCTGATGGTGTATGTATAGTAAATTTTAAAATGGATCAACTGGCTTTGAACAACTACTTCAAAAGTGAAACTAAAACACGGAACGGACATCACCCAGAACCACAGGAACGCTGGCTGAGTGGAAGTCCTACAACTAGGAGGAAAGAGAAACGCATACGGACACTCAGAGGAGGCGCAGTGCTGAAGTCAAATTCTGAGGTGCGGAGTGCGCGGAGCGGGCTGGCGGCGGAGGGCGCGGTTGGCGTTTTCAATCGGGAGGGAGTCGCAGACTCTGAGCTCCAGATCCGGGCGAGTCTTTAGGGACCCAGACTCAAACGGGAGAAGCGGGACTGTCTGGCTTCGGTCAGAGCGAGTGCAGCTTTCTCTCCCAGCTTTGCAGCGGGTGCTGGGACTCAGAGAGGCAGAGCCCCTGGGGACAGGACTGAGAGCCGCCATAACTGCTCTCTCTGGCCCACCCTGTTGATCCTGTGCGACCCGCCCTGCCCACGCCCTGCACAGAGGCATTTGCCGGATAGCCTCAGGCAAAGGCTAGATTAGCACCTCCCTAGAGGACAGAAGTTCTCTCACTGCTGACACAGCTGATTCTCATAGCCACTTGGCCTGGAGGTCAAACCCTCCCTGGAATTAGCTACAACAATCAAGATTTATCTATAAGACTGCGAACAAAGACCACTAGGGGGTGCACCAAGGAAGCATAACAAAATGCGGAGACAAAGAAACAGGACAAAATTGTCAATGGAAGAAATAGAGTTCAGAACCACACTTTTAAGGTCTCTCAAGAACTGTTTAGAAGCTGCCGATAAACTTAATGAGATCTACACGAAAACTAATAAGACCCTCGATCTTATATTGGGGAACCAACTAGAAATTAAGCACACACAGACTGAAATAACGAATATTATACAGACGCCCGACAGCAGACCAGAGGAGCGCAAGAATCAAGTCAATGATTTGAAATGCGAGGAAGCAAAAAACATCCAACCGGAAAAGCAAAATGAAAAAAGAATCCAAAAATGCGAGGATAGTGTAAGGAGCCTCTGGGACAGCTTCAAGCGTACCAACATCAGAATTATAGGGGTGCCAGAAGATGAGAGAGAGCAAGATATTGAAAACCTATTTGAAGAAATAATGACAGAAAACTTCCCCCACCTGGTGAAAGAAATGGACTTACAGGTCCAAGAAGCGCGGAGAACCCCAAACAAAAGGAATCCAAAGAGGACCACACCAAGACACATCATAATTAAAATGCCAAGAGCAAAAGATAAAGAGAGAATCTTAAAAACAGCAAGAGAAAGAAACTCAGTTACCTACAAGGGAATACCCATACGACTGTCAGCTGATTTCTCAACAGAAACTTTACAGGCCAGAAGGGAGTGGCAAGAAATATTCAAAGTGATGAATACCAAGAACCTACAACCAAGATTACTTTATCCAGCAAAGCTATCATTCAGAATTGAAGGTCAGATAAAGAGCTTCACAGATAAGGAAAAGCTAAAGGAGTTCATCACCACCAAACCAGGATTATGTGAAATGCTGAAAGGTATCCTTTAAGAAGAGGAAGAGGAAGAAAAAGGTAAAGATACAAATTATGAACAACAAATATGCATCTATCAACAAGTGAATCTAAGAATCAAGTGAATAAATAATCTGATGAAAAGAATGAACTGTTGATTATAATAGAATCAGGGACATAGAAAGGGAATGGACTGACTATTCTTGGTGGGGAAAGGGGTGTGGGAGATGTGGGAAGAGACTGGACAATAATCGTGCACCTATGGATGAGGACAGTGGGTGGGGAGTGAGGGCGGAGGGTGGGGCGGGAACTGGGAGGAGGGGAGTTATGGGGGGGAAAAAAGGGAACAAATGTAATAATCTGAACAATAAAGATTTAATTAAAAATAAATAAATAAATAAAATGGATCAACTATTAGAATTAATAAATGAGTTTTCAAGCTCACTGGATATTGAAAATAAATTGTATTTCTGCATATCATCTACAAATAGACAAAACAAAAATATCATTCATGATAGCATCAAAAAATGTCAAATACCTAGAGATAAATCTAACAAAATATATGGAAATCCTCCATAATGAAATCTATATAACATTATTGAAACAAATTAAAGAAAATGTAAATAAATGGGGGGGATATACTATATGCATGCATTAGAAAATCAGTATTTTTTAAAATATATTTTTATTGATTTCAGAGAGGAAGGGAGAGAGAGAGATAGAAACATCAGTGGTTTCGCACTGACCTATGAACCAGGAGGTTGCGGTTCCATTCCAGGTAGGGGCACATGCCCTGGTTACGGGCTCAATCCCTGGTGTGGGGCATCCAGGAGGCAGTCGATCAATGATTCTCTCTCATCATTGATGTTTCTGTCTCTCCCTCTCCTTTCCTCTCTAACATCAATAAAATATATATGTTTTGTTTAAAAATAACAGGTTACTCAGGAGAACAAGACTGGAGGGTGACTTTTCAATGTATATTTTTTTAATTTAATTTTTTCTGTATTATCTCAATTGTTTCAAACTAAAATTAAGCAGAAATTGACCAACCAGGACAGACTTTCTCTGGGACACAGTGCGGATTGAGAGCCAGTGGTGAGGGAAGGGAGAGTGTTGTGGTGGTATTGGAGTCTTCCTGAAGAGGTCAGTGCAGCCCCTTAGCGGAGCATGGTAAGAGACACAGGAAACAGAGACAGAATCCCCCTCTACCTCTGACGTCAGAGCTCCGTGTGGGCTTCCCGAGAGACACCGTGAAGAAAGCAAACACAAGCTAAGGAGAGAGGCCTCGCCACAGACCAACCCTGACAACGCCTTGATCCTGGACATCTAGCTTCCACAACTGTGAAAAAATAAATTTCTGCTGTTTGAAGCCAAAAAAAAAAAGCTCAGTGTAGGGCATCTGGTTGTCTGGTGAGGGCGGAACAGATTGTGTTCGATGACACAGCATCAGCATAACCCTTGAAGGGCCCAAAGCACTCACAGGAGCAGCAGTGCACTGGATTCGATTACACTTTGAAGGGAAAAGAAGATTCTGAGAAGTGAGCACTGCCGGGTGTGGCACCGGAAACCACAGCCAGGACGGCTGTTCTAACTGACCCACCGCAGATAACAGCCAGTGGCTTCACCTCAACACCCCATCACAGGCTGTCATTAGAGAGCGTCAACCCTGACCCCCAGGAAAGGCGGGGAGGAAAAGCAAGAGATTTTATCTTTTAAAAGGGCAAAATGTAAAAGCATTACTTTAAAGATAAAGCACGTTGGGGCTGTGTGGCCAGACTGCTACACTCAGCCCCATCACTCAGGGCAGCTCACGGGGTCATCGTGCTCCTCGAAACAATCAAGTGAACCTTGAGTGACTGGTAACAACACAGGTGCGTGGTTTCCTGTGTCCCTTGCACCTGCTATTCTGCCCCCACACCGAGCCCCAGCGACAATGGATCCGCTTTTCCTGCCCCTCTAGGGGGTCTGTGTTAACATGGCTGCTGCGAGTAATCTTTACATTCGGTTCCCCCGTCGCACCGTACTGTGATCTGTCATGAAGAGAATCTGTAATGGACGTAAAGCCCACCCCTACCAGTGTCCGGCTTTGGGTCTGCATTAAACGTGTAATCCATGTTCACGTGAAAACAAAGAGTAAAGCACACCCCGGCCGGCGTGGCTCAGGGGTTGAGCGTCGACCTAGGAACCAGGAGGTCACGGTTCAGTTGCTGGTCCTGACACAGGCCCGGGTTGCGGGCTTCATCCCCAGAGTAGATCCTCATTGATGTTTCTCTCTCTCTTCCTTCCTCTCTGAAATCTACAATAATAAAAGTGTAATATGCTAATAGTTCGGACATCCTTCCGGACGAAGCCAGGGCTGCGAGGGAAGCCCAGGTCCCAGGTGCCAGAGGGAAGCCGGTGCTGGCAGTCGGCAGCCGGGGGAAGGAAGGCCTACTCTTGCAGGAATTTCATGCATCGGGCCTCTAGTCAATAATAAAAATATATATTTTTAAAAAATAATAGAGCACACATATATGTCACTATGTCCTCAAAAAATTGTATAAAAAAGGAAATGGGCCCTGACCGGTTTGGCTCAGTGGATAGAGCATCAGCCTTCGGACTGAAAGGTCCCAGGTTCGATTCCGGTCAAGGGCATGTACCTTGGTTGCAGGCACATCCCCAGTAGGGGGTGTGCAGGAGGCAGCTGATTGATGCTTCTCTCTCACCTGATGTTTCTAACTCTCTATCCCTCTCCCTTCCTCTCTGTAAAAATCAATAAAATATATTTTTTAAAAAAAAGGAAATGGAACATGCATGTTTTTCATTATAAGTAAATTTTACCAAAAGAGAAAAAACACCTTTAAATAAACATCGAACTCTAGCTAATGCTACATAAGCAGAATTATTTGGGGCTGGTTGGCGGGCGGGGCGGGGGTGGTGGTGGTCATCTTCCATTATGGAGGAGAAAGCGCCTAACATGAATCTTTCCACAAATAACCATTATACACTTCGGATAAAATACAGAAAACCACCACCTGAGAGCTCTGGAGGCTGAACAAAAGCAGGCAGTTTGGGATTATCTCCTCAGGGGAGGTTTGATTAGTCTGACATAGGTTTGTAATTAACCCTGACATCCTGCACACCCTAGGAGGGGCCTGTGAACCCAGGAAACCTTAATTCATATGCCACAGCGCCACCTACTGGTCAGTTGACATGGCCAAAGGCATTAAATAAATCCTATTTGATCACTAGGGCCTTAGCCCCATTTCACAGATGAGCTTTTGCTTTCCACTTTTTCCAATTCATTTGATAACCTAAAAATAAAAAATGCCTTTCAAAATGAGAGGCAACAAACATTTTTTTAAATAAAATTTTTTTAAATAAAAAAGAATAACTATTTGGGATACACTGATTCAGGCAGACGCTCTAAGTTTTCTTTTTAGGAAGCAAAGGCAATGTGTATTTATGAGAAGGGGAAGGGGAATAATTACATCAATAGATGACAGAAATTTTTATGGTGCAGATAACATAACAGTGATATTCATTCTAAATAACGTCTTAAATTTACAGTCCACTAGTCTTCATGACTGCTTTCTTGTTATGTTTACAAACAAATATTTGGAAAACAAGGTTACTTTAGGCCCAGTCCAAAGGTTACTTTGCCCTGTTTTAACATTCCAAGTTTTGTTTTGTTAATCCTCACCTGAGGATATTTTTTCCATTGGTTTTTAGAGAGAGTGGAAGAGAGGGAGGAAAGGAGAGGGAGAGAGAGAAACATTGATGTGAGAGGGATACATTGATTGGTTGTCTCCCACATATACCCCAGGGTCAGGATCAAACCTGCAACCCAGGTACATGCCCTTGACCGGGAATTATACCTGTGACTCTTCGGTGCATGGGCAGACATGCTAACCACCTGGGCAGACATGCTAACCACCTAGCCACACTGAGCTTTGAGACATAAGACATGCCATGTAGTTCCTCTAGCATGACAGGATGTCAAATCCAGTGGCAACAGTGGTAACTTAAGAAGAAGGAACAGAGGCTTTCTCTCTCCACCCAGGCCACCACTGCATAATGCCTGTATCTACTTTATCTAGGTTTCCAAATTCTCTTTTACACTCAGTAACACAAGTTTTTTTTTTTTAATATATTTTTATTGATTTCAGAGAGGAAGGGAGAGGGAGAGATAGAAACATCAATGATGAGAGAGAATCACTGATTGGTTGCCTCCTGCACACCGCCTATTGGGGATTGAGCCCACAACCCAGGCATATGCCCTTGCCTGGAATTGAACCTGGGACCCTTCAGTCTGCAGGCCGACGCTCTCTCCACTGAGCCATACTGGTTAGGGCAACACAAGTTTTATATATTATGTCTATCTTTTGTGATGGCAAACACATACAGATGAATATTTCATGGACATGGTAAGAGTAATTAAAGTGTCTGTTTATTCGTTTATAAACCTGGTAATATGAAAAGAAAAACTTAACTGAAGTCCGGCTTGATAGAAATACAGTGCACAACGTTGATACCGTGTTCATGGAGGCAGAAAGGCTCGGTCACCCTGTGCCTGTCACCAGGGCCCTTGAGAGAAGATCCCCTTTACCTAAGTGCCTCAGATGGCTTCAGGACCACATGCTAACGCTACACACCAAAGGGACAGGAAGGGGCGGGACAGACTGCACAGTTATAGATGCGGATAGTGAGCTAATGCACTTGACAGTCATTGCAGTGGCGCTTTGACACATCCTGAGAGTTGACCGCTTTGACACATTCTGAGAGTTGACCGGAGAGGAAGGTGTGAGTGTGCTGCTGGGGAACCCTCACTGAGACGAGCTGGGGCAGCCTCTACCCACACCCACCTGCTCTGGGGAAGGAGAGGTGAGCGGGTGAAGGAACCCTCAGCCTAAAATGGAGTTACCTTTGCCTCCCTCCTGTCTCCACCCACCACCGGACACTGGAGTGTAAGGCACGAGAACTGGGGTGGAGAAAAGATGTGCTCCAAGCCCCAGTTCTTGGTGTGCAAAGGGATTCCTGGCTTAGATCTTTTGAAACAGGTGCTAAAAATATCCTTCCCACCTCTCGTAATTTCTCTCCTTAAGAGACAGAAAAGAGAAGGCAGAAGGATTGCAAAGGACAAAAATAACTACATCTAAATACCATGAGAAAAATGGCCCATGAGAAATGTGTAATTTTGCTCTGGGAAGTCAAGAATCACCCAAGGAATAATTCTGACATTTTATGGAAAAAGAAAAGCCTAAAACACTCATCTTCTTGGAAAAAAACAGAGCACTGGTGCTTATGGGAGCCTACAAAGTACAAGTCAACAATGACAAGGAAAGGAGCTTTTGGCCTTAGCATTTTATTTTTTTTTAAATATATTTTATTGATTTTTTACAGAGAGGAAGGGAGAGATAGAGAGCCAGAAACATCGATGAGAGAGAAACATCGATCAGCCGCCTCCCGCACATCTCCCACTGGGGACATGCCCGCAACCCAGGTACATGCCCCTGACCAGAATCGAACCTGGGACCTTTCAGTCCGCAGGCCGACGCTCTATCCACTGAGCCAAACCGGTTTCGGCTGGCCTTAGCATTTTAAAGTGGGGGCCCAAAAGGTGACAGGCAAGGAAGCAGGCAGAAATCTATACAGTTTGTTCACAGCCTTCTGCATGCAAACAGAATGTAATTAGCACATGAAATATCACTTCATTTCACCCACCATTTCCGACAGCCAGGTTTTCCCCAGATTCCTGTGCATGGAAATGGCATGGGCCAGATGACTGATTCATCAAGAAAACCTGTGAAGTTCTTTTTTACTGAAATGGCCACATCTGGGCATCAGGAAAGGCTTCCCCAAGAATATACCTCAGATCTGTAAACTTAACACCTCTTCTTTTTTGGGGGGCCAGGTAGGTGACCCCAACCTTTAAGTCTTTAGCTAAAGTGCATATAAAGTATGCAGGTTGTGGGCTGGCATGGTACACAGGGGTCCTGGAACTGTACTGCCACTCCCTAAAGGCAGAAGCCCTGTTTCTTGTGCACTGCTGAACCCTGTCTCCCAACAGCGCACCTGGCCGCAAGATGACATCGATAAAACAAGACTGGCTTGCGGGGAGATGGGCTTGACTCCAAAGCACTGAACTTGTGTGTATGGCCCAATACTCAGGGTCAGCTACCCATTCAGTCAAGCTGGTTAGGTTCAGTGGATAGAGCATCAACCTGCGGATTGAAGAGTCCTGGGTTCGATTCTGGTCAAAGGCACAAGCCCAGGTTGCAAGCTCCATCCCTAATTGGGGGCGTGCAGGAGGCAGCCGATCAATGATTCTCTCTCATCATTGATGTTTCTATCTCTCTCTTTCCTCTCTGAAATCAATAAAAAAATATTTTTTAAAAATGCTATCCATTCAAAGAAATATTTACTGGGCAATGGCCCAAACACTGTTCTAAATGTTGAGAATACCGCCGTGCATTAGATTAAGGTTCTGCCGTGAGAGGGCAGGGCTTGCACGCAGCGGGAAATACAATCAGCAAACACAGATATTGTACATCCTAAGTAATACAAACATAATATGCTAAGTGTCCAACTGATTGGTCCACTGCTCAACCAGTCGCCATGACATGCACTGACCACCAGGGGGCAGACACTCCCATCGTAGGTTAGCTTGCTGCTGGGGTCTGGCAGATCCGGACTGGGCGAGATGGCCCCAATCGGCGCCCATTGCTGGCCAGGCCGAGGCACCCCACCCCTGCAGGAATTCCTGCACGGGCCTCTAGTAGTTCTATAAAGGGAAGAAATGGGGCCACGTGATAGTAAGGAGCAGTAGGTGGGGTCCTTCTCAGAAGATCCTGTGGTAATGGATCCCTTTTCCTCTGGCCCAGACAGGCTGGATCGGTGCAGATAACATGTGGCCTGGGCCCTAGCTGGTTTGGCTCAATGGGTAGAGCGTCAGCTTGCGGGCTGAGGGGTTCTGGGTTCGATTCTGGCCAAGGGCACATGCCTGGGTTGTGGGCTTGATCCCCAGTGGGGGGGTGGGGGGGCGCGTGCAGGAGGCAGCCAATCAACGATTCTCTCTCATCATTGATGTTTCTCTCTCCCCCTCCTTTCCTCTCTAAAATCAATAAAATATATTTAATAAATAAATAAAATGCGGCCTGGAACTCGGGTCCTCTGATGCTGCCTTCCAGGGAGTCAGCACAGAAAACCAGATTTCCGATCAGCTCAGCTAGAGCCTCGCCCTGGAAGACCCGAAAGACTTCCAAGAAAAAAGGCGACTGTCAAACCAAGAAGCCTCTTTAACGCCTTGGATTAGAGTGGTTTGGGGTTCCAGACCCACAAGGGGCCAGACCTATACACACCCTCGAGGGTGGAGAGAACCCCGCCACCTCGGCGTCCGGGTTGCACTTGCAGAAATTAACAGCGTCTGAGGCTGCGGTTCCAAAGGGGCCTGGAGAGGAGACGCCACCAGACCGCCTTCACCTGGGCTGAGGCAGAGGCCGGGCACAGCGAGGCCCAACAGGCCCACGTGCAGGGGCGGGGCCGCGGCGGTGACGTCATGGCGCGCGTGCGTGGAGGAGGTCACGCGCGGCGTCCCCTCGCTCGGGGCCGTAAAGCGCGGAAGGTCGCGGCCCGCTTCCCAGGAGCCCCTCACGCCCTCTGCCCCACCCCCTCCCGTTCCCGGCCCCCTGCCCCCTTCCCGGCCCCGAACCGGTGACCGTGGAGGCCGCTGCCGGTCCCCCGCCGGGTGCTGCTGAGCGCGGAGCCCGTGGGGCCCGTGAGGTGAGGAGACGGCGGCGGGCGCTCTGACGTCCCCGTCCGCGCGGCCTGAGCCCCCGGCACCCCGGCGCCCCTCTTTCCGCTCTGGTCTGGCTCAGGGCCGTTCCCCGCGGCCCCTCGTTTCCCGTCGGTTCTGCCGGGTTCTCCCGGGAAGCCGCGGGCCCGGGCGAGAGTGGTCCGCCTGGTCTCGCTCGGTCTCCGCGGCGGTGCTCGGGCCGGCGGAGCTTGTCCCGGCCTCGGGGACCCGGCAGCGGCTGCCGCGCACCCGCTCCCCGCGTGCGGGGTGACCTCGCTGCTGGCTCCCCGCCTCGGGCTCGCACAGCCCCGCAGCGCAGAGGAGGCGTCCCGCCCGGTCTCCCCGCTGCAGGTGGCGGCGTGGTCCCGCGTGGGACGTGCGGTCCCCTGGGCTTGGCTCTGAGGTCGGACTCCGCCGCGCCCTGCGGGGCAGGCACCTGGGGACGCCGAGGCCGGGCGGCGGCTCCTGTCGGCCCCTCGGGTCTGATGCGGGTGGCACTCGGGTTTGATCCCCGAATCTGCAAGTCCATGTTGCCCAGGCCTGTGAGCCCGGCGCTGAGGAGGCAGCGGGGCTCGGAGGTGGGGTGAGGCGGCCCAAGGGGCACCCTTTTCCGGTGCCAGGGATTTATACTCATTTCTTAAACGTGCCTGATCACCTGGCACACTCGTTTGAAGAAAACAGCATCCTGTACCAGGAGGCTCAGACCCCCCAGAAGGGGAGCGGGGTGTGTGTGTGAGTGTGAGTGAGTGTGTGAAGGAGTGTCCCAGGCGGCTCCTGTGCGGAGGCAGGTGTGGGACATGCTCCCCGGGCCTCCGGGGGGCCCGCAGCGCCGTGTACGCGAGGCTGTGTCCCAGGAACAGCTCCGGGGGTTGGAGCTCCCTGGCTCCTCTGGCTCTTGTTGGTGTGAGCAGATCTGAACCAGCCCAGCACTGAAGTTGTTTAGCGGAAATTACTTCTCTCAGCAGAAAATATTATACAGTCAGTTTATATTGTAGTGTAACTTATTTTAAAGTTGAGTATATGTTTTATTTACCTTCAGTTTCTTCTCTACTGGCCTTACCTCCTTTGCTATCAAGCTTTCCTACCAAACCTACTAGAATAGACTCTGGTACCTTCCTTTCCTCACAGTCGTGTCCACGTTAAATAAATTTTTATTTTCACCTCATTACTGACTTGTTTTTGTAATTTTTTTTTTTGTTTTTTAAACATATTTTTATTGATTTCAGAGAGGAGGGGAGAGGGAGAGAGAGAGAGAAACAGCAGTGATGACAGAATCACTGATGGGCTGCCTCCTGCACGCCCCACACTGGGGATCAAGCCCGCAACCCGGGCATGTGCCCTGACGGGGAATCGAACCCTGACCTCCTGGTTTGTAGGTGGACACTCAACCACTGAGCCACACTGGCTGGGCACTGACTTGTGTGTTTTTTTAACAGACCCACGAGGGGCAAGACCTGTACACACCCTCGAGGGTGGAGAGAACCCCGCCTCCCGCACTCCAGCGGGGCTGCAGCCACCTCGGCCGTCCGGGTTGCACTTGCAGAAATTAACAGCATCTGAGGCTGCGGTTCCAAAGGGGCCTGGAGAGGAGACGCCTCCAAACCGCCTTCACCTGGGCGGAGGCAGAGGCGGGGCACAGCGAGGCCCAACAAGCCCCACCTGTATATTATATTAGTTTCGGATTAGACATGTAACTTACTAAGTGATTACCTCAGTAAGTCTAGTACCCATGTGATACCATGCATAATTATTACAGTATTATTGACTATATTCCCTGTGCTGTACTTTACATCCCTGTGACAATTTTTATTATTGGCAATTTGTACTTCTTAATCACTTTCCCTTTTTAAAAAAATATATTTTTATTGATTTCAGAGAGGAAGGGCCAGAGGGAGAGATAGAAACATCAATGATGAGAGGGAACCATTGATTGGCTGCCCCACACTGGGAATCGAGCCCGCAACCCAGGCCTGGGCCCCTTCATTCCTAGGCCCACGCTCTATCCACTGAGCCAAACCAGCCAGGGCAATCACTTCCCCTTTTTTACCCATCCTCCTCTCCCCCAACCTTTCTGCCATCTGGCAACTATCAATTTGTATCTGTGAGTTTATTTCTGTTTTATTTTTGTAGGTTCCACATATAAGTGAAATCATATGGTATTTGATTTCTGACTTATTTTACTTAGCATAATATCCTCTAGGTCCATTCATGTTGCAATGACAAGATTTCATTTTTTTAATCCACTTACCTATCGATGGACACTTGGGTTGCTTCCATATCTTGGCTATTGTAAATAATGCTGCAATGAACATGGGGGGGGGGGAATCTTTTCAAATTAGTATTTGGGATTTCTTTGTATAAAAACCCCAAAGTGGAATTGTTGGGTAATGTGGTAATTCTAGTTTCAAATTTTTGAGGACCTTCCATACTGTTTCCCATTGTGGCTGCACCAAGTTACAAGCCCACCAACAGTACGAGAGGGTTCCCTTTTCTCCACATCCTGGCCAAAACTTGTTCGTTGTTTTATTGATTATTGCCTTTCTGGCGTGTGAAGTGATATCTATTTGCAGTTTTAATTTGCATTTCCCTGATGATTAGTGATGTTGAGCATCTTCCCATATGCCTTTTGGCCAGCTGTATGTCCTCTTTTGAGGAATGTCTATTGAGGTCCTCTGCCCATTTTTAAATCAGATTGTTTGTTTTGTTCTTTTTGGTGTTAAGTTGTGTAAGTCCCTTATGTATTTTGGATAGTAACCCTTTATCAGATGGATCATAAACAAATATCTTCTCTTAATCAGTAGGGTGTCTTTTCATTTTGTTGATGGTTTCTTTTGCTGTGCTAAAACATTTTCTTTCGCAGTAGTCCCATTTGTTTATTTTTTCTTTTATTTCCCTTGCCTGAGGAGACATATTTAAAAACATACTATTAAGCCCTGGCCGGTTTGGCTCAGTGGATACGAGTGTCGGCCTGCAAAGTGAAGGGTCCTGGGATTGACTCCGGTCAAGGGCACATGCTCAGGTTGCAGGCTCAATCCCTAGTGTGGGGTGTTTAGGAGGCAGCTGACCAATGATTCTTTCATTGATGTTTCTATCTCTCTCTCCCTCTCCCTTCCTCTCTGAAATCAATAAAAATATATTTTAAAAAATAAATCTATATTGTTGAAAGTATTACATATGTCTCCTTCTACCCAGTAATCCCACTTCTAGGAATATATCCTAAGAAACCCAAAACACCAATCAGAAAGAACGTATGCACCCCTATGTTCATAGCAGCACAATTCAAAATCACTGATCTACTGATGGACACTTGGGCTGTTTCCAGATCTTAGCTACTGTAAATTGTGCTGCTATGAACATAGGGGTGCATACGTTCTTTCTGATTGGTGTTTTGGGTTTCTTAGGATATATTCCTAGAAGTGGGATTACTGGGTCAAATGACAGTTCCATATTAATTTTTTGCGGAAACTCCATACTGTTTTCCATAATGGCTGCACCAGTCTGTATTCCCACTAGCAGTGTATTAGGGTTCCCTTTTCTCCACGTCCTCGCCAGCACTTGTCATTTGTTGATTTGTTGATGGTAGCCATTCTGACAGATGTGAGGTGATACCTCATTGTCATTTTAATTTGCATCTCTGATGATCAGTGATTTTGAGCACTTTTCAATGTGTCTTGGCCATCTGTACACTTTGGAGAAGTGTCTATGTAGGTCCTTTGCCCATTTTTTAATTGAATTATTTATCTTCCTTTTGTTAAGTTGTATGACTTCCTTATATACTTTGGATATTAACCCTTTATCAGATATATCATTGCCAAATATGTTCTCCCATACAGTGGGCTCCCTTTTCATTTTGTGGATGGTTTCATTTGTTGTGCAGAAGCTTTTATGATGCAGTGCCTTTTGTTTATTTTTTCTTTAGTTTCCTTTGCCTTAGAAGATGTATTCGTGAATATATTGTTTCAAGAGGTGCCCGAGATTTTGCTGCCTATAGTTTCTTCTATGATTTTTATGGTTTCCCGACTTACATTTAAGTCTCTTATCCATTTTGGGTTTATTCTTGTGTAGGGTGTAAGTTGGTGGGTCTAGTTTCCTTTTTTGCATGTACCTATCCAATTTTCCCAACACCATTTATGGAAGAGACTGTCTATGCTCCATTGTATGTTCTTGCCTCCTTTGTCAAATATTAATTGAGCATAGTGGCTTGGGTCAATTACTGAGTTCTCTGTCCTGTTCCATTGATCTACCAGTATATGCGTGTTCTTGTGTCAGTACCAGACTGTTTTGAATACAGTGGCTTTGTAGTAAACTTGATATTTGGTATTGTGATCCCTTCAACTTTGTTCTTCTTTTTCAAGATTGCTGTGGCTATTCAGGGTCTTTTTTTATTCCATATAAGTTTTTGGAGTATTTGCTCTAGATCTGTAAAATATGTCATTGGCTTTTTTAAAAAATATATTTTTATTGATTTCAGAGAGGAAAGGAGAGGGAGAGAGAGATAGAAGCATCAACGATGAGAGAGTATCATTCATCAGCTGCCTCCTGCATGCCCCACACTGGGGATCAAGCCTGCAATTCAGGCATGTGCCCTTGACTAGAATCAAACCCAGGACCCTTCAGTCCACAGGCCGACGCTCTGTCCACTGAGCCAAACCGGCTAGGACTGTCATTGGTATTTTAATAGGGATTGTATTGAATCTGTAGATTACTTTGGATAGTATGGACATTTTAATGATGTTTAATCCTACCAATCCATGAGCACGGTATATTCTTCCACCTGTTTCTATCTTTCTCTTTTTTTTTTTCCAATGTGCTATACTTTTTTGAGTATAAGTCTTTTACCTCCTTGGTTAGGTTTATTCCTACGTACCTTAATTTTTTGTTGGCAATGGTAAGTAGAATTGTTTATTTAGTTTCTCTTTCTGAGAATTCATTATTGGTGTATAAAAATGCCATCAATTTCTGGGTGTTAATTTTGTATCCTGCTACATTGCTAAATTCATTTATTAAATCTAATAGCTTTTTGAGTTTTCTATGTACAATATCATGTCATCTGCAGATACTGAGAGTTTTACTTCCTACATTACAATTTGGATGCCTTTTATTCCTTCTTTTTGTCTGATCACCGTAAGTAGGAATTCCAGTACTATGTTGACAAAGAGTGGTGAAAGCGGACATCCCTTTCTTGTTCCTGTTCTTAGGGGCAATAGTTTTAGGTTTTTTTAAAAAATATATTTTTTTGATTTTTTACAGAAAGGAAGGGAGAGAGATAGAGAGTTAAAAACATTGATGAGAGAGAAACATCCATCAGCTGCCTCCTGCACATCTCCCACCGGGGATGTGCCCGCAACCCAGGTACATGCCCTTGACCGGAATCGAACCTGGGACCCTTCAGTCCGCAAGCCGACACTCTATACACTGAGCCAAACCGGTTTCGGCAATAGTTTTAGTTTTTGCCCACTGAGTATGATGCTGGCTGTAGGTTTGTCATATGTGGCCTTTATTATGTCGAAATATGATCCCTCTATTCCCACTTTGCTAAGAATTTTTATCAAAAATGGGTGTTGGATTTTGTTGAATGCTTTTTCTGTGTCTATTGATAGGATCATGTGATTTTTGTCTTTCAATTTGTTTATGTGATATATCATGTTTATTGATTTGGGAATATTGTACCAGCTTTGCATCTTGGAATAAATGCCACTTGATCATGGTGTATGATATTTTTAATATATTGCTGGGTCTGATTTGCTAATGTTTTGTTGGGGATTTTAGCATCTATGTTCATCAGGGATATTGGCCTGTAGTTCTTTTTCTTTGTAGTGTCTTTATCTGGTTTTAGAATTAGGATAATGCTGGCCTCATAAAAAGAACTTGGAAGGGTTCCTTCCTCTTGGACTTTTTGGAATAGTTTGAAGAGGATAGGTGTTAGTTGTGAAATATTCTTAACAGCTCCCATCTTTAAAAAAACAACCAGCTAGGCTCTAGCCAGTTTGGTTCAGTGGATACAGCATTGGCCTGCGGACTGAGGGTTTGATTCTGGTCAAGGGCACATGTCCAGGTTGCAGGCTCCATCCCCAGTGGGAGGCGCGCAGGAAGCAGCCGATCAATGATTTTCTCTCATCATTGATGTTTCTGTCTCTCCCTCTCCCTTCCTCTCTGAAATCAATAAAAATATTTTTTTAAAAATAAACCACCGCCGAGGCCGGTTTGGCTCAGTGGATAGAGCGTCGGCCTGCGGACTGAAAGGTCCCAGGTTCGATTCCGGTCAAGGGCATGTACCTTGGTTGCGGGAACATCCCCAGTGGGAGATGTGCAGGAGGCAGCTGATCGATGTTTCTCTCATCGATGTTTCTAACTATCTCTCTCCCTTCCTCTCTGTAAAAAATTAATAAAATATATTTTAAAAATAAAAATAAAAAAAATAAACCACCACCACCAACAAAAAAACCCCAGGTAGCTCAGCCAGAGTGGCTCAGTGGATGAGCATTCACCTGTGAACCAGGAGGTTCTTGTCAGGGCACATGCCTGGTTGTGGGCCCCGTCCCCAGTGTGGGGCATGCAGGAGGCCACCAGTGATTCTCATCATTATGCTTCTATCTCTCTCTCCCTCTCCCTTCCTCTCTGAAATTAATAAAAATATATTTTAAGCCCTAGCTGGTTTGGCTCAATGGATAGAGCCTGCGGACTGAAGGGTCCCAGGTTCGATTTCGGCCAAGGGTACATGCCTGGGTTGTGGGCTCAATCCCCAGTAGGGGGCGTGCAAGAGGCAGCCAATCAATGATTCCCTCTCATAATTGATGTTTCTATCTCTCTCTTCCTCTCCCTTCCTCTCTAAAATCAATAAAATATATTGGGGGAAAAAGAATTTAAAAAAATATGTATATATTTCAACACACAAGTAAAAAACCAGCTAGCCGTCTCTGGCCAGTGTGATTCAGTTGCTTGGGTGGTGTCCCAAGCACTGTGGTGGGGGAGGCAGGGGCATGCAAGAAGCAGCTGATCAGTGTTACTCTCTCACATCCATGTTTCTTGCTTTTCCCTTCCTCTCTCCAAAAATCAGTAAACTATTCTTAAAGCACAAAACAGCCAGCTAACCTTGCTGTACCCCACATTCTCCCCACGCTTCTGCTCTGCTTTTCTGCTCCCCATAAGAGCAAACTGTAAGAGTTGTCCCCACTCCCACATCTCGCTTATTTCCAATTTGCTCTTGTCTGTATTTCCTACCTTCCTCTCCCTGAAAATGTTCCTCTTGAGGACATCAGGACCTCCGAGCTGTCAGATCCCAGTGGACACTCTGCCACCTGCTCCACCCTCAGCACTGTCTGTAGTTCCCCACTTTTTGCAACACTTCCCTCTCTTGGCTTCTGTTTTACCTCTGCCTGGGTTTCCTTCTACCTTACTAACAATTGCTCCTTCTTCGTCTCTTTAGCCACTTGCCTTTGTCTGTACACTCTGATTCTGCCACTGCGTCCAGTGCTGTCTCTAGTCTTGTCTTTCTCTTCTCAGTCTGAATGCTGGGGAGCCTCAGAGTTCTTGTTCCTCGAAATGTTAGGGCTTTCAACACCGTGCATATGCTAATGACTCCCAGCCTACTTCCCATTTCAGACTTGTGTATCCAGCCGCTGCTTACTGTTTCCACGTGGATGCAGATGGGTATATTGTACTTAACTCTAAAAGTTGAACGTTCAAATGTATTCTCTTTCTCTTTGTCTCTCTCTTACCCTCAGCATCCCAGCTTCTTTCCCTGTTCCTTCCTGCTCCTTCACACTATAGTAAGTGGCCTCAGTTGCTTAACTCAGACACATAGGCATCGTCCTTAATTCTCCCTCTTTGCATGTACATCCAGTTTGTTGGCAAGTACGTTCTGTCATTTCTACTTCCAAAACGGTCTAGTCATGTCTCTGACTCCACTGCCCCCTCCTTGTCTAAGCCACCATGACGTCCCCTGGAATACCGCTATAGTTTACCAACCCATTGCTGCTATTCCTTCATTCTGCAATCCAGTCTCCACCATGGAGCCACACTGATCTTGGAAAATAGATCAGATCATTTCGTTCTCTCCTTTAGTATTTTCCTGGGCACTTAGAATAAAATCCCCACATCCAAGGGCGGTGTGTAGTGGCTTTCTGCCTGCCTCCAGTTTTCCCTTAGATCCTGGCCCCCTTGCTCCTCACGCTGGGGTCAGGCTGGCTTTCTCTCTGTGCTTGGGCTCATCAAGGTCTGTCTCCCATCAGGGCCGTAGACACTTGTTCCTCTGTCTGGAACACTCTGGTAGCTGCTTCCATTTTGTCCATCACGTCTTTTCACAATGTCACCTTCTTTCCTGACCACGGTATTAAAATTAGTTACTCTTTGTGACTTGCTTTGTTTATTGCCGCCACTTTCGCATACACACTCACACAGTCTCATCCTCTCTCAGATGTAAGTTACTAAAGGCTGGGACCTCCTCGTTATTGCTCGCTGCCGTATCGAAGTTAGCACAATGTATGGGACTCAGTCAGTCTTCACCTACTTGCTAAATGAACAGCGATTGTTTTTATTTCATCCTCTTTTCTCACGAATCGTATGCACTCAGCACAGTAGAATGAAATATGTTTGGTTTTTCTGTCTAGGTCAAGTGCTTGGGAACTCCTCCTGACTGAGTGAGCGTACGCCTCCCGTTGCTGACAGACGTGATATTTTACCGGTTGCTATCGGTGGTCCAAAGACAAAGAACCCAGCCGAGGATGGCAGAACTGGCCCTCAGCCAGAAGCGGTGCATCAGCAGCCGAGGCGCATTCTGTCGCCCTGCCTGCCCAGGCGCAGGTGGTCATCTGTGGCGGGGGAATCATGGGCACATCCGTGGCCTATCACCTGTCCAAGATGGGGTGGAAGGACATTGTCCTTTTGGAGCAGGGCAGGTAAGGATCCACTGGGCATGACTCCCTCCCTCCCTCTCCTCCTTTTGGTGATCCTGTCTCACCACTAGCTAATCAGTGTTGCTAGGAGCATGAGAAAAATCACAGGTGGAAATCCTGTACTGGGCTTTGTTTGGTGATGCTTAAAACTCATGTTTCCTGGTTTTGGAGAGCTGGCAGAGTCCCGCAAACCAAGTGTCTGAAGCATGTGTTTATTCACGTTCAGAGCACATCTTGGCATCTGTTCTCCTTCTCATAGTCAGGCAGCAACACAAATCCGGGCCAAGAGCTCCCTCTAGGAGTCAGAATGAAATTGCCTGCATCCTGCTCTATTTGTTTTTGTTTTTCATTTAAGTAACTTGTTTTGAAAGAGTTTTAGATTTACAGAACAATTGAGAAGACAGGAGGAAGTTCCCATAACTTACCTCCAGTTTTACTTATTATTAACATCCCAGTATTAATGTTACTGTCTCACTAATGAACCAACATTGACACGTTATTGTTAACTATAGTTCATAGTGATTTTGTGTGTATTTTAAAAATATCTTTATTGATTTCAGAGAGAAAGGAAGAGGGGGAGAGAGATAGAAACATCAGTGATGACAGAGGATCATTGATTGGCTGCCTCCTGCATGCCCCACACTGGAGTTCGAGCCCGCAACCTGGGCATGAGCCCTGACTGGGAGTCGAACCATGACCTCTTGGTTCACAGGTCGATGCCCAACCACCGAGCCACGTCAGCCAGGCAGTTCATAGATTTTTTGAAATTCTTCATTTTACCACTAGTGTTCTTACCTGTTTCAGGCTTTTGCCTATAACAAATTGGACATTTAAAGGAATTTATTATTTCTTGAAAGGCAGTAGATTCACATGAGTCAGAATAGAAAATTCTGTAAGTGTCCAGGGAAAATTTCTCCCCCATCTCTGACCTCTGGCCTCAAGTTTCCCTCACTGGAGGCAAGTTAAGTTCCTGGTGTATTCAGATGCTTTCTCCACATAGAAACAGACGTGTGTTCGTCAGTATGTACTGGTGTAAATGGGTGTTCATTCATTTATACAAGCAGTAACATTCCTTACTGTTCCTTGCCTTTTCTCAATAGGATTATTCCACATTGTAGCACATAAACTTTCTCATTCCCTATTTTTAAAAAATGTTTTTAATTTTTTGGTTGTTGTTGTTGTTAATCTTCAACAACATTTGAGGGCATTTTTCCATTGATTTTAGGGAGAGTGGAAGAGAGGGAAAGACGGAGAGAAACATCTATGTGAGAGAGATACATCAATTGGTTGCCTCCTGCACCAGGACCCCAGGCTGGGGAGGAGCCTGCAACCAAGGTACCTGCCCTTGACCGGAATTGAACCCGGAACCTTTTGGTCTGCAGGCTGACTCTCCACTGAGCCAAACCGGGTAGGGTGCTCATTCCTTTTTCATGGCTGTATACTATCCCACTGTGTAGGTGAACTCCAAAATTTGAAATCAGTGTCATGTCGACGGACATGTAGGTGTTTCCATCTTTCGACAGACAGAACAGTGCTGCAGTTGGGACTTGAACTGGCTGCATTCATAGGTATGAGTCCACCTAACAGCCTTTGTGATCCATCCTACAGGCTGGCTGCTGGCTCTACGAGGTTCTGTGCAGGCATCATAAGCACTGCCAGGCACTTGGGCATTGAGCAGAAGATGGCAGACTATTCAAACAAACTGTACCAGCAGCTAGAGCAAGAAACAGGGATCCAAACAGGTAAGCAGGGGTCTGCCATTTTCTGCTGTGCCCGTCCTCAGACTCTGTTCCTGGGACTGTGTGTGGTCCCCAGGAGCTGGCCTGGTGAGTGGTCATTCAGACCTGAGTTGTAGTTTGGGCTCTGCCACTAGTCAGAGTATTACTTTGGGCAAGTCATTTTGCTTATGAGCCGTCTTTGTTTCCCTATTTTTATTTTATTTTAAAAATGTTTTATTGATTTCAGAGAGGGAGGGATAGGGAGAGATAAAACATCAATGATGAGAGAAAATCACTGATTGGCTGCCTCCTGTACACCCCCTACTAGGGATTGAACCCACAACCCTGGCATGTGCCGAGACCAGGAATTGAACCTTGACCTCCTGGTTCATGGGTTGAATGATCAACCACTGAGCCACACCGGCCAAGCTTTGTTTTCCTGTTTTTAAAATGAGGAGATTTAATCATCATTCCAGATCCTTTTCAGATGGTATAATTCTTGTGATATTAAGGTTTTCCTGGGCCATTTCCTGTCTATTTCACTTGAAGTGTAGTAAGTGGCAGCATTGGCTCCACAGGGGGGGAGGAGGAATTGAAGTGAGGTGCTTGGAAGCTAAATCAGAGTTTGACCCATTGAAGTACCAGTCACTAGTAAGGATGTTCCTGACTCTACAGCATTCACACGTTTCTCCTTACCTGTGTAGTTTGGGGAGAAGGACTAGCTAGCTAGCTCTGAAGTGAGTAGGAACTGTCCCAGGAAGAGGAGGACCCATCTACACGATGGTCCCATACGATCGAAGGCAGAAAGAATGGCTGTCAGTTTGTTGTAAGGTGACGGATTAGCAGAAGCCCAGCCTGGAGCCTGCTCTGGTGGCTGATGAGACTGTGGTGAGCGCACTAATCATCGTGAGTGGGTAGCGAGGCCCAGTGATGAAATTCCAGACACTTGCCTATGTCAGGGTCGTTCTTTTGAAGACATTGCATAAAATGAATCAGATAATTCGAGACTAATCCTGACAGAGGGTGGTAGCTTTATCTTTTGCCAGCTGCAGTGGCTCTGCCATGTGATCAGTAGCAGATTATTCAAACAATAGCCTAAGCACAGTGTGTGGTTTACCTCGCCAGCCCTTTTAGAAATCATGTGACCGCTGACAACATTTTCATTAGGGAAAGGGAGATTTGAAATTTTGATCACAAGTAAGGGTTTATCACATTTCCATTTTATATAGTTCATACTGTCAAGAAGTGTAACTTCCTCTGTAAATTGTAGAGGAAGACTGATTGTCTAGTAACTAGGATTTGATAGCCGTGGAAGGAGAGAGATGCCACGAGAGGATCCAGAGGCCTGGAAGAAGAGGCTGTGTATTCTCGGGCACATGGCAGGGCCAGGCCTGGGTGAGACCAGTATGCATCCTGGGTGACCCTGCAGTCAGCGCTGAGTGGGTGCCCCTCACACGGTGTGCCCCGGGCGCCTGGACCCCATGGTGTCATTGCATTTGGCCAGGCCTCCTGTTGAAGGGCAGGGCTCTCCGGTGAACGTGGTAAGAGTCCTTCCTGCTGCCGCACAGTCTCTGGCTTTTACTAGGGAAGATGCTGCTATAGGCAGGACAGGCAGGAAGCAGTCCTTTCGTTGGGTTTAATGATGGCAACAGGTACTTGAATCAGACATTAACTGGGTTTGAGTCAGAATAGGGTCCACATAATGGGCTCCTGTTCCACTGGGCCAGATACTAGTGCATTGCCCGGCCTTGCATCACTCAGGTGGTGCGATTCCACAGGAATCAGGGTTACAGGTTCTTTTCTGCAAAGTGAGTGAGCTTAGCTTGCTTTCTGGATCACCATCTGGAACCTTACAGGCGCGACTTCTCCTTGGCACTTGTGGGCAGTGAGGAAGCCAGGCAAGCGAGAGAAGGGGATCAGCCTCAGCCCCACGCCCGTGGTCGTTCACCATGGCGCAGGGAAAGGTGACGGGGCCCGAGGAGGAGAGGCCTCCTGTCCCGCGTTGTGCAGGTGCCTGCCGTGGTCACTTCACTCATGGACTGCTGGTGGGCCATGAAATAAGGATGCAGTGACATACGTGCACCTAGATTTAAGGGGAGGTATTATCTGCTTCTCCTCTGAAAACAGTCCCTTTACTCGAGATGTTCGTTCACTACCTGCTAGTCAGACTCAGCAGATGACCCCGAGTCCTCATCCCCGACTGTGGTGTTAGTGTCGGCAGTGCTTCAATCTCAGTGTGACTTTTGTCAAGTGAATGAGAGAGGTAATGTAATGGCTTTTATAATCTTTGGAAAGTATTCCATATAGTCCTTGACCTTATAATAAGGGTCATTCTTTTACAGCTGAAGAAACCTAGATTCAGGGAGTGGAGTTGTTTTTCCAAGTCAGTGATCATTCATTTATAAAAAATTATTTAGTGGGATAAAAGGAACATATATACAGTGGTACTCTGCTCTGTGTAATCTATGGTAGTGAGTAGAAAATGACTTCTGAACCTTTTTCTGAAATTCAGGCTGTGTTAGCCACAAGTCATTGGACTACTCTGGTAAACATACTATATTTAAACACCAATCTCTAAAATTTCAGTTCTCCACACTGAGACATTCTTTTGTCAGTGAAGGGTATATTTATATGATGATTTCTAAAGAAACTAAGAAAACAAATTATTCTCATTAATACTTCCTTTGAAAGGATAACTGATTCAACTCTTTCTTCATAAGAACTAAGAGATGGTATTTTAGGGGACTTGAAATTCACCTAGATGTAATAAGGTGGTGTCTGGTATGTTGATTTCAAATAACAGAGAATGACTCTGGCTGCAGTGGGCACAAGGAGTTTGTGGAAGGCTGTTGGGTGCCTATAGATTTGTCAGGAGGTTGCCAGAGGCAGCGTGGAGGCCAGGACATGAGTTCCCACAGCCGGCAGGGCCTCAGCTGGAACAGGAGCCATCTGGCCTGGATGCTCTGCATCCGAGATGAGTGACCTCCAGCCATTCACCTACTTGCTCAAGACCGAATATCCAGGGGGTTACATGCCCCCCAACTCTGGGGAGAAAATCTAAACAGAGTGAAGAATATGAGTCTGGGTTATCTCCACCTGCCCCCCAAGTATTTTTTAGCCGTGGCATCTTTCATTTTTATTTTATGAGTGATTTCATGTGCATTAAAATCTCATTTCATCTTCACAAAACTTTGAGCCAAGAATGTTTGGATGGTGGCAGTGCCAGGACTTACCGCAGGTCTTCTCACTTATAACCCCGGGGGCTTGCCTCTTTGCCACCCCACGCTTGTCCTGGGTGGTCTCAGTCCGGCTGATTGTTCTTACAGGTTACATTCGGACAGGCTCCATCTTTCTGGCCCAGACGCAGGACCGGCTGATCTCCCTGAAGCGCATCAACTCCAGGCTGAAGTACGTGTGAGGCTAGAAGCCTGTGCTGGCTGTACTGCCCCCGCCCTCTGTCAGAGGCCAGTGACGTCATTGTCCCCTTTGTTCCGTGGCAGTGTGATAGGCATCCCTTCTGAGATCATCTCCCCCAAGAAAGTGGCCGAGCTGCACCCTCTGCTCAACGTGCATGACCTGGCGGGGGCCATGCACGTCCCCGAGGACGCGGTGGTGTCCTCTGCTGATGTGGCTCTTGCCCTGGCAAGTGCTGCCTCCCAAAATGGTAAGCAGACTGGGGACAAGGGAGGAAGAGGTTGTCGAAGAAATTGTCTCACAATAGGCAACAACACCAACTCAGCTACTGTGTTGTACACTGGCTCTTTTATTTTTAAATATATTTTTATTGATTTCAGAGAGGAAGGGAGAGGGAGAGGGAGAGAGAGATAGAAACATCAATGATGAGAGAGAATCATTGACCAGCTGCCTCCTGCACGCCCCACACTGGGGGCCGAGCCCACAACCCAGGCCTGTGTCCTGACTGGGAATAGAACCACGACCTCCTGGTTCAAGGTCGACGCTCAAGCACTGAGCCATGCCAGCTGGGCTACACTGGCTCTTTTTGTTTTAATACACTATCTGTTACTATTTTTCCTCGGGGCCACATTTTTCTTATTGAAGTCCTGAGGAACCCTGGTTTAGTGCTGACTTAGTACCCTTCAGACTTCAGGGACTCCTTCCCCACCAAACTGAGAGGCTCCAAGGTTAGTACACACGTTGGGATTTAATCCACAGCTTGGATCATGTCCCAGGTTTGAGTGAACGAGGGGAGGAAACCTCAGTGTCCATGGTGTTATGCACTTTGAATGAACTGATTCATCATGTGGGTAGATAGGATGTAAGCTGTCCTATTTGAACTTTTCTCCCCTGCCCCTTTTATGATTCCTGGAATTGAACTGTGCACTGAATTCCCTTATTAAATTTGCCCGCCATTTTTAACCTTGGGAAAGTCTCATTTACAGTCTCAGGGTGTGGTCCTTAGGGGTGTTTTGTTTTTTAAAATTAAAGCTTTGTGGTACATCTACACGATGGAATACTATGCTGCTCTAAAAAGGAAGGAACTCTTACCATTTGCAACG
Source organism: Myotis daubentonii (assembly GCF_963259705.1). Lineage (NCBI taxonomy): Eukaryota > Metazoa > Chordata > Mammalia > Chiroptera > Vespertilionidae > Myotis > Myotis daubentonii. The sequence continues at coordinate 41,353,171 of NC_081854.1, forward strand.
GCATGGATGGAACTGGAGAGCATTATGCTAAGTGAAATAAGCCAGTCAGTGAAGGAAAAATACCACATGATCTCACTCATTCATGGATAATAGAGACCATTATAAACTTTTGAACAATAATAGATACAGAGGCAGAGCTGCCTCAAACAGATTGTCAAACTGCAGTGGGAAGGCCGGGGAGGGTTGTGGGGCAGGAGGTAGGGGGGTAAGAGATCAACTAAAGGACTTGTATGCATGCATATAAGCATAACCAATGGACATAAGACACTGGGGGATAAGGGAGGCTAGGGGACTGTCTAGGGCGGGGGGGAAAAATGGACACATATGTAATACCCTTTGTAATACTTTAAGCAATAAATAAATAAATAAATAAATAAATAAATAAATAAATAAAAATTAAAGCTTTGACCTGGCCTTTTCAGTATTTCTTATGAGTTGAGAATCTGCTGCAGCTGCCTTAATTGTGGACCATCTGAGGGTCGATGCCCAACTCTTTCTTTACCTTGAACAGGTGTTCAGATCTATGACCGGACAAGTGTTGTTCATGTGATGATCAAAAAAGGTGAAGTTACTGGCGTGGAGACAGATAAAGGACAGATCGAATGCCAGTATTTTGTCAATTGTGCTGGTCAGGTAAGTTAGCAACAATAGCGGGATCTCTGGTTTTCTTATTTACCTTTTATTTCCAGGACTTTTTGGTGTAGAGACTTAAGATTATTTAGGGACAAAGTAAAGGGATGCAGGGGCACACTGAGGGCTGGAACTCGGGGCTCTTGTGCTCGAACTCGGAAACCTGCACTGCTCCCCTGTGGAGCTGCAGTGCCTCCTCCTCCTCCCTGGTGAACTGGTGCTCCCCTGTCCGGGCCCTGGAAGCACTTGTGCATTGACATAAATCCCTGGCATTGGATCTTCCTGTGGTGGTTTGTTTCATTGGACAACCTAGCAGGTAAAGTATTAGGCTGTTCTGTTGTGTCAGGAGCATAGATTCAGTTTCCAGAACACTAAGCTGCTTGTGCTTTGAAGACAAATTGGTCCTTTCTGTCCGCTCTACAGTTTAAGGTGACCTAGGGGTACTTCCCGTTCTGTGAAGCTCATTTATGATGGTGCTTGGGGTTTGTCTTGAAGCCAGGCATTTCGTTATAAGGCCTCCTTGGCTCCCCATGAGCTCCTTTTACTATGGGAAATCTGCCTTCTTTTGATCTAAAAGTAAGTTTTATGACTTAAAACGTCTAGTGTTGTTCCCCATTCAAATAATTAACCTAAAGCAGGCTGAGTCTTGGCTTCCCTCACTGACATTGTTGCAAGAGCGCACACAGGCCACTTGAAATTAAACTGTTTTCAAGCGGTGGAACTTGCTCATGTGTCTTTCTGTTCCTCTTCCACCCACAATCAATCTGTCCATTTGTAGTGGGCATACGAGCTGGGTCTGTCCAACGAGGAGCCGATTAGTATCCCGTTACATGCCTGCGAACACTTCTACCTCCTGACTCGCCCCTTGGAGACCCCTCTGCAGAGCAACACACCAAGTGAGGACCTGCACTTTGTTTTTAATCTTGTTTCCTTGCCACTGTTCTGTCCTTTGAAAGAAGACTCTCTGCGAAGGACAGACTGTGTCCGAAAGAGCTTTTCCTTTCTAGAGCATGTTACAGGGAGGTGGCCCAGTTCTGACTTTTCTTTAAGAACTCTTTATGAAAGGATGGTCAAACGGGCATTCTACTTAAGCAGTTTTTCTGCAAGCTAATTGTAGTCCCAGACAGAGGTCTAAATTGACAATATTTGGAATATAGCCTGGAGTTTTTGACCTGAATGCTATAAACTCAGGGTATTCTGTGACCCCGAGTGCTGTGGAGAGGGCTGATTTCACGTTGAAGGTCTGAATCCCTGCAGTGGGCTCGGCAGTGCCCCCTTTCCGTAGGCTTTATGTGGCACAGTGGCAGTTACGTAGTTTGGTTGTGAGGACTAGTCAAAGCTTCTACGTAACTGATGGGGTAAAGGGTAATCAGAGAAAGTCTCTATTGTGAATCTGCGAGGGGAGACCTCCCGGATGGCCTGGAAAGGTATTTTAAAGCTGATGTGTTCATTAGCAAAGCCAACAGCGAGCGGGTGTTTCTGCTTTGCGTTTCTCTGTCCATTTAGAAAGCTGGCTTATATCTAACCCCTGCTCTTCTCTTCCACTCCCCACTCCCTTATTGTTCCTCTCCTCAGATATTGTGGACGCAGATGGCAGGATTTATATTCGCAACTGGCAGGGCGGCATCTTGTCTGGGGGCTTTGAGAAAACCCCGAAACCAATTTTCACTGAGGGCAAGAACCAGCTGGAGATTCACAACCTACAGGAAGACTGGGACCACTTTGGTGTGTGAACTGTATCTATAATAATAAAAGTGTAATATGCTAATTAGACCAGACAGCCAAATGACCTTCTGGACTTCCTTCCGGACGAAGCCGCTGTGGCGGGGGCCAAGGCAGAGGCGGTTAGGGGCGATCAGGCAGGCAGGCAGGCAGAGTGGTTAGGGGCGATCAGGCAGACAGGCAGGCAAGCAGGGGCATGAGGCAGGCAGGTAGAGTGGTTAGGGGCGATCAGGCAGGCAGGTGAGCACTTAGGGGCGATCAGGCAGGCAGGCAAGCAGTTAGGGGCATGAGGCAGGCAGGCAAGCAGTTAGGGGCGATTAGGCAGGCAGGCAAGCAGTTAGGGGCAATCAGGCAGGCAGGCAAGCAGGGGCATGAGGCAGGCAGGCAGAGTTGTTAGGGGCAATCAGGCAGTCAGGTGAGCAGTTAGGGACGATCTGGCAGTCAGGCGAGCAATTAGGGGTGATCAGGCAGGCAGGCAAGCGGTTAGGGGCAATCAGGCAGGCAAGCAGAGGGGTTAAAGGCAATCAGGCAGGCAGGCAGAGAGTTAGGTGTGATCAGACAGGCAGGCAAGTGGTTAGGGGCAGTCAGGCCAGCGGTTAGGAGCCAGCAGTTCCAGCAGTCAGACATCCCCTGAAGGGTCCCAGATTGCAAGAGGGTGCAGGCCAGGCTGAGGACCCGCCCCTGCCTCGTGCATGAATTTCGTGCACCGGGCCTCTAATAGTAATAAGAATGCCCTGTACTTATCTAAAATGTTATTTTCAAAGTATTTTCAAGAACAGCATCTCACTTGATCTTTGTAACAGCCCCGTGTGGAGGTTAGAGAGGGCAGGCTACAGAGTTTGCTGGGTCTCAGGACAGTTACTTGGTAGCAAATTCAGGAGACTATTCTTGGTTAGTGGACTTTGGCTTATTACTTATTCACCTAAAATTGCTGCTGAAATTTTAAGCTAGGAGGAAACCTTTTCTTAGGATTTCATAGAAGATTAAAGACATTTTTAGAAAGCAGAATTACTTTGTTAATGTCCTATACTCAATTTTAAAATACGTTTAATTTTATTTATTGAATAGTTAATATATTCACATGGTTCCAAATATAAAAGATATGAAAGGATCTATAATGAAGTTTCCTTTCTAGCCTTAATGGATTTTTTTAAAGTAAACTTTTTATAGTAGAAAATTTCAAGCCCCATCTACCTACCAGCCAGCTCCACAGTCTGGTGTCGTTGGTGACCACTGCCCCACTGGCCTGCTCCCAGATGATGGACTCACCTTTAAACAGGTTGAGCATCTGTCCTTGCAGCCATGCCAGCGTAGGGAACCTGCCCTTCATTGCATCTCCCTCGGGCGCCCTGTGAGAGCTTTAGCACCGAGCCCTTCGAGACCCTTATCTGTAACGTGTGTGCTCTTCCATGGCTCCTCTCCTTCCCAGAGCATCTTCTTTGTCAGTCTGCATGCCGGGCACCTCGTAGGTGTGTTCCCTAATTCCAGCAAGGGCTCTGCTCTCTGATAAATGGCCCCGTTGCTGTTCTTAGAAAACCTCTTCCAAAAGAGTTTATGAAAGGAGAGGGAGGAGTTAGGAAGTATGAGGAGTTGGAAGGTTTGAATTCCCTGAAGCTGAGGACTCTGTTTGGCTGTTTTTATTGCTCAGAGCCCCTGTTGAGCTCCCTGCTGCGTAGGATGCCAGACCTGGAGACACTGGAGATCATGAAGTTGGTCAATTGCCCCGAGACCTTCACACCAGACATGAGGTGCATCATGGGCGAGTCTCCTGTGGTTAAGGGCTACTTTGTCCTGGCAGGAATGAACTCTGCTGGCCTTTCGTTTGGTGGAGGAGCTGGAAGGTAAGTCTTTGTCACTCACACTCAGTTCACTGGGCTTCTTTCTAGAATGACTTGTTAACGTACTAGATGGAAGTGTATTGTATACCTTACTAAGGAGGAGGAGGTACATGTAATTTGAGAGTATCTCCCTTAAAGCAGTCAGTTTCGGAGGCTTTCCTGGCATTTCAGAAACGTCACTGCAAATTATTTCTGGAACTCCTTTTTTGGAGTCAGCCACCTAGCCTGTGGGATGTTCTATGTGTTGTAAAAAATGTTGGTCAATAATGAAACTGGACATTAAAGGAGGAGGTTTAGAATATAAGATGAATTGTTACAGACCTGTTACCTATGGATTCCCATATGCGGTTCCTCAGAGAGTAGTTGGATAAACAGTAAAAATAAAGTCCAGTGACTACATTCTGATGGTAGCTGAGTCTAGTGAAAGGTTGCTGGGTGCTTCTCTCATATCATCTTCTTCTCTTCCCACGGGTGTGACCAAGAACACGCACACGCCCTGTTTCCACATAAACATGGGCTCACGGGCACGTGAGTGACACATCAAGTGCCAGGCTTCTAGCGTGAAGTCGGTTGTAAGGCAGGATGTCGAGCCCAGTGACAGGCAGTCACTTCAGGAGGAACGGAGGCTTCTCTCTCCAGCCAGGCCAGCACTGCAGGGAGGGGACACAACGCCTGTACCTACTGCCCCTCGGTTTCCACATTCTGTTTTACACTTGGTAACACACCAATCAATGGTTTTACGTGTGATGTTGTCTTTTGTGATGGCAAACACATACAGATGAAGAATATTTCACGGACATGGTAAGAGTAATTAAAGTGTCTGTTTATTCGTTTATAAACCTGGTAATATGAAAAGAAAAACTTAATTGAAGTCCGGCTTGATAGAAATACAGTGCACAACGTTGATACCGTGTTCATGGAGGCAGAAAGGCTCGGTCACCCTGTGCCTGTCACCAGGGCCCTTGAGAGAAGATCCCGTTTACCTAAGTGCCTCAGATGGCTTCAGGACCACATGCTAACGCTACACACCAAAGGGACAGGAAGGGGCGGGACAGACTGCACAGTTATAGATGCGGATAGTGAGCTAATGCACTTGACAGTCATTGCAGTGGCGCTTTGACACATCCTGAGAGTTGACCGGAGAGGAAGGTGTGAGTGTGCTGCTGGGGCACCTCACTGAGACGAGCTGGGGCAGCCTCTACCCACACCCACCTGCTCTGGGCAAGGAGAGGTGAGTGGGTGAAGGAGCCCTCAGCCTAAAATGGAGTTACCTTTGCCTCCCTCCTGTCTCCACCCACCACAGGACACTCTGGAGTGTAAGGCATGAGAACTGGGGTGGAGAAAAGATGTGCTCCAAGCCCCAGTTCTTGGTGTGCAAAGGGATTCCTGGCTTAGATCTTTTGAAACAGGTGCTAAAAATATCCTTCCCACCTCTCGTAATTTTTGCACTTAAGAGAGAGAAGGATTGCAAAGGATAAAAATAGCTGCATCTAAATATCATGAGACAAATGGCCCATGAGAAATGTGTGATTCTCCAAGGACACTGTTCAGAAAACTCAAGAATCATATTATGAAGAAACAACTCTGGTGTGTAATGAACAAAGAGAAGGCAACACATACAAAAATAGTTCTCTTGTAAAATAGTGCATTTGTTAGTGATGAGGGGCTACGCATGTGAGCCCCACACTGACGATGAAGGAGCCTTACAACTCAGCACCTTACAGTGGAGGCAGGGGGAGGTGCTGACTGGCAGACCTACAGCTTACTCACAACTTACAGTTGGATGTCCTAGTTAATGCAGGAAACACTGTTTCACCTACCATTTCTTCCACTCAACTGTGCTTCTCCTGAACCCATGTGCCTGGAAATGATGTGTGAGATGAAAATTCTTTCCGCACAAGAAAATTTCCCCTATATCGTGTTGATAAAATGCTGCTTATATCAGAGTTTGTGAGGGACGGGAGGGGGGAGGTAATAGGGGGAAAACCCCAGAAGGTTATTCTTTAGCATTAAGCACTGTTGACCAAACCTCTGCCTTAGATACTAGGGAGGATCCTTGCTGCCTACACTGCACAAGGAGCCACAGAGATAAAAATGAGCCTCGCAGCTGACCCCTGAAAGCAGGCCAGTGAGCTTTCCTACTGGGCACAGCCTTCCAGGTCAGAACCAAGACCACAGGTCACAGAAGGGTCCCTCTTACCTGCCTCAGGTTCTGAAAGGATGGTGAAGACACTCAGATGTCCCAAGTGCCCGTGAGTCAGATATCAGGGCAGGGAGTCCTCTCTTAGTGACTGTGCTCTACTCCTGCAGAAATGGGATCTTTGGGCCAAAGTGAAGCAGATTAATCACTGGGCTAAGTGGTCTTTGGCCCTAGCCTGAATGGCACTGCTGAGATGTAGGGGTACAGGGACTCCCCAGAAGAGCACTAGCACTGTGGTGGGAGTTGTTCCCCTGTGCCTCCTGGAGCATGTCCTGCACATGCAGGTATGAGACTACATCACAAGTTAAAGGGCAGCAAACAGGTTATCCAAGTGGGTACCTTTTGTTCTTAAAACTTTCTTAATTAGCGCTTTTCTGACTTCAGTGACAGTATCACAGATGGGAATCTAATAACACGCTTCAATTTAAGGCCACGACAGTGGCAAGAAATAGGACAGACGCGTGCAGGAGGGGCTTAGAAGGTATCTCAAGGGAGGAGGCGGCGCTCGGGAGACTTGCAACCCCTGGGTCTTCATCTGTTTGAGGCTAACACACCTTGTGCTTTTAGGTTAAAGAAGATTCCCTCAACTGAATATGCTGACAAGATAGAAGAGCCGCCCCCCCCACCCCCCCGCCCGCCGCTCCCCAAGAGGTGATGATGGATCCTTTTAGAGAAGAAAGTACCAACCATCTTAAAGTCCATCCCCCCAGTCACAGGAGTCCAAAACCCCGCGAATCCCTAGAGAGGTAAGTTGTCACACAAGACAAACCCTTGGGGCCTCACTGCCCCAGAGATGGAAGTAACATGCAAATTAGGTGTTGAGACTGTCATTTATGCTAGAGGTGGGAGTCAGTCAACCCCTTCAGATTTAGGACCAAATGGAGAAAGCTACCAGATTCACGCTGCCTGTATTGGAACAAAAAGAGACTTCAGGGATAAACTTTGACGTGCCCAAAACTAATGTGTGCTGCAGGGCACTCAATAAACAAGTGACGCCCTCTGCTATGGACAAGAAGAAATTTATGCGTAACTAGAAAAGGTGATTTGGGAATGGTGCAGAGCGTGTAATAGCTGTAGCCCTCTAGCACCTGTTTTCATCTTCTTGGGCCAGTCGGCTCCCTGCTGGTTACCTGCATTGGCACAGCTCCTGTTCTCCAGTGGGGCACACCATCTCTCAGCCATTACATACACATTTGCACCAGAATAGCAAGGCCCGCCAAGCAATTCTAATCACATGCTCCCTTAACAAATCAACTAAGATCTCCTACAAAGGTGGGCACTGGCTGGGGAAATGGCAAGACATGCCTAGAGACAGACAGTCTGATTAAGGGGGTATAGCAGCCAGAGCAGGCTGGCACCTGGAGCACCTTCTTTATTAGACTTACAGACCTAGCAGAGCTAATGTGTCTACGATGTCAATACAACAAACGCTGCAGTTAATTAGTTACATCTCTAGCCACAGTTTATACTTTTAAGAAATCAGCTTGGTGCCAGGGGAAATTAAGAATTAAGTGTTGGGATGAATAGTATAGTCTGATGTCACTCAATTTTCACCCCTGAAAGACACTTCTGAACTGTGCATGACCCTCTTGCAGGCACTCCAGTCACTTTCTATTACAGAAGAGACAGAAAGCAAGGATGGAAAGCAGTCTGCTAGGCTCACACAACAGACACCCTCCTCGCTCAGAATCCACGTGGGTCAGCTGTGGATCTGTCCAGTCCTCTTGAACTAAGTATATGGGCTGCCTTACCTTCCCCTCCCTCTTCCTAAAGGAAAGAAATATTTGCTGAGCAAGTGAGCCTACCACCAAAGGGACAGGAAGAGAAAGCAGCACTGTTGGGTGTTGGTACTTTCTGAGGTTAAGACCCTTTCCTTTCATCTGAAAAAAAGCAACATGGTTTTTCCCTTTCAAATACTGTGGCTTACTTGTTTACTCAACCAAACAAGCAAAGCCCCTCATTACAGAGATTAACAAGCGATGAAGAAATTATAGGCAGGTGTCCCTGGTCCTCTGGTCGAGAACCAGTTGGTAGGGAGGCTGGGAATAATGTCAGCTTGACTTTATCTCTGCAGCCCACCCGATGCCTCTCGTCAGTGAGGTAGATGGTCATCTTGCTCGAGGTATCACGGTGCCAGCCCACAGCACAGCGGAACAGGAACGCAGCTGCCTGGCTGAAAGCACAACTGCCTCAGGGCCGTAACAAGCACACAGCAACTCATCACCGTCAACAGGCGGCTCTGAGAACAGCTGGCCCACGGAGATGGACTCCTGCCTGCACACCACCAGCTTCCCTGGCTTCCCAACACAGCACGTGACATCCGACTGCCACCACACACACTTCTACAGGTGGGGCTCGCTCCTGTCCCCATGGGAATCTGAGATGGGTGGACGGATGGGACAAACAGCTCAGACTGAGTGTGAGGAGATGAAACGACAAGAGAGGCTGCAAAGCAAAAAGTTTAAAATGATACCAAGGAGATAAGAAATGGAAGGTAAAGGTTATACCGAGAAGAGGGACAGGATCAGGACAGAGGCTCCTAAGACGGTAAGACTGTCTGGCATTACTTCCCATGCAAGTCACTTAGCTCCACATCTTCCTTTCGGCGCTTATGGGTGTAGAGGGAGGCGACCGGGTAGAGCCGGGCCTTGGCCTGGAACCGCTGTCCGGCGATGTCAATCTCATACTCTCCCCGGTTGATGAAATCCGCCGTCACCACCTGCTCTTCCCCAGTGTCCTCGGAGAAGTTGTGCACGAAGCCCAGGCAGACATGGCGCTCCAGGGTGTAGCTGTAGGCACTGCTGGTGGTCTTGCCGGCGTACAGCCCGTTCCGGTAAATGGGCTCCCCCCACCAGGGCCAGAGGTCCAGGTCTGTGTCGTGGTCGTCCAGGACGAACATAGCCAGGCGTTTGTACACCCCGTTCTGCCTCTGCTGCAGCAGGGCATCTCGACCAATGAAATCCAGCCCCTGGGGAAGGAAGGCAACACTGAGTCACGAGCAGCAGTGGGCGGGTCCCGTCACTGTGGAGTGCAGCGCTCCCCCACCCCAGGGCAGGCTTTGGGGACACTGCGTCTGCCCACCATGTGAAAAACGGCATTCACAACATAAGAGATGCCTTCGGAGAATTTTTGTAACAACACAGGTACCCATATTTTTTTTCCTATTTTATAAACGGATTTCAATAAGACCACATAGAACAAAATATTTAGGAAGAAAAATCAATATTCAAAAAACACTTGCTAGAATATTTTAGAAAAACAGCATTTTTATATAATCCCAACAAAAAGTCCATGCATATATGTCTGTATTCAATGCATACATGTTTATATATGCATATATACAAAAACAAGAGCAGGATAAAATAAACTCAATAAAGTATGAATCACTTTAGTTTTCTTGACATATTCTATTTTCCAAAATGCATATTCATTACTTTTATATCAGAAAAATTGTTGTCTATAATTTCTCAAAAAGAATACTGTAGATCTATACTGGTAGGGAATGACTATGAAAAAGAGTGGCCAGGGGCCCTAGCCGGTTTTGCTCAGTGGATAGAGCATCAGCCCTTGGACCTAAGGGTCCTGGGTTTGATTCTGCTCAAGGGCACATACCTCAGTTGCAGGCTCCTTCCTGGCCCAGTCCCAGGCACTGGTCAGGGTTTGTGCAGGAGGCAACCAATCGATGTGCTTCCCTCACATCAATGTTTCTGTCTTTCCCTCTCTCTTCCACTCTAAAAAAAATCAATGGAAAAATATCCTCAGGCGAGGATTAAAAAAAACAGAAGGGAAAAAGTGGTGAGGGGAGCACACCCGTGCCATTCCCTGCCTCAACCCCCTTCCCCGGCACATATCCCCTGACCTCTAAGGGACTCCATGAGACTTGCAACCAAGGGAGCAATAGTCAGCGGCAGCTCATCCTGGGCTAAGGCAGCCCAGGCTCCTGTTACTTCTATGTCCTTGTCTCACCTTTTTTGCTGTCGTCAATAAACACACATTGGTTCACAACACACTGAAATTCTAAAGGAGAGACAAGAAACTGCTCCTGGTAAAGGTGGCAGTGAGACAGGTGGGGTTCAGAGGTAGAGAAGTCACAACATGCTCTTCAATTATGACTTTTTAAAAACATCATGTATTACTTTGAAAGGAAACTAAAAATTAGGCAGTTGAATGGAAGGTAACTAATTTGTACAAATAATCATGGTATGTTCATGTACCACTACATTCTACTCAGAAAAACTTCCCCAGAAAGCACTCAGTCTAAAAGAGAGCAAAGTGCTGAAAACAGGTGCTGGCGGTTTCTTGTTCTCATATTAAGATGTTTTATCCCATAGACGCACTAATCATTCTAAGGACATCCCAACCATCACTGTTCACCTGACGCTATCATCGAGGTCTCAGCACTTCCACCCTTTCCTTCCACATCAGCCCGCTTCCTGCTCTAACACAGATGCCCTGCACGGGCAGATGAGTGACAGGAGTGCGCACGGACACAGTACCTTCTCAAATTTCACCCGAGACTCTCGTCCACATTCCAGGGGGGTGGTGAGGGTATTCAGATCCTGACCCCAGAAGGCAAAAAACTTCTCAATTCGGAGACTACGAAGAGCATAATACCCAGCATTCCGGATCCCGTATTTCTGCCCCACACTCATCACTTCATTGTAGACATGTAGGGCATACTAGAGGGAAAGATGAAAGGGTGGTAAGCAGCAGACCTTCAGATTTCAACCTGGAATGTGTCTGGCGTGCCTGATGGCTGACACTATTAATTTGGATAGGGAGAGGTTTGTATAAAATTCTCAGGATGTCTCATCAACAAACCAAAGTGCTACAGCCCAGGAGTATGCCAGGGTTACCCCTAACTCAGACATAAGCTCCATGAAAGCAGCACCCATGTCTTTTCATGTCTCTAAAATGTCTAGGAGACTAACATAAGTACTTACTAGTATATAGCAATTATTAAATTAAATAACTCATAGCAGCGCGCTCAGCACCCAGTAATGACTAAGCTCAGCTGCTTCTCAAATAGCCTGCGCACCCTCTGCTGGCTTTGTTCCCTGCCCGATTCCCTATGCACTGGCCCATGCTACAAAACGTGGTACACATCACTCTACCGTGTGCCCATAACGTGATTTTTCACACAGATGACAGCATATCGTAGAGATCCAGAGTGAGTCGCAGAGGAAGGAGTCAGGGAAGCAGAGCTCTCCTCCCTGCCCCACACCATCAGCCTCCCACAAGGGAAACTAAAGCTGCACTGACCAACTGTTTTGCACCTATCAGCCTAGAGTCTGGCACCTCCATGTGTTGGCACACTCTTGCACACTGCCGAATTTTTATAATAGTAAAGGATTAGAAACACCATAAATGTCTATTAGGACCAGGCTGGTTAAGTAAATTGTGATGGAATAATATGCCACTATAAAAAAAGAAAGGAAGTTCTCTTTAAGTACTCATAGGACAAAGATCTCTAAGATAAATTGTTAAGAAAAACAAAATGAATGCCCAGCTGGCGTGCCTCAGTGGTTGAGCGTCCACCTATGAACCAGGAGGTCACGGTTTGATGCCCAGTCAGGGCACATGCCCAGGTTGTGGCCTGGATCCCCAATGTGGGGCACACAGGAGGCAGCCGATCGATGATTCTCATCATTGATGTTTCTAACTCTCTCCCTTCCTCTGAAATCAATAAAAAATATATGTATTAAAAAAAAAAAGATGAACAGTATGCTTCTGTGGGTCTATAGAGGGTTAAAAATATGTCTTTGAACTTCCAAATTTACAAAAATTTCTGACATGACAAAAAACTAAGATCACATAGTAGAAACTGGTCAAATGGAACTGAATACTTTGGGGGTTTTTTTAAACCACGTGCACATATCTATTTTTTTTAAAAGTAAATACCTTAGTTAAACAGGCTAAAATGTCTTTAACGCAGCCTCTTCAATTACCAGGCACAACAGACTCTAACCCTGCCAGTGCTCAGCAGGTGTGGGACACCAGCACACCTTCCCTGCTTCTCACCTCTATGGGGATGTAAAGCATAAAGCCCGGCTCTCCCGTGTGAGTCATGCTCATCACCCGGATCCCGTTGGCATAGCCCACACTCATCTCCTGTGGAAACAAAGGGAGATAGTCAGCGTCAAAACTCCAAGGGAAGTGGATGGTGTCTGAGGCCAACCCCTCTCCTTAGCTCTGCACCCTTTGACCCTAAAAGACATGTGACTGAAAGACTTCCATCCTCAAAATGATCCGCTTTCAGGTCTCCAGGTCATTAGGGATGGAACAAAGCCTTTACAATGTCTTTTCTTTGAATATCACCAATATCAGGAGTGCTAGCCAAGCTGCTGATGGAAGTGGAGGCAAAGTCTTGACAAAGAGGAAACATTACTTTTGGCAAAGTCCCGCTAAAGATTTGTTTTAGGTGCACAGGGAGCAATGAAGACCAGGCAGTCTCCTCCGGGGCACTCGGAAGACAGTCCTAGGCACCTGCCCACAAAGGATGATGTCTGGTGCCCAGAGAACAAGGTTCACCTGTCATCCTGGGGTCTGATGTTCAGAACGTGTTCACAGCAGCTCCGTTACCTCTGTCTCAATTCCTGTTCCTGTGAAGGAAAGTGCTAAGTCCCAGGTGGCACTAAAGCAAACTTTCCACAGGAAGTCGGGCATCACATGGTGCTCTGCAGGCACACACGGATGCATCACTCATCAAGAAGCAAAAACATGCCCTGACTGGTTTGGCTCAGTGGATGGAGTGTCGGCCTGCGGACTGAGGGGTCCCGGGTTCAGTTCCAGTCAAGGGCATGTACCTTGGTTGCAGGCACATCCCCAGTGGGGGGTATGCAGGAGGCAGCTGATCGATGTTTCTCTCTCATCGATGTTTCTAACTCTCTATCCTTCTCCCTCTCTGTAAAAAAATCAATAAAATATATTTTTTAAAAAAACAAAGACAACCCTAGCCAGTTTTGCTCAGTGGGTAGAGCGTTGGCCTGCAGACTGAAGGGTCCTGGGTTCGATTCCGGTCAAAGGCATATGCCAGGGTTGCTGGCTCAATCCCCAGTGGGGGGCATGCAGAAGGCAGCTGATCAGTGATTCTCATCATTGATGTTTCTATCTCTCCCTCTCTGAAATCAACAAAATTTTTAAAAAGAAGCAAAGACACTGTGAAGGAGTTAGTAATGGCTGACTGAGTTTTCTGTGGCTTTCACTCTGCCGCGGAGGAAAAGGAGAACTAAAATCAATTAGTAGGCGGGTCCCAATTTCGGTTTGAACATCGAAGAGCCCCCTTCAATAACTGTCCCCATGCTGCTTGTTACTGGTTGACAAAAACATCTCTCCATTTGGACCGCAAATCAACCACTTCGAGAGTACGCAGTTATTTCTTTTTTATTCAGTTACAATGTGTTTCACTCAGCTATAGTTGCCAAGTATAAGAAAGAACCTTACATAAGTTGTTTAGGGATTCACCTACACCAGTGGTCGGCAAACTGCAGCTCGCGAGCCACATGCGGCTCTTTGGCCCCTTGAGTGTGGCTCTTCCACAAAATACCGACTTCTGTGCATGGGCCACGAAGTTTCAATCGCACTGTACATACGTACCTGGACGTGGTATTTTGTGGAAGAGCCACACTCAAGGGGCCAAAGAGCCGCACGTGGCTCGCGAGCCATAGTTTGCCGACCACTGACCTACACCATTTATTACCTGAAGATGCCACATACACAGAAGCTGCTCTGCCTCTGGGAATGGGAGAGAGGAAGAGCTACTGGAGAGAAGGGACCTAACCCTGACCGGCGTTTTATTATCCTATTATGTAGAATCTGCTGTTATAGAAAGCAGTAAATATTTAGAACTGATATTCAGAGAAGTTAAATCCACTTCAAATATATCCTAATGCTTATTAAATAAGGAGAACTTGAAGGGGAAAAATAAAGAATTTATTCTGTCATTTTATTAATAAGTCAGCACATTTTGTGGGCGTTACTGCCAGAGTAAGAACATGCAATTGCCATCTCTTAAAAAGATATTCCCTGCCCATTCAAAAACTAGAACCTTACTGGCACCCACCTTGCAAAAGAGGCTTGGGAAGTGGTCTGGAGTTATCGGGGCATAGGACAACTCGGACAGCACATCCACAGCTCGAGGACCAATCAGGTTGAGGGCTAAACAGAAAAGAACAAGCGATGTCTGGCCGCTCCAGGTAAACAGCTGAGCCAATGGGAAAGGTCTGTTGTGGACTTGCTCACCTATAACCAGGCCTGGCTGGCAAGACCACAAGAACATCCCTTTGTTTAGGCGATGCAAGGTGCACCTGATTCTGACAGATACACCTCTCCCGACAGGCCTGCTAAATGCAGCTACTGACTGCTGGCAGAACTAACGGGAGTGTTTCCTCTTCCTAGGGAGACAGGAAGGCAACATTCCATAGCCTCCTTTGCAGTCAGATGGGACCGTGAGACCAAGTCCCGGCTGGACATACTCTCCTGCATACTTCCCATTCCCCTCATCTTCCCAGTGTGGCTACGTGATGGGAAAAGCCCCAATCCCAAATCGGGACCAGGAGGAGAGCTGCCCTCCTGGATCTGTCAGTTTGTGACAGCAGCCTGTGCTAAGTACACTTTATCTTCATTCAGCCATAAAACAACTCTAGTTCAACAAGATTCTGTAGTTTGCCAATCTGGTAGCAAGAGTTTGTAATATTTGCTGCTACAATGAATTGTGAAAGAGGGCCTGCTAGAATGAAGGGCAGGAGTAGGTTAAGTAGGGGGAGGGAGGAATTACACCTAAAATGGTGGGATGGCATTAGAGGAGGGCTGCTCCCCTGACTGAACCACTGAGACCATCAGGAAATTTAAGTCATCCTTAAAAATTATTTACTCATTGCCCAGCCAGTGTGGCTCAGTGGTTGAGCATCGACCTATAAACCACGAGGTCAGGGTTCAATTCCCAGTTAGGGCACGTGCCTGGGTTTCAGGCTCAATCCCCAGTAGGGGGCATGCAAGAGGCAGCCGATCAAAGATTCTCTCCCTCTCCCTTCCTCACGCTGAAATCAATAAAAACATATTTTAAAAAATTATTCACTCATTTTAAAAAAAGCTAAGGAAAATTTTTGAGGAAAATAATACTTAGATAATAAATATAAAAATGCTTTAAAATTACTTACTCTAGAAAACAAGAGAAAATAAAAATTATCTACTCATTCACTCATCAAATATTCACATTCCTAACATGCTGGCTGCAGGGGACATAGTGAGCAAAACAGTAACTGAAGAACTCATTCCACATTTTCCTTAAAAAACACAGGAAGTGCCCTAGCTGGTTTGGCTCAGTGGATGGAGCGTCGGCCTGCAGACTGAAGGGTCCCAGGTTCGATTCCGGCCAACGGCACATGCCTGGGTTGCGGGCTCGATTCCCAGTAGGGGATATGCAGGAGGCAGCCAATCAATGATTCTCATCATTGATTTTTCTCTCTCTCTCTCCCTCTCCCTTCCTCTCTAAAATCAATAAAATGTTAAAAAAAAAAAAAACACAGGAGGTATCAGAGACCAATTTTCTATAACCAGCGAGCCTCTTCCGCTTCTAATCCTGACAAATCTTGATCAGCTCCCCTGGGGGACCCGGAGAGAAGTACCTGTGTATTTCCAGGTGACGTCCTCCAGGAGCAGGTTGCTGTCTAGCTGCATGTGCTTCTTAAGCCAGGCCCAACTGTGGACCTGCTGGTCGGTTGGAGAAATCATGAAGAAACTGAAAGTGAGACCCACAAGCAATCAAAACCAGGCAGCAGAGAAGAGGATCAGGAAGCAATCAAGTTCTGAGCTAGTGTCAAAGCAGTGGGTAAAATACTGGCCAACGAGCTCTTAGCCTCCAGAGGGCCAGGAGCACGGAACTTGAGGATACACCATGTAAGGACAAGCGAAGGCTGACTTCTGTCACTATACAGACTTACTAATACAAGGTAAGACGTCTCCTCCCAGTAGGGTAACTAATTTTCACATCGAGTTTTGCATAACCTGGTGAGTTTTTTTTTCAGGTGATTTTTTTGTCCTGGATTACTAATGGACTGGCCATGAGGTAGTGAGGTGTTCAGTCCTTGGTATGATTCAGGTTTCCTGGGGGAGCTGGGAGCTCTGCTCTGCCGCAGTACCTGGGGCCCAGTGCCGGAGGGAGCCAGCGCGGCAGCTGACCTCACCTGCGCTTGTTCAGGCGTGCTATGCTGCAGTCATTTTCATATCCTCCGCCCTCATTGAGCATGCCAGTATGCACGATGTGGCCCACGGGCACGTCAAGGTCATTGGAGAAGAGGTACTGCAGACTTTCTAATGCCTGATCTCCAGTGGACTGCAGAGTTAAGACAAAGCAGAGAGAGCACAAGAACGTTTGGCTGGTAACACGGCCTCATGAGCAATGTGACTTGCTACGAAAATTCAGTTAGCCAGGACTCCTGCAACAGTATTTGCAGATTTATGCCACTGTAGGAAGCACCAGAGAAAGCTAGCTGTTGATTCTAATGATAAATGGGCCTCTGTAAGCAGATTAAAAACCAGAAACAAAGAGCTACAAATTCAGAAAAATGTAATAAAGATATGATATTAAAATATACCAGAGTTCTTACAGAGTCAGTTTTAAAGAGACAGATGAAAAAAGGAGGCACCGTTTCCTAGTCCGTTATATTGGTTTCCAATTACTTACTGTTATTTCAAACTTTGTGAAAGAAGACATGTCAATGACACATACGGCTTCCTTACAGCACTTGACTTCAGACTCCACAATGTCAAACCAGTCCGGCTTATAGAAAGTCTTGCTCTGCTCCAAAGCCAGGAGGTCTGTAGACCAGAAAAACAAAAGATTTATACTGGGGAGTCTCCTGTATAGTTAGGTTTTTATTACTTATTCTCCCAGGAACACATTCTAGCCATATACATTTAAAAATAAATTATATTAATTCTTAAAAGCAAAAAAGTGAACAAAAATGAGAATGTGCCTCTTTACCCTTGTCTGGTGGCACAAAGTACTTTGGCCTCTCAAATCCATGCTTTTCCATCCACCTGGCTCCTTGTGCGTCCAGCCGGTCATAGAGAGGGGATGTGCGTAACTGCCTCCCTGTCTGGAAGTCCCAACGAGGAACCTTTAACTCATACAGCAGAGCTAGAACAGATGAGAACAGTCCATGGAAGCCCAAGCCACTGAGCTGCGTGCAGATTACCCACTAGTCCAGCCTTGGGCCCGTTTGAAATGAATAAAACTAAAAAAAAAAAAAGACCGTACCCTTTTATGTAATGATGTTTACTTTGAATTTATATTAGTTCACACCAACACTCCATCCATGCTTTTGTTCCGGCCCTCCGGTCCAGTTTAAGAACCCACTGTGGCCCTCGAGTCAAAAAGTTTGCCCACCCCTGCACTAGACTCTGGAGTTGCTCCCATTCAGAAGAGCATCCTTTCCAGGCTAATGTAGCGTAACTTGCCAAACGGCACCCAGTAGAACAGGCATGCTCCAGGAGAAAGAAGAATACTGCAAGAGCTGGTGTCACCCCTTCATAGTTATACAGCTGTGAGTCACATGACAACTCTGCATCCCTGTTTGCAATTATGGTTCCAAATTCGTAGGTAGAAACAATGGGAGACGGGTCATAGATCTAAACTCTGCTAAGCTCTGTGGGAGAGATGAAGGAGATAGCAAAGGTCACAGGTGGTTACAAAGTGTGAAAAATGGCCCTTGACTCTTTACATTACAGGGCCTGTGCTGTGGGATCTCAGACCCAACACAGACCTTTCCTCGGCCATTTCTGAAGTGAAAGGGCACACAGCACACCTGATTTGGTAGCTCTGAAACCTGGCAGCTTGCACAGTATTGTCCCAGCGACAAGCTAGGGTCAGAGTTCAATTTTCCCAATGTCCAATCTGCAACAGCAACGAGTAACAATAGCCAGAAAGAGTGTGACCTCTAGTCCCTTCCAAAGAGACCTGACCTCACACCATTCCACACAGGAGGTACCTTGGGGTACTGGGGGAGGTTGGGAAACTAAAAATCAGGAAACTAAAACCCTGGTTTTCTTATATTGTGACAACTTGCCCATCTCTGGTATTTTAGGTTCTACTCTCCCCATTTTCTATCATGCCTGCAATTTCTATTTTATGAGAATCAGAAAATGCCATCTAACATGTCATGGCATCAAGGAGAAATTCAAGCTCTGTTATGATTTGCACAGGTTCTAAAGTAACTATGGATGGGAAACCTGGACTTACGATAGTTCAACATTTTAACCAAAATATTTGCTAAAAAGAAGGAAGCTTGGCAATTACACATACTGCTGCCAGGCCCCAAATCTCCCCCACATATGAGTTCTCTGCCACAGGTCATACAGGCGTTAAAGGTCACCAAATGCTCATGATGAATGGAACCACCAGCTGCTAAACCAGCAGTTCATTCTTTAAAAAAAAAAAAGTTTTTATTGATTTTAGATAGAGGGAAAAGGGAGAGAGAGAGAGTGAAAGAAACATCGATGTGAAAGAGAAACATTAATCGGCTGCCTCCTGCACATCCGCTACTGGGGATCAAGCCCACAACACAGGCACATGCCCTGACCCTTAATCAAACTGGCGACCTTCTGGTGCACAGGACAATGCTCAACCAACTGAGCCACACTCGCCAGGGTGAGCAGTTCATTCTTAATCAAGAACAATGGTCACAGCCAATGTAGAAACTCAGTCCTGAGCATAAATATGCCCCAAATATCTGTATCTATATATATCTATCTACACTAATAAAAGACAAACATGCAAATTGACCATACCTTCGCTACACCTTAAGCCACGCCCACCAGCCAATCAGAGCAACTATATGCAAATTAACCCAACCAAGATGGTGGCCAGCAGCCACGGAGCTGGAGTGAGCAGGAGGCTTGGTTGCCCCAATGATGGAGGAAGCCAAGCTTCCTGCCTGCCGCAGCAGGCTCTGAGCTCCACTCAAAGCAACAAAGTTTCAATTATAGAAAGTAAATAAACCCCAGATACCTGCTTTCAGCCGGCCATGGCCATGGAGCTGGAGCAAGCCGGTGGCTTGCGTTGCCCCTGGCAATGGAGGAAGCCAAGCTTCCCTTGCGCCCGCCCTGGCTGGCTCTGAGCTCCTCTCAAGGCTACAAAGTTTCAATTATAGAAGGTAAATACATCCCAGAAAAAAAAAAAAAAGAAAAAAAGGAGAGACTGGGAGCTTCTGTCGCCGGGGGGCTTGGCCAGCCTGAAAACGGCCCTCAGCCCCTCACCCAGACTGGCTGGGGACCCCCCACCCTAAAGGGGGTGTGGCCAGCCTGAAAACAGCCATCAGCCCCTCACCCAGGCTGGCCAAACCTCCATGGGGTGGGGGTCCCCACTGGGGAGGGCTTGACCAGCCTGTGAACAGCCATCAGTCCCTCACCCAGGCTGGCCAGGCACCCCAGTGGGGACCCCCACCCTGAAGAGGGTTTGGGCAGCCTGCAAACACCCATCAGCCCCTCACCCAGACTGGCCAGGCACCCCAGCAGGACCCCCACCCTGATCTGGGACACCCTTCAGAGCAAACCAGCCGGCCCCAACCCATGCACCAGGCCTCTATCCTATATAATAAAAGGGTAATATGCAAACTGACCCTAACAGCAGAACGACTGAGAATGACTGGTCACTACGACACACACTGACCCACCAGGGGGCAGATGCTCAATGCAGAAGCTGCCCCCTGGTGGTCAGTGCGCTCCCACAGTGGGAGCTCTGCTCAGCCACAAGCCAGGCTGCCGGCTGCCAGTACAGCGGTGGTGGTGGGAGCCTCTCCCGCCTCCTCAGTAGCACTAAGGCTGTCCGACTGCAGCTTAGGCCTGCTCCCCGCTGGCAAGTGGACATCCCCCGAGGGCTCCCGGGCTGCCAGAGGGATGTCTGATTGGGCCCAGGGAGCGGGCCTAAGCCAGCAGGTGGTCATCCCCTGAGGGGTCCCAGACTGCAAGAGGGCACAGGCCGGGCTGAGGGACCCCCGCTCCCCGAGTGCACAAATTTTTGTGCACTGGGCCTCTAGTATACTTATAAAAGCCTAAGCAACCTGCTGACCAGCCGACTGGCTGGTAGCTATGACGCACAATGACCACCAGGAGGCAGATACTCAACCCACAGGCATGAAAACATGGAACAGACTGATGAATCTCAGAGGGAAGGGGGAAGGAGGTAGGGCGGAAAGAGATTAACCGAAGATCTTACATGCATACTAGGCCTGGTGCACGTCCCTGGGTCTGGCCTGCGGGGATCAGGCTTAAACTGGCTCTCCGACATCCCTGAAGGGTCCCAGATTGAGAGAGAGTGCAGGCCAGGCTGAGAGACCCCACCAGTGCACGAATCTGTGCACCGAGCCTCTGGTTTAGACATATTTTGGCAAAGTCTGAAAATAGTTCCCCAGTGTAAGAAAAATGAAATTACAGCCCTAACCGCTTTGGCTCAGTGGATAGAGCGTCAGCCTGCAGACCGAAGGGTCCCGGGTTCAATTCTGGTCAAGGGCATGTACCTGGATTGCAGGCACATCCCCAGTGGGGGGTGTGCAGGAGGTAGCTAATCAATGTCTCTCATCGATGTTTCTAACTCTCTATCCCTCTCCCTTCCTCTCTGTAAAAAATTAATAAAAATATATTTAAAAAAAAGAAAAATGAAATTACAACCTGATTTGATTTAATTCCTAAATAAAAGCTAGAAAACAAATACAAGGAAGAGTACCTAGTGAAGTTAAAATGAAGAGCTGGATACTTCAAAGTTGGAGTGAAACAAGAACAAGGAGAAAGAGCAGTGACAAATGTTTTGTATGCACATGAGAAGTGGTTTTCTATCTTGCCAGAGTATCATGGATTAATGACAGAAGTCACTGAGAAGCTTGAAGCTTTGAGAATAAGTTGGCAAGTTCTCTGCATTAGAAAGCAAATCGTGATCCCAAAGACCAAGTGGGGAGCCGGAGCACTCACTCTGACATGGGCTTTCCAGGCGCAGTGGGAAGCAGGCACTGCTGGGAACATACTAGAAGCTGCTGCCCAGGACTGGCAGGAACTACCACCTGAAAGTCAGCCCACTGTCCTGCCCCCGAAGTAAAGAGGCACAAGATGCGAGAGAAAACGTTCCACAAACATCACAGGGACACCATGTCCCTGACACAAGCCTGAAACAATTAAACATCAGAAGCTCAGCTTGAAGCATTTACTGAAGAACTGAGGAAAACCTGCCCCCTGAATGACAGAAGAGGCACTAAAGAGACACCTGCAAGCAGATGCGACAGAATAAAGCTCCACTTACGCATGACTTCCATGACCCGGTGGCGCAGAAAGGTGCGGCTGCTCTGCAGGGCTCCGAAACGCTTCAGGTCTAGCTCCCAGACGTTTTCTGAGGGATAACCATGCACCATCCACTCAGCGAGGTACCTGTTGGGCGGGGGGGGGGGCAGTAGTAGTTGGGCCTCAGATGGGATACACTCAGTACTGTACCAGGAATCAAGAACCAACATGATCAAAGATCCTGTCTTGTCAGGGACTGGGTGAGCAATTCTGGGCAATTTCCTTAACTTTCTGGAAGAAACAAATATGGATCCATCTGCTGTTCTCACAAGACCACTATGAGGATTTTAGCTCTAAAGGTGATTCCCCAGAAGGTGTTTAAGACACAGGCACATCCAGGAAGCAGCATGACTGAGAGGTCTACAGATGTGCTGTAACTTATACATCCGTGTGTTTGTTCTTGTCTCTGTAAAACAGGTATATTATCTGAACACATCTCTGCTCCAAAGGTTTTTTATAACTCCACTTCCATAACTGTTTTCAGAACCATTCTACAAGTCACTCAAGAAAAATGGCCTCATTCATTTTTTTACAAGTTTTTAAATTGTGAATACACATAACATAAGCTGACCATCTTAACCACTTTCAAGTGTACTGTATACTAGTTCAGTGCCATCCGACATTCACATTATTGTGTAACCTTCACCACCTTCCATCTTCCCAAACTAAAACTCTTTATTAACCAATCACTCTCCATTCCCTGCCCCAGCCCCTGGCAACCAGCATTTTACTGTCTGTACCATCCATTATGAATTAGACTACTCTAAGTACCTCGCAGAGTGAACTACACAGGATCTGTCCTTTCATGACCAGCTTGTTAAATTTTTATTAGTATCAATTCAATAAAACTAGTGATACTCAGCATGATCATTGATCTCACTCACCACACTTGGATGTTCCCAAATTTAAATACACAAAGAACCCACATTTGTTACAGCTGAAAGCATTCACAGGATTCCCACCCCCAGGCTCAGTGACTAACTCCAAACTGGGCCAGAGACACTCTGCACATTTCAGGGACATGAGGAGAGCCTTCCACGGCAATTACTTTGACGGGGCTTTAAAATGACATGCGTCTTCCTATAACAACATACCAGATTAAATATATTATTTGCCATTTAACAAGTCATTCTAGAAAGAAGCCCAGTGAACTGAGTGTGAGTGACAAAGACTTACCTTCCAGCTCCTCCACCAAACGAAAGGCCAGCAGAGTTCATTCCTGCCAGGACAAAGTAGCCCTTAACCACAGGAGACTCGCCCATGATGCACCTCATGTCTGGTGTGAAGGTCTCGGGGCAATTGACCAACTTCATGATCTCCAGTGTCTCCAGGTCTGGCATCCTACGCAGCAGGGAGCTCAACAGGGGCTCTGAGCAATAAAAACAGCCAAACAGAGTCCTCAGCTTCAGGGAATTCAAACCTTCCAACTCCTCATACTTCCTAACTCCTCCCTCTCCTTTCATAAACTCTTTTGGAAGAGGTTTTCTAAGAACAGCAACGGGGCCATTTATCAGAGAGCAGAGCCCTTGCTGGAATTAGGGAACACACCTACGAGGTGCCCGGCATGCAGACTGACAAAGAAGATGCTCTGGGAAGGAGAGGAGCCATGGAAGAGCACACACGTTACAGATAAGGGTCTCGAAGGGCTCGGTGCTAAAGCTCTCACAGGGCGCCCGAGGGAGATGCAATGAAGGGCAGGTTCCCTACGCTGGCATGGCTGCAAGGACAGATGCTCAACCTGTTTAAAGGTGAGTCCATCATCTGGGAGCAGGCCAGTGGGGCAGTGGTCACCAACGACACCAGACTGTGGAGCTGGCTGGTAGGTAGATGGGGCTTGAAATTTTCTACTATAAAAAGTTTACTTTAAAAAAATCCATTAAGGCTAGAAAGGAAACTTCATTATAGATCCTTTCATATCTTTTATATTTGGAACCATGTGAATATATTAACTATTCAATAAATAAAATTAAACGTATTTTAAAATTGAGTATAGGACATTAACAAAGTAATTCTGCTTTCTAAAAATGTCTTTAATCTTCTATGAAATCCTAAGAAAAGGTTTCCTCCTAGCTTAAAATTTCAGCAGCAATTTTAGGTGAATAAGTAATAAGCCAAAGTCCACTAACCAAGAATAGTCTCCTGAATTTGCTACCAAGTAACTGTCCTGAGACCCAGCAAACTCTGTAGCCTGCCCTCTCTAACCTCCACACGGGGCTGTTACAAAGATCAAGTGAGATGCTGTTCTTGAAAATACTTTGAAAATAACATTTTAGATAAGTACAGGGCATTCTTATTACTATTAGAGGCCCGGTGCACAAAATTCATGCACGAGGCAGGGGCGGGTCCTCAGCCTGGCCTGCACCCTCTTGCAATCTGGGACCCTTCAGGGGATGTCTGACTGCTGGAACTGCTGGCTCCTAACCGCTGGCCTGACTGCCCCTAACCACTTGCCTGCCTGTCTGATCACACCTAACTCTCTGCCTGCCTGCCTGATTGCCTTTAACCCCTCTGCTTGCCTGCCTGATTGCCCCTAACCGCTTGCCTGCCTGCCTGATCGTCCCTAACTGCTCACCTGACTGCCTGATTGCCCCTAACAACTCTGCCTGCCTGCCTCATGCCCCTGCTTGCCTGCCTGCCTGATTGCCCCTAACTGCTTGCCTGCCTGCCTAATCGCCCCTAACTGCTTGCCTGCCTGCCTCATGCCCCTAACTGCTTGCCTGCCTGCCTGATCGCCCCTAAGTGCTCACCTGCCTGCCTGATCGCCCCTAACCACTCTACCTGCCTGCCTCATGCCCCTGCTTGCCTGCCTGTCTGCCTGATCGCCCCTAACCACTCTGCCTGCCTGCCTGCCTGATCGCCCCTAACCGCCTCTGCCTTGGCCCCCGCCACAGCGGCTTCGTCCGGAAGGAAGTCCAGAAGGTCATTTGGCTGTCTGGTCTAATTAGCATATTACACTTTTATTATTATAGATACAGTTCACACACCAAAGTGGTCCCAGTCTTCCTGTAGGTTGTGAATCTCCAGCTGGTTCTTGCCCTCAGTGAAAATTGGTTTCGGGGTTTTCTCAAAGCCCCCAGACAAGATGCCGCCCTGCCAGTTGCGAATATAAATCCTGCCATCTGCGTCCACAATATCTGAGGAGAGGAACAATAAGGGAGTGGGGAGTGGAAGAGAAGAGCAGGGGTTAGATATAAGCCAGCTTTCTAAATGGACAGAGAAACGCAAAGCAGAAACACCCGCTCGCTGTTGGCTTTGCTAATGAACACATCAGCTTTAAAATACCTTTCCAGGCCATCCGGGAGGTCTCCCCTCGCAGATTCACAATAGAGACTTTCTCTGATTACCCTTTACCCCATCAGTTACGTAGAAGCTTTGACTAGTCCTCACAACCAAACTACGTAACTGCCACTGTGCCACATAAAGCCTACGGAAAGGGGGCACTGCCGAGCCCACTGCAGGGATTCAGACCTTCAACGTGAAATCAGCCCTCTCCACAGCACTCGGGGTCACAGAATACCCTGAGTTTATAGCATTCAGGTCAAAAACTCCAGGCTATATTCCAAATATTGTCAATTTAGACCTCTGTCTGGGACTACAATTAGCTTGCAGAAAAACTGCTTAAGTAGAATGCCCGTTTGACCATCCTTTCATAAAGAGTTCTTAAAGAAAAGTCAGAACTGGGCCACCTCCCTGTAACATGCTCTAGAAAGGAAAAGCTCTTTCGGACACAGTCTGTCCTTCGCAGAGAGTCTTCTTTCAAAGGACAGAACAGTGGCAAGGAAACAAGATTAAAAACAAAGTGCAGGTCCTCACTTGGTGTGTTGCTCTGCAGAGGGGTCTCCAAGGGGCGAGTCAGGAGGTAGAAGTGTTCGCAGGCATGTAACGGGATACTAATCGGCTCCTCGTTGGACAGACCCAGCTCGTATGCCCACTACAAATGGACAGATTGATTGTGGGTGGAAGAGGAACAGAAAGACACATGAGCAAGTTCCGCCGCTTGAAAACAGTTTAATTTCAAGTGGCCTGTGTGCGCTCTTGCAACAATGTCAGTGAGGGAAGCCAAGACTCAGCCTGCTTTAGGTTAATTATTTGAATGGGGAACAACACTAGACATTTTAAGTCATAAAACTTACTTTTAGATCAAAAGAAGGCAGGTTTCCCATAGTAAAAGGAGCTCATGGGGAGCAAAGGAGGCCTTATAACGAAATGCCTGGCTTCAAGACAAACCCCAAGCACCATCATAAATGAGCTTCACAGAACGGGAAGTACCCCTAGGTCACCTTAAACTGTAGAGCGGACAGAAAGGACCAATTTGTCTTCAAAGCACAAGCAGCTTAGTGTTCTGGAAACTGAATCTATGCTCCTGACACAACAGAACAGCCTAATACTTTACCTGCTAGGTTGTCCAATGAAACAAACCACCACAGGAAGATCCAATGCCAGGGATTTATGTCAATGCACAAGTGCTTCCAGGACCCGGACAGGGGAGCACCAGTTCACCAGGGAGGAGGAGGAGGCACTGCAGCTCCACAGGGGAGCAGTGCAGGTTTCCGAGTTCGAGCACAAGAGCCCCGAGTTCCAGCCCTCAGTGTGCCCCTGCATCCCTTTACTTTGTCCCTAAATAATCTTAAGTCTCTACACCAAAAAGTCCTGGAAATAAAAGGTAAATAAGAAAACCAGAGATCCCGCTATTGTTGCTAACTTACCTGACCAGCACAATTGACAAAATACTGGCATTCGATCTGTCCTTTATCTGTCTCCACACCAGTAACTTCACCTTTTTTGATCATCACATGAACAACACTTGTCCGGTCATAGATCTGAACACCTGTTCAAGGTAAAGAAAGAGTTGGGCATCGACCCTCAGATGGTCCACAATTAAGGCAGCTGCAGCAGATTCTCAACTCATAAGAAATACTGAAAAGGCCAGGTCAAAGCTTTAATTTTTATTTATTTATTTATTTATTTTTATTTATTTATTGCTTAAAGTATTACAAAGGGTATTACATATGTGTCCACTTTATCCCCCCGCCCTAGACAGTCCCCTAGCCTCCCTTATCCCCCAGTGTCTTATGTCCATTGGTTATGCTTATATGCATGCATACAAGTCCTTTAGTTGATCTCTTACCCCCCTACCTCCTGCCCCCTAACCCTCCCCGGCCTTCCCACTGCAGTTTGACAATCTGTTTGAGGCAGCTCTGCCTCTGTATCTATTATTATTCAAAAGTTTATAATGGTCTCTATTATCCATGAATGAGTGAGATCATGTGGTATTTTTCCTTCACTGACTGGCTTATTTTACTTAGCATAATGCTCTCCAGTTCCATCCATGCCGTTGCAAATGGTAAGAGTTCCTTCCTTTTTAGAGCAGCATAGTATTCCATCGTGTAGATGTACCACAAAGCTTTAATTTTAAAAAACAAAACACCCCTAAGGACCACACCCTGAGACTGTAAATGAGACTTTCCCAAGGTTAAAAATGGCAGGCAAATTTAATAAGGGAATTCAGTGCACAGTTCAATTCCAGGAATCATAAAAGGGGCAGGGGAGAAAAGTTCAAATAGGACAGCTTACATCCTATCTACCCACATGATGAATCAGTTCATTCAAAGTGCATAACACCATGGACACTGAGGTTTCCTCCCCTCGTTCACTCAAACCTGGGACATGATCCAAGCTGTGGATTAAATCCCAACGTGTGTACTAACCTTGGAGCCTCTCAGTTTGGTGGGGAAGGAGTCCCTGAAGTCTGAAGGGTACTAAGTCAGCACTAAACCAGGGTTCCTCAGGACTTCAATAAGAAAAATGTGGCCCCGAGGAAAAATAGTAACAGATAGTGTATTAAAACAAAAAGAGCCAGTGTAGCCCAGCTGGCATCGCTCAGTGGTTGAGCGTCGACCTTGAACCAGGAGGTCGTGGTTCTATTCCCAGTCAGGACACAGGCCTGGGTTGTGGGCTCGGCCCCCAGTGTGGGGCGTGCAGGAGGCAGCTGGTCAATGATTCTCTCTCATCATTGATGTTTCTATCTCTCTCTCCCTCTCCCTCTCCCTTCCTCTCTGAAATCAATAAAAATATATTTAAAAATAAAAGAGCCAGTGTACAACACAGTAGCTGAGTTGGTGTCGTTGCCTATTGTGAGACAATTTCTTCGACAACCTCTTCCTCCCTTGTCCCCAGTCTGCTTACCATTTTGGGAGGCAGCACTTGCCAGGGCAAGAGCCACGTCAGCAGAGGACACCACCGCGTCCTCGGGGACGTGCATGGCCCCCGCCAGGTCATGCACGTTGAGCAGAGGGTGCAGCTCGGCCACTTTCTTGGGGGAGATGATCTCAGAAGGGATGCCTATCACACTGCCACGGAACAAAGGGGACAATGACGTCACTGGCCTCTGACAGAGGGCGGGGGCAGTACAGCCAGCACAGGCTTGTAGCCTCACACGTACTTCAGCCTGGAGTTGATGCGCTTCAGGGAGATCAGCCGGTCCTGCGTCTGGGCCAGAAAGATGGAGCCTGTCCGAATGTAACCTGTAAGAACAATCAGCCGGACTGAGACCACCCAGGACAAACGTGGGGTGGCAAAGAGGCAAGCCCCCGGGGTTATAAGTGAGAAGACCTGCGGTAAGTCCTGGCACTGCCACCATCCAAACATTCTTGGCTCAGTTTTGTGAAGATGAAATGAGATTTTAATGCACATGAAATCACTCATAAAATAAAAATGAAAGATGCCACGGCGAAAAAATACGTGGGGGGCAGGTGGAGATAACCCAGACTCATATTCTTCACTCTGTTTAGATTTTCTCCCCAGAGTTGGGGGGCATGTAACCCCCTGGAATATTCGGTCTTGAGCAAGTAGGTGAATGGCTGGAGGTCACTCATCTCGGATGCAGAGCATCCAGGCCAGATGGCTCCTGTTCCAGCTGAGGCCCTGCCGGCTGTGGGAACTCATGTCCTGGCCTCCACGCTGCCTCTGGCAACCTCCTGACAAATCTATAGGCACCCAACAGCCTTCCACAAACTCCTTGTGCCCACTGCAGCCAGAGTCATTCTCTGTTATTTGAAATCAACATACCAGACACCACCTTATTACATCTGGGTGAATTTCAAGTCCCCTAAAATGCCATCTCTTAGTTCTTATGAAGAAAGAGTTGAATCAGTTATCCTTTCAAAGGAAGTATTAATGAGAATAATTTGTTTTCTTAGTTTCTTTAGAAATCATCATATAAATATACCCTTCACTGACAAAAGAATGTCTCAGTGTGGAGAACTGAAATTTTAGAGATTGGTGTTTAAATATAGTATGTTTACCAGAGTAGTCCAATGACTTGTGGCTAACACAGCCTGAATTTCAGAAAAAGGTTCAGAAGTCATTTTCTACTCACTACCATAGATTACATAGAGCAGAGTACCACTGTATATATGTTCCTTTTAACCCACTAAATAATTTTTTATAAATGAATGATCACTGACTTGGAAAAACAATTCAACTCCCTGAATCTAGGTCTCTTCAGCTGTAAAAGAATGACCCTTATTATAAGATCAAGGACTATATGGAATACTTTCCAAAGATTATAAAAGCCATTACATTACCTCTCTCATTCACTTGACAAAAGTCACACTGAGATTGAAGCACTGCCGACACTAACACCACAGTCGGGGATGAGGACTCGGGGTCATCTGCTGAGTCTGATTAGCAGGTAGTGAACGAACATCTCGAGTAAAGGGACTGTTTTCAGAGGAGAAGCAGATAATATCTCCCCTTAAATCTAGGTGCACGTACATCACTGCATCCTTATTTCATGACCCACCAGCAGTCCATGAGTGAAGTGACCACGGCAGGCACCGCACAACGCGGGACAGGAGGCCTCTCCTCCTCGGGCCCCGTCACCTTTCCCTGCGCCATGGTGAACGACCACGGGCGTGGGGCTGAGGCTGGTCCCCTTCTCTCGCTTGCCTGGCTTCCTCACTGCCCACAAGTGCCAAGGAGAACTCGCGCCTGTAAGGTTCCAGATGGTGATCCAGAAAGCAAGCTAAGCTCACTCACTTTACAGAAAAGAACCTGTAACCCTGATTCCTGTGGAATCGCACCACCTGAGTGATGCAAGGCCGGGCAATGCACTAGTATCTGGCCCAGTGGAACAGGAGCCCATTATGTGGACCCTATTCTGACTCAAACCCAGTTAATGTCTGATTCAAGTACCTGTTGCCATCATTAAACCCAACGAAGGGACTGCTTCCTGCCTGTCCTGCCTGTAGCAGCATCTTCCCTAGTAAAAGCCAGAGACTGTGCGGCAGCAGGAAGGACTCTTAACACGTTCACCGGAGAGCCCTGCCCTTCAACAGGCGGCCTGGCCAAATGCAATGACACCATGGGGTCCAGGCGCCCGGGGCACACCGTGTGAGGGGCACCCACTCAGCGCTGGGTCACCCAGGATGCATACTGGTCTCACCCAGGCCTGGCCCTGCCATGTGCCCGAGAATACACAGCCTCTTCTTCCAGGCCTCTGGATCCTCTCGTGGCATCTCTCTCCTTCCACAGCTATCAAATCCTAGTTACTAGACAATCAGTCTTCCTCTACAATTTACAGAGGAAGTTACACTTCTTGACAGTATGAACTATATAAAATGGAAATGTGATAAACCCTTACTTGTGATCAAAATTTCAAATCTCCCTTTCCCTAATGAAAATGTTGTCGCCGAAACCGGTTTGGCTCAGTGGATAGAGCGTCGGCCTGAGGACTGAAAGGTCCCAGGTTCGATTCCGGTCAAGGGCATGTACCTGGGTTGCAGGCACATCCCCAGTAGGAGATGTGCAGGAGGCAGCTGATCGATGTTTCTCTCTCATCGATGTTTCTAACTCTCTATCTCTCTCCCTTCCTCTCTGTAAAAAATCAATAAAATATATTAAAAAAAAAAAAAAAAAGAAAATGTTGTCAGCGGTCACATGATTTCTAAAAGGGCTGGCGAGGTAAACCACACACTGTGCTTAGGCTATTGTTTGAATAATCTGCTTCTGATCACATGGCAGAGCCACTGCAGCTGGCAAAAGATAAAGCTACCACCCTCTGTCAGGATTAGTCTCGAATTA
Source organism: Myotis daubentonii (assembly GCF_963259705.1). NCBI lineage: Eukaryota > Metazoa > Chordata > Mammalia > Chiroptera > Vespertilionidae > Myotis > Myotis daubentonii. Next base: position 41,383,972 of record NC_081854.1, read on the forward strand.
TCTGATTCATTTTATACAATGTCTTCAAAAGAACGACCCTGACGTAGGCAAGTGTCTGGAATTTCATTACTGGGCCTCGCTACCCACTCACGATGATTAGTGCGCTCACCACAGTCTCATCAGCCACCAGAGCAGGCTCCAGGCTGGGCTTCTGCTAATCCGTCACCTTACAACAAACTGACAGCCATTCTTTCTGCCTTCGATCGTATGGGACCATCGTGTAGATGGGTCCTCCTCTTCCTGGGACAGTTCCTACTCACTCCAGAGCTAGCTAGCTAGTCCTTCTCCCCAAACTACACAGGTAAGGAGAAACGTGTGAATGCTGTAGAGTCAGGAACATCCTTACTAGTGACTGGTACTTCAATGGGTCAAACTCTGATTTAGCTTCCAAGCACCTCACTTCAATTCCTCCTCCCCCCCTGTGGAGCCAATGCTGCCACTTACTACACTTCAAGTGAAATAGACAGGAAATGGCCCAGGAAAACCTTAACATCACAAGAATTACAGCATCTGAAAAGGATCTGGAATGATGATTGAATCTCCTCATTTTAAAAACAGGAAAACAAAGCTTGGCTGGTGTTGCTCAGTGGTTGATCATTCAACCCATGAACCAGGAGGTCAAGGTTCAATTCCTGGTCTGGGCACATGCCCAGGTGGTGGGTTCAATCCCCAGTAGGGGGCATGCAGGAGGCAGCCCATTGATGATTCTCTCTCATCATTGATGTTTCTTTCTCTCCCTCTCTTTCTGCCTCTCCTTTCCTCTCTGAAATCAACAAGAACATATTTTTTTTTAATATATTTTATTGATTTTTCACAGAGAGGAAGAGAGAGAGATAGAGAGTTAGAAACATCGATGAGAGAGAAACATCGATCAGCTGCCTCCCGCACATCTCCCACTGGGGATGTGCCCGCAACCCAGGCACATGCCCCTGGCCGGAATCGAACCCGGGACCCTTCAGTCCGCAAGCCGACGCTCTATCCACTGAGCCAAACCGGCTTCGGCAAGAACATATTTTTTAAAAATAATAAAATAAAAATAGGGAAACAAAGATGGCTCAAAAGCAAAATGACTTGCCCAAAGTAATACTCTGACTAGTGGCAGAGCCCAAACTACAACTCAGGTCTGAATGACCACTCACCAGGCCAGCTCCTGGGGACCACACACAGTCCCAGGAACAGAGTCTGGGGACGGGCACAGCAGAAAATGGCAGACCCCTGCTTACCTGTTTGGATCCCTGTTTCTTGCTCTAGCTGCTGGTACAGTTTGTTTGAATAGTCTGCCATCTTCTGCTCAATGCCCAAGTGCCTGGCAGTGCTTATGATGCCTGCACAGAACCTCGTAGAGCCAGCAGCCAGCCTGCAGGATGGATCACAAGGCTGTTAAGTAGACTCATACCTATGAATGCAGCCAGTTCAAGTCCCAACTGCAGCCCTGTTCTGTCTGTCGAAAGATGGAAACACCTACATGTATATCGACATGACATGATTTCAAATTTTGGAGTTCACCTACACAGTGGGATAGTATACAGCCATGAAATTGGAATAAGAAAGCTTTTATCCCACAATGTGGGACAATCCTATTGAGAAAAGTAAGACAAGGAATGCTACCGCTTGTATAAAACAGGGAATAAATAAATGGACACCCATTTACACCAATATATACTGAAGAACACAGATCTGTTCCTATGTGGAGAGAGCATCTGGTCCAATTCATCAGGAACTTAACTTGCCTCCAGTGAGGGAAACCTGAAGCCAGAGGTCAGGGATGGTAGAAAGACTTTCCCTGGACACTCTTCTACAATTTTCTATTCTGACTCATGTCAATGTATTGCCTTTCAAGAAATAATAAACTTTGATGTTAATAACAAGTGAAAGTGGAGGTAAGTTCGATGGAACTCCCTCCTGTATACTCAATTTATCTGTAAATCCTAAATTCTTTCAAAATAACTTACTTAAATGAAAACAAACAAAAAATAAAGCAGCCTGGCCTGCGTGGCTCAGTGGTTGAGCGTCAGCCTATAAACCAGGAGATCATGGTTCGATCTCCAGTCAGGGCTCATGGCCAGGTTGTGGGCTCAATCCCCAGTGTGGGGTATGCAGGCAGCAGCCAATCAATGATTGTCTCTCATCACTGCTGTTTCTATTTCTCTCTCCCTCTCCTTTCTTCTCGGAAATCAATAAAAAATATATATATATATATTAAAAACAAACAAACAAATAGAGCAGGATGCAGGCAATTTCATTCTGACTCCTAGAGGGAGCTCTTGGCCCGGATTTGTGTTGCTGCCTGACTATGAGAAGGAGAACAGATGCCAAGATGTGCTCTGAACGTGAATAAACACATGCTTCAGACACTTGGTTTGCGGGACTCTGCCAGCTCTCCAAAACCAGGAAACATGAGTTTTAAGCATCACCAAACAAAGCCCAGTACAGGATTTCCACCTGTGATTTTTCTCATGCTCCTAGCAACACTGATTAGCTAGTGGTGAGACAGGATCACCAAAAGGAGGAGAGGGAGGGAGGGAGTCATGCCCAGTGGATCCTTACCTGCCCTGCTCCAACAGGACAATGTCCTTCCACCCCATCTTGGACAGGTGATAGGCCACGGATGTGCCCATGATTCCCCCGCCACAGATGACCACCTGCGCCTGGGCAGGCAGGGCGACAGAATGCGCCTCGGCCGCTGATGCACCGCTTCTGGCTGAGGGCCAGTTCTGCCATCCTCGGCTGGTTCTTTGTCTTTGGACCACCGATAGCAACCGGTAAAACATCACGTCTGTCAGCAACGGGAGGCGTGCGCTCACTCAGTCAGGAGGAGTTCCCAAGCACTTGACCTAGACAGAAAAACCAAACATATTTCATTCTACTGTGCTGAGTGCATACGATTCGTGAGAAAAGAGGATGAAATAAAAACAATCGTTGTTCATTTAGCAAGTAGGTGAAGACTGATTGAGTCCCATACATTGTGCTAACTTCGATACAGCAGCGAGCAATAATGAGGAGGTCCCAGCCTTTAGTAACTTACATCTGAGAGAGGATGAGACTGTGTGAGTGTGTATGCGAAAGTGGCGGCAATAAACAAAGCAAGTCACAAAGAGTAACTAATTTTAATACCGTGGTCAGGAAAGAAGGTGACATTGTGAAAAGATGTGATGGACAAAATGGAAGCAGCTACCAGAGTGTTCCAGACAGAGGAACAAGTGTCTACGGCCCTGGTGGGAGACAGACCTTGATGAGCCCAAGCACAGAGAGAAAGCCAGCCTGACCCCAGCGTGAGGAGCAAGGGGGCCAGGATCTAAGGGAAAACTGGAGGCAGGCAGAAAGCCACTACACACCGCCCTTGGATGTGGGGATTTTATTCTAAGTGCCCAGGAAAATACTAAAGGAGAGAACGAAATGATCTGATCTATTTTCCAAGATCAGTGTGGCTCCATGGTGGAGACTGGATTGCAGAATGAGAGGAATAGCAGCAATGGGTTGGTAAACTATAGCGGTATTCCAGGGGACGTCATGGTGGCTTAGACAAGGAGGGGGCAGTGGAGTCAAAGACATGACTAGACCATTTTGGAAGTAAAAATGACAGAACGTACTTGCCAACAAATTGATGTTAACATACAAAGAAGGAGAATTAAGAATGATATCTATGTTTCTGGGTTAAGTAATTAGGGCCACTAAGGAGCAGGAAGGAACAGGGAGTGAGCCTGGGAGGCTGAGTGTGAGTGTGTGTGAATACATTTGAACGTTCAACTTTTATTTTTTTATTTTTAATTTTTTTAAATATTTTATTGATTTTTTACAGAGAGGAAGGGAGAGGGATAGAGAGTTAGAAACATCGATGAGAGAGAAACACCGATCAGCTGCCTCCTGCACACCTCCCACTGGGGATGTGTCCACAACCAAGGTACATGCCCTTGACTGGAATCGAACCTGGAACCTTTCAGTCCGCAGCCGGCGCTCTATCCACTGAGCCAAACCAGTTAGGGCTGAACGTTCAACTTTTAAAGTTAAGTACAATATGCCCATCTGCATCCACGTGGAAACAGTAAGCAGCGGCTGGATACACAAGTCTGAAATGGGAAGTTGGCTGGGTGTCATTAGCATATGCACGGTGTTGAAAGCCCTAACATTTCGAGGAACAAGAACTCTGAGGCTCCCCAGCATTCAGACTGAGAAGAGAAAGACAAGACTAGAGACAGGACGGGACGCAGTGGCAGAATCAAAATGTACAGACAAAGGCAAGTGGCTAAAGAGACAAAGAAGGGGCAATTGTTAGTAAGGTAGAAGGAAAACCAGGCACAGGTTCCAAGAAATGGTTAAGTATAGAGGGTGCTAAGGGTGGGGCAGGTGCCAGAGTGTCCACTGGGATCTGAGAACACGGAGGCCCTGATATCCTCAAGAAGAACATTTTCAGGGGAGAGAAAAAGAGGAAATACAGACAAGAGCAAACTGAAGATAAGCAAGATGTGGGAGTGGGGACAGCTCTGTTCGTTTGCTCTGACAAGCAGCAGAAAAGTGGGGCAGAAGTGAGGGAAGGATGCGGATAGAGCAAGGTTAGCTGATTGTTTTTAAAGATGGGAGTTAAGCATATTTCACTGGGCCGGCCAACGTGGCTTAGTGGATTGAACATCATCCCATGCACCAAGAGGTCACTGGTTCAATTCCCAGTCTGGCGATATGCCTGGGTTGTGGACTCCATCCCCAGTAGGGGGCATGCAGGAGGCAGCTGTCACTATTTCTCTACCAATGATGTTTCTATCGTCTCACCATCTCCCTTCCTCTCTCTCTAAAGAAAATCAATAAAAACATATTTTAAAAAATATACTTCACTGCTATGGGACGACCCAGTACAGGCAAAGAGATGGGTGAGAAAGGAGAGTCAATTAGAAGACTGAGATCCTGGAGAAGGAAAGAGAGACAAGGGGCGCAGGCCTAAGTGAAGGATGGCCTGCCTCGTGTTTCCACAGGTGATGTGGTGCAGATTTAAGGCAGATGTTTTTTCCAGAAAAGCAGAGGATGATTAATCAGGTTGATCAGTTACACGAGACACAGGTTATAACCAAGCACACGTCTCTACAGATGACTAAATGTAAGTTAGAGAAGGAAGAGCAGTCATATAAGAAGTAGGACTTGCCCTAACCGGTTTGGCTCAGTGGATGGAGCCAATGCCTGCAGACTGAAGGGTCCCGGGTTCAGTTCCGGTCAAGGTCATGTACCTCAGTTGTGGGCACATCCCCAGTAGGGGGTGTGCAGGAGGCAGCTGATCGATGTTTCTCTCTCATCGATGTTTCTAGCTCTCTCTCCCTCTCCCTTCCTCTCTGTAAAAAAATCAATAAAATATACTAACAAAACAAAAAAAAAAAGAAGTAGGACTTAAGCTGAGCCTTGAAGGGGTAAGATCTGGACAAAGAGCGACAAGAAGCACACACAATTGTTACAGCCAAGTCCGACCACGGGTACTTGCGGATGAGAGTAAGGGACCAGGCTTGGAGGCCTTGGTCTCTGAGTGCTGGTAGCAGGGACTGAAGTCAGGTGGACCCAGACCACGGAAGACTCTGGATGCTTGTCCGACTTGGCCCACTCTACCGTAATGGATTGCTACAGGCTGAATGGGACAAGGCAAGGTTTGAACAGAACTGCAAAACAGAATTGAAGTAAGACCCGCTGGCGGACTATGCAATCATTGAGGTATAAGATGAGGATGTAAGATGACAGGGTGCAAACAAGTGGACATCAGGGCAGCACATGGCTAGTAAACTCACCACCATCACCTTCCATACCAGCCTCAGCACCCACAGTCGGCTCCACATCAGCCCAAACTGTCTAAGGCCAAGATGTTGACACCCATCCATCAGAGAGGACTCCCAGAACTGAGACAGTGTCCTAAGAGAAATCCCATCCAACTGGGGACTAATTATTTTGGCCACCATGCCTCCCATCCATGGTCCCTGTGAAACTGTCTCAAGATAGCCGCTTCTCCATACAGCTAGTCTCCCTGTAAGCTATAATCTGGGGCCACTTCACGTGTACCAACAGTCTCATCATGGGGGTGCCAGAACAGGAGAGAGAGAGAAAGAAATTGAAAACCTATTTGAAAAACTAATGACAGAAAAGTTCCCTAACCTGGTGAAGGAAATAGACATACAAGTCCACGAAGTGCAAAGAGTTCCAAACAAGATGAACCCAAACAGGCCCAAATCAAGACACATCATAATTAAAATACCAAAGGTTAAAAACAAATAAATTTGAAAGTAGCAAGAGAAAAGTAGTTGGTTACGTGCCAGGGAGTTTCCATAAGACTATCAGCTGATTTCTCAACAGAAACTTAGCAGGCCAGAAGGGATTGGCACAAAACAACCAAAGGGATGAAAAAAAGCAAAGACCTACAACCAAGATTACCCCACCCAGCAAGACTATCATTTAGAATAGGAAAAAGTTTCCTAGAGAAGATAAAGGTAAAGGAGCTCACTACTTTACCAGCATTACCAGAAGTGTTAAATATACCTCTGTAAGTAGAAAAGATAAAAAATATGAATAAGAAAATATAGCACAGAAAAATGCTTACTGAAAAAGGCAAACATTTAGTAAAAGCAATCCATCAACCAACTATAAAATATAAAGGTAAAAGTAGGAAGTGTAGGAAGGGCTCATGGCTGGCGAGCACAGTGGCGGTGGTGGGAGCCTCTCCCGCCTCCATGTCAGTCGGACATCCCCTGAGGGCTCCCGGACTGCAAGAGGGCACAGGTTGGGCTGAGGGAACCCCCTCCCCCCGAGCGCACCAGGCCTCTCGTCTGTCTATCTATATCTATGTATCTATCTATCTATCTATCTATCTGTGTGTGTATATGTATGTATGTGTGTATGTGTGTATGTGTGTGTGTGTGTGTGTGTGTGTGTGTGTAGCTAATATGTAAAGTGTCCCCTGGGGAGTTAGACCCGGAAAATGGGAGTTCAATTGCTCGCTATGACTTGCGCTGACCACCAGGGGGCGGCATGGAACATGGCAGGCGACCAGTGGCGGATGGTGCTGAAGAAGCGAGGGAAGAAGGTGGCGTGGAGAAGAGGGGAACTGTGTGGTGGCGGTGTGCGGGTGGCAAGGGAAGGAAGAGGCGGGGAGGCAGAGAACCTGCTTGGCCCTGATCGCTGGCCAGGCCTAGGGACCCTACCCATGCACGAATTTTGTGCACCAGGCCTCTAGTACAAGAAATAAAGAGAAAGGAATCCAAAATACTTTAATGTCGCTATTTGCCCTTTCTCTATAATAGAAGTGTCAACCAAATTCACAATGACAGATGGAAACGCATGCGTGAGTCAACTTAGACTTTTACATATGTAGAATAAACTTGCTTAATTAGACCTCCTTTGTGATGTAGCTTAACTATTTCCAGCTCAGTGAAGCACCCCAACTTCTCTTTCAGGTAATTGGTACCAAAGCTGAGGTACCAATACTTATATTGGGCAAAATAGACTTTCTTTTTAAAAAATGTTTTTATTTATTTCAAAGAGGAAGGGAGAGGGAGAGAGATAGAAACATTAGTGATGAGAGAGAATCATTGATATGCTGCCTCCTGCACACCCCCTACTGGGGATCGAGCCTGCAACCCTGGGCATGTGCTCTGACTGGAAATTGAACTGTGACCTTCTGGTTCAAGGGTCTATGCTCAATCACTGAGCCATACCAGCTGGGCAAAATAGACTTTCAAACAAGGAATGTAACAAGAGACAAAGAAGGGCATTCCATAATGATAAAGGGATCAATCTAATAATAGTTATAACTCATAAACATCTACACACCCAATGTGTGTGTGTGTGTGTGTGTGTGTGCGTGTGTATATATCTACATATATAAAAGGCTAATATGCTAAGTGTCCAACCGTCCGACCGGTTGCTATGATGCACACTGACCACCAGGGCACAAACGCTCAATGCAGGAGCTGCCATGACATGCACTGGCCATTTACAAAGAAACGGCACCGTGGACCTGGCGCCCATGAAGCAACACTCGGCTTCCCCCAGGTGAGACACAGGCCCCACCAACATCCCAGAGTGACAGTCCACCAAATCGCAGCCGACGCTGCCGAGACCCATGGCACAAGATGCAGCCCACAGCCCAGCCCAGCCGGGAAATGGACGCCTATTAATGATGTCACATAGCAACGCCCGGCTTCCTCTCTCTAGCAACGACTAGCCTCCTTGCAGTTTCTTCAGCCCAGGAACATGACTTGCTTTATAGCCAGGTGCAAACATTTCACACTTTAACCAAATGTCTGTGTAGCATTTTCCCACACCTCATCTCATTTGATCCTCACAGAAATCCTGGAGTAGCTAGATAGGAGACTCAGTGAAATCCTATTTTCTTTTCATGAGCCGGAAAACAAAGATTTAGAAAGTTCAGAAACTTGACCCGAATGAAAAGAAGTAAGAAATGATGGACCTTGAAAATGACTTTAGCTTTTCTCACTACACAGAACATAGTCAAACACTGCTGCAGTTAAATATTTTACCCTTTGTTCTGCCTGCGTGATCTACAATAATAATCTGCTTCATGTTGATATTTACTGCGTGTTGCTGACAATTACCTGAAAGAGAAGTTGGGGTGCTTCACTGGGCTGGAAATAGTTAAGCTACATCACAAAGCAGGTATAATTAAGCAAGTTTATTCTACATATGTAAAAGGCTAAGTTGACTCACGCATGCGTTTCCATCTGTCATTGTGAATTTGGTTGACACTTCTATTATAGAGAAAGGGCAAATAGCGATATTAAAGTATTTTTTCTAATTAATTTCCTTTCAATGTGCATGAATTCGTACACCAGGCCACTAGTGTGTGTGTGTGTGTGTGTGTATTTAAATATATAAAACAAATATTCACAGATATAAAGAGAAAGACAGACAGTAATGCAGTCATAATAGGGATTTAACACCCCATTAATATCAATGGATAGTCGTCCAGGTAGAAAATTAACAAGGACACCGTAGCCTTAAATGACACATTAGACCAGGTAGACATGATTGATATTTTTAGGACAATTCACCCAAAAGCAGCAGAACAGACATTCTTTTCAAGTGCACATGAAACATTTTCTAGGATAGACCACACAACAAGTATCCATAAATTTAAGATGATTGAAATCACCAAGCATTTTCTCTCACCACAATGGTATAAAACTGGAAATCAATGACAAGAAGAAAACTGAACAGCCCGAACCAATATGCTCAATTAATATTTGACAAAGGAGGCAAGAACATACAATGGAGCCAAGATAGTCTCTTCAATAAATGGTGTTGGGAAAATTGGACAGATATATGCAAGAAAATGAAACTAGACCACCAACTTACACCATACACAAAAATAAACTCAAAATGGATAAAGGACTTAAATGTACGACAGGAAACCATAAAAATACTAGAAGAATCCAAAGGCAACAAAATCTCAGACATATGCCGAAGCAATTGCTTCACTGATACAGCTCCTAGGGCACTTGAAACTAAAGAGAAAATGAACAAATGGGACTACATCAAAATAAAAAGCTTCTGCACAGCAAAAGAAACCATCAACAAAACAACGAGAAAACCCACTGTGTGGGAAAACATATTTGCCAATGTCATATCTGATAAGGGCCTAATCTCCAAAATTTACAGGGAACTCATACAACTTAACAAAAGGAAGATAAACAATCCAATCAAAAAATGGGCATGGACCTAAATAGACACCTTTCAAAAGAGGACATTCAGAAAGCCAAGAGACATATGAAAACATGCTCAAAGTCACTAATCATCCGAGAGATGCAAATCAAAACAACAATGAGGTACCATCTCACACCTGTCAGAATGGCTATCATCAACAAATCAACAAACAACAAGTGCTGGAGAGGATGTGGAGAAAAAGGAACACTTGTGCACTGCTGGTGGGAATGCAGACTGGTGCAGCCACTATGGAAGACAGTATGGAGTTTCCTCAAAAAACTGAAAATGGAACTCCCATTTGACCCTGTGATCCCACTTCTAGGAATATATCCCAAGAAACCAGAAACACCAATCAGAAAGGATATATGCACCCCTATGTTCACAGCAGCACAATTCACCATAGCTAAGATCTGGAAACAGCCTAAGTGCCCATCAGTAGATGAATGGATTAGAAAACTGTGGTACATCTACACGATGGAATACTATGCTGCTCTAAAAAGGAAGGAACTCTTACCATTTGCAACGGCATGGATGGAACTGGAGAGCATTATGCTAAGTGAAATAAGCCAGTCAATTAAGGAAAAATACCACATGATCTCACTCATTCATGGATAATAGAGACCATTATAAACTTTTGAACAATAACAGATAAAGAGGCAGAGCTGCCTCAAACAGATTGTCGAGCTGCAGCGGGAAGGCCGGGGAGGGTTGGGGGGCAGGAGGTAGGGGGGTAAGAGATCAACTAAAGGACTTGTATGCATGCATATAAGCATAACCAATGGACATAAGACACTGGGTGATAGGGGAGGCTAGGGGACTGTCTAGGGTGGGTGGATAAAATGGATACATATGTAATACCCTTTGTAATACTTTAAGCAATAAAAAAAAAATTAAATTAAATTAATTCAGCCAGTGTGGTTCAGTGGTTGAGTGTGGACCCATGGAGCAAGAGGTCTAGGTTCACTTTCCTGTCTGGGAACCTGCCCAGTTTACAGATTCAATCCCCAGTAGAAAGCGTGCAGGAGGCAACCTATCAATGATTCTCTCTCATCATTGATGTTTCTATCCCTCCTTCCCTCTCACTTCCTTTCTTTGAAATGAATAAAAACATACATATTTTAAAAAGAATAAAATGATGCCCTAGCTGGCTTGGCTCAGTGGATAGAGCATCAGCCTGCGGATTGAAGGGTCCCAGGTTCCATTCCGGCCAAGGGCACATGCCTGGATTGCGGGTTTGATCCCCAGGGGCGTGCAGGAGGCAGCCAATCAATGATTCTCTCTCATCATTGATGTTTCTCTCTCTCTCTCCTTCTCCCTTCCTCTCTGAAATCAATAAAGAAATATATATTTTTTAAAAAAGAATAAAATTAGAGTAAAGAAGGGTAGCTACAAGGACAGAACCACATGACACATCCCCAACAGAGAAAAGAGAATTGCAAAGATGACAGAAGAAACATATTAACAAATGAGTTCATCATGACCTTCAACAGAGTCAGTAAAATGCAAGGGGGAGAAAGGAAGAAAGGGAAGAAAGGAGGGAGGAAGGAAGGAATGAAGACAGATTCAAAATAGATACAAACAATGAAGGAATAGAAGGAACTAGAGAGTCTATTCTAGTAGGTTTGGTAGCAAAAGCAAAGCAAAGATTGATAGCAAAGGAGGGAAAGCCAGTAGAGAAGACACGTAAGATGTCAAAGGCTAAACAACTTCAGTGCTGGGCTGGTTCAGATCTGCTCACACCAACAAGAGCCAGAGGAGCCAGGGAGCTCCAACCCCCGGAGCTGTTCCTGGGACACAGCCTCGCGTACACGGCGCTGCGGGCCCCCCGGAGGCCCGGGGAGCATTTCCCACACCTGCCTCCGCACAGGAGCCGCCTGGGACACTCCTTCACACACTCACTCACACTCACACACACCCCCGCTCCCCTTCTGGGGGGTCTGAGCCTCCTGGTACAGGATGCTGTTTTCTTCAAACGAGTGTGCCAGGTGATCAGGCACGTTTAAGAAATGAGTATAAATCCCTGGCACCGGAAAAGGGTGCCCCTTGGGCCGCCTCACCCCACCTCCGAGCCCCGCTGCCTCCTCAGCGCCGGGCTCACAGGCCTGGGCAACATGGACTTGCAGATTCGGGGATCAAACCCGAGTGCCACCCGCATCAGACCCGAGGGCCGACAGGAGCCGCCGCCCGGCCTCGGCGTCCCCAGGTGCCTGCCCCGCGGGGCGCGGCGGAGTCCGACCTGCGAGCCAAGCCCAGGGGACCGCACGTCCCACGCGGGACCACGCCGCCACCTGCAGCGGGGAGACCGGGCGGGACGCCTCCTCTGCGCTGCGGGGCTGTGCGAGCCCGAGGCGGGGAGCCAGCAGCGAGGTCACCCCGCACGCGGAGAGCGGGTGCGCGGCAGCCGCTGCCGGGTCCCCGAGGCCGGGACAAGCTCCGCCGGCCCGAGCACCGCCGCGGAGACCGAGCGAGACCAGGCGGACCACTCTCGCCCGGGCCCGCGGCTTCCCGGGAGAACCCGGCAGAACCGACGGGAAACGAGGGGCCGCGGGGAACGGCCCTGAGCCAGACCAGAGCGGAAAGAGGGGCGCCAGGGTCCCGGGGGCTCAGGCCGCGCGGACGGGGACGTCAGAGCGCCCGCCGCTGTCTCCTCACCTCACGGGCCCCACGGGCTCCGCGCTCAGCAGCACCCGGCGGGGGACCGACAGCGGCCTCCACGGTCACCGGTTCGGGGCCGGGAAGGGGGTGGGGGGCCGGGAACGGGAGGGGGTGGGGCAGAGGGCGTGAGGGGCTCCTGGGAAGCGGGCCGCGACCTTCCGCGCTTTACGGCCCCGAGCGAGGGGACGCCGCGCGTGACCTCCCCCGCGCACGCGCGCCATGACGTCACCGCCGCGGCCCCGCCCCTGCACGTGGGCCTGTTGGGCCTCGCTGTGCCCGGCCTCTGCCTCAGCCCAGGTGAAGGCGGTTTGGCGGCGTCTCCTCTCCAGGCCCCTTTGGAACCGCAGCCTCAGACGCTGTTAATTTCTGCAAGTGCAACCCGGACGCCGAGGTGGCGGGGTTCTCTCCACCCTCGAGGGTGTGTATAGGTCTGGCCCAGGGAGGGACCGCAGCCTCAGCTGAAAGCCACTCTAGTTCAGGGCGTAAAAAGGCTTCTTGTACTGACAGTCACTTTGTTTCTTGGCATCATTCAGGTTTTCCTGGGCAAGACTGCTGCCTGCGACTGAAGGATCCCCGAGGTTCGATTCCGGTCAAGGGCACATGCCCTGATTGCGGGCTTGGTCCCCAGTAGGGGGTATGCAGGAGACAGCCAATCAATGATGTTTCTCTCTCTCCCTCTCCCTCTCTGAAATAAATAAAAATATATTTATAAGTCAACCAATCAAACAAATCCTGCCTGCTGCCCTGCTCCACCTGGGAGGCAGGGTCTTACTCTGCTCCTTTCTAGCCTGGGAAAGAGGGGTCATTCACTCTGTCATCTTAGAAGCCCCCCGCCCCCACCCCTTACCATCACATCGCCCTGTTTTCTTTCCTTTATAGAGTTCATCACTATGGAAAGTGTTTGTTGACTGCCTTACCAACTAGTTGCACGCCCTGCCCTGTCACACCAAACCTTAATCTCAGCACTTAGAATAGTGTTTGGCACATTGTTCAGTAAAACTTCCTTTGCATGGAAAGCAATCTAATGGTATAGCCGCCCCTGAGTGTTGGGCCACACCCTCCTGTTCCATTTCTTGGATTCAAGCCCATCTCACCACAACAGCCAATATAGATTATATATATACTAGAGGCCTGATGCACAAAATTCGTGCTAGGGGCTTGGCCCCTGCCGCCAAGGCAGCTGCCTCGTGGCCCCCGCTGCCGTGGCTTGGTCCCAAAGGTCATCTGGAAGGATGTCCAGTCTAATTAGCATATTATGATTTTATTATTATTTATATTTACATATATAATATATAGTTTATATATACATATATACATATGTATGTATACATATATATGTGTAACATATATATATATTAGAGGCCCGATGCACGAAATTTGTGCATAGGTAGGGTCCCTAGGCCTGGCCGGCAATCAGGGCTTATCGGGTCCCCTGGCCACCAGCTAGGGCAGCCGTGGGCAAACTACGGCCCGCGGGCTGGATATGGCCCATTTGAAATGAATAAAACTAAAAAAAAAAAGACCGTACCCTTTTATGTAATGATGTTTACTTTGAATTTATATTAGTTCACACAAACACTCCATCCATGCTTTTGTTCCGGCCCTCCGGTCCAGTTTAAGAACCCATTGTGGCCCTCGAGTCAAAAAAGTTTGCCCACCCCTGAGCTAGGGTCTTCCTTCATTCCACGCCACCCCCTGGTGGTCAGCACACGTCATAATGAGCGATCGAACTCCCAATCTCCCAGCTGAACTCCCGAGAGGACACTTTGCATGTTAGCCTTTTATATATATAGATTTTTTTTAAGAGAGGGAGGAAGAGAGGGGAAAAAGAGAGATTGAGAGAAACATGGGTAGGCTGTCTCCTGCATGCCCACTACCAGGGGTCGAACCTGCAGCCCGGGCATATGCCCTGAGCACAAATGGAACCAATGGCCTCTTGGTGCATGGGACGATGCTCAACTAACTGAGCGACATTGGCCAGGGCACACAAGCCAGCCTTGTTTTATCGATGGCCTCTTGTTTTACCCCAGGCACTCTGCTCAGTGAGGGGGTGCAGCAGTGCACAAGAAACAAGGGCTTCCACCTTTACGGACTGTCAGTAAAGTTCCAGGGACCCCTGTGTCACCATACCAGCCCACAACCTGCATACTTTATTTTTGCTGTTATTAATCCTCATCTGAGGATATTTTTCCATTGATCTTTCTTATTTTTCAAAATATATTTTTATTGATTTCAGAGAGGAAGGGAAAGGGAGAGATAAAACATCAATGATGAGAGAGAATCATTCACCAGCTGCCTCCTGCACGCCCCCCACTGGGGATAAAGCCCATGACCCAGGCATGTGCCCTTGACCAAAATCGAAGCAGGGACCCTTCAGTCAGCAGGTCAACGCTCTATCCACTGAGCTAAACCAGCTAGGGCTTCCATTGATCTTTTTTAGAGAGAGTAGAAGAGAGAGGGAAAGACAGAGAAATATCAATGTGAAAAAAACACATTGATTGGTTGCCTCTTGCATGCACTCTGGGGCTAGGGAAGAGCCTGCAACCAAGGTACATGCCCTTGACCAGAATCAAACCCGGGACCTTCTGGTCCGCAGGCCGATGCTCTATCCACTGAGCAAAACCGGCTAGGGCAACCTGCATACTTTATACACCACACACTTGCCAATTAACTCACACAAGACAGCCCACATGAGGTCTGGCTGCCTGAGAACAGTAACTCTGCCTCTTGCTAATTCTGCTTCATGAAAAGTTCAAGCCATTCTGGGCTTCTGTCTTAGATAAATACCTTAATATTTTAGCTAAAGGCTTAAAGCTTGGAGTCATTTAGCCCAAAACTCTGCCCCAGAAAAGAAGAGGGGACAGACTAATGAATCTGAGGTATATTCTTGAGGGAGCCATTCCTGGTGCCCAGAAGTGGCTCTTTCAGGAGAAAAACTTCACAAGTTTTTATGTTGTTGTTTTTTTAATGAGCCATCTGGCTCATGCCATTTCCAGACATAAGAATTTGGGAGAAAACTAGTTGTCTATAGGAAATGAGCATCAAAATGGTATTTAATGTGTTGATAGTCAATGTGCTTTCTTCCTCACCCATCGCCAATTTTGGCCTCCACTTTGAAATGCTAAGTAAAAAAAAAGCTAAGTCCTAAACGTCTTTCATTGTCACTGTTGACTTGTTAGCCTGACTTGTTAGTCTACTCTGGTAGACTCTCATAACCAGTGCACTGTGTTAAGAGCATTAAGTGTGTTTACGTTTTCGGCCTTCCTTTTTCCATAAAACGTTAGTAATTCCTTGTGAGATTCTAGACTTCTCAGAGCAGAGCATCCCTTGAAGAATTACGCATTTCTCATGGGCCATTTTTCCCGTGATATTTAGACGCAGCTATTTTTATCCTTTGCAACCCTTCTTGTTTTCCTGCCTCTCAAGGACAGAAATTAGGAGAGGTGGGAAGGATATTTTTAGCACCTGTTTCAAAAGATCTAAGCCAGGAATCCCTTTGCACACCAAGAACTGGGGCTTGGAGCACATCTTTTCTCCACGCCAGTTCTCATGCCTTACACTCCAGAGTGTCCTGTGGTGGGTGGAGACAGGAGAGAGGCAAAGGTAACTCCATTTCAGGCTGAGGGCTCCTTCACCCGCTCACCTCTCCTTGCCCAGAGCAGGTGGGTGTGGGTAGAGGCTGCCCCAGCTCGTCTCAGTGAGGTGCCCCAGCAGCACACTCACACCTTCCTCTCCGGTCAACTCTCAGGATGTGTCAAAGCGCCACTGCAATGACTGTCAAGTGCATTAGCTCACTATCCGCATCTATAACTGTGCAGTCTGTCCCGCCCCTTCCTGTCCCTTTGGTGTGTAGCGTTAGCATGTGGTCCTGAAGCCATCTGAGGCACTTAGGTAAAGGGGATCTTCTCTCAAGGGCCCTGGTAACAGGCACAGGGTGACCGAGCCTTTCTGCCTCCATGAACACGGTATCAACGTTGTGCACTGTATTTCTATCAAGCCGGACTTCAATTAAGTTTTTCTTTTCATATTACCAGGTTTATAAACGAATAAACAGACACTTTAATTACTCTTACCATGTCCGTGAAATATTCTTCATCTGTATGTGTTTGCCATCACAAAAGACAACATCACACGTAAAACCGTTGATTGGTGTGTTACCAAGTGTAAAACAGAATGTGGAAACCGAGGGGCAGTAGGTACAGGCGTTGTGTCCCCTCCCTGCAGTGCCGGCCTGGCTGGAGAGAGAAGCCTCCGTTCCTCCTGAAGTGACTGCCTGTCACTGGGCTCGACATCCTGCCTTACAACCGACTTCACGCTAGAAGCCTGGCACTTGATGTGTCACTCACGTGCCCGTGAGCCCATGTTTATGTGGAAACAGGGCGTGTGTGTGTGCTTGGTCACACCCGTGGGGAGTTTTCAGAACATTATCTGTGAGAAGCAGCCAGTGCTCTCACTACACCAACTTCCATCCACACATCCTGGTGTGTTTATGCAGTAAAACACCTGCTAGGGACTCGTGCTGTGCTGGGAGCTGTAGAACTATTTCATAGAGTCTGAGTAAGACAGAGTAACACTGCAGCTCGCTACTGTGCCAGGCACTGTGCCACCTGCCCTAACGGCCTTACCTCATTGAAATGTCACCACACCTGTGTCTTAGAGATGAGAGTATCCCTGACTCACCCATGAGGGAAACGAGGCGTAGAAGTACATTCTCAAGTTGCAGATAATAAAAACCAGGACTCACATCTAAGTCTTTTCACGCATGAAATAGTGACCTATTCAAGCAGGTGTTAAGTGATGTGCTAGAGACTCTAATACATTAGAATCACTTGGGGAAATTTAAACCAAGACCTTCGAAATGAAGTGAAATCGACAAGGCTGGAGGGCAGATCAGAACTTCTAAAGAACTCTCCAGGAACTTCTCTTGTATGGAGAGAAGTTGCCTAGATGCCAACTTAGAAGAAGAAATGATAATTATTTAAAACTATGTGGATGAGGGAGAACTTAAACTGGTTCTTTTTTTTTTTTTTTTTAATCCTCACCCAAGGATATTTGTTTTTCCCATTGCTTTTTCAGAGAGAGTGGAAAGAAGGGAGGGAGGGGGGGAGAGAGAGAAAGAAACATTGATGTGAGAGAGCCACATCGATTGGTTGTCTCCTGCATGCCCCCAGACCTAGGATTAAACGTGCAACTCAGGTACATGCCCTTGACCATGTCCTTGACTGGGAATCGAACCTGTGACCCTTCAGTGCATGAGACAACACTATCCACTGAGCCATGCCAGCAAGGGCCTTAAGCTGTTTCTTTAAGAGTGTGCTTTACACAGGACAAGGGTTTATCACATACAGCATCCCTTTTAATCTTTATGACAATCTTATGAGGTAAGTTTTTAGTAGATGATGTAGACTCAGATGTAATGTGACTTTTTCTTTTCAAATATTTTTATTGATTTCAGAGAGGAAGGGAGAGGAGGAGAGAGATAGAAACACCACTAATGAGAGAGAATCATTGATCGGCTGCCTCCTGCACACCCCCTACTGAGGATCGAGCCTGCAACCCAGGCATGTGCCCTTGACCGGAATCGAACCCCGGACCCTTCAGTCCCCAGGCCAATGCTCTATCCACTGAGCAAAACTGGCTAGGGCTGTGACACGACTTTTTCAAGATCACACAGCTAGTGGGAAAGTCTGGGAATGGATCCAAGATTATATATCTGAATCCAGTGATCTCTACAGTTTCCGGTAGAACAGGTGGCCAGGAGGGCATTTAAGGCTGAGTTGAGCCAATGACTGGAAACAGAGAGACAGAAAAGAGCAAACAATGTAAGGAGCTTGGCTGGCTGTAGTAGATTGAATATTGTTTTCAATTCCTTATTCCATCTGCCATGTGACCTTGCAGTGCATGTAGGACTGTAGTATCTATTTGTAAATATATTTTTGTATTGACTTCAGAGGGAAGTGAGAGGGAGAGAGATAGAAACATCAATGATGAGAGAGAATTGCTGCCTCCTACACACCCCCTAGTGGGGATCGAGCCCAAAACCCAGGCACGTGCCCTGACTGGGAATTGAACTGTGACCTCCTGGTTCGTAGGTCGACACTCAACCACTGAGTCACACTGGCCGGGCTGTAGTATATTGTTGTCCCACTGATGTCAGTTGGCTTCAGCCATTCATATGACATTTTTTAAGCTGGGCATTAGCCATAGCGTACAAGTGTGGAGCCAGGCCTTACGAGGCATTGCGCATTTTCACTAGCCCTTGTGGACTCTTGCTATTCACCATAAGAAGATGAGGCCCTGCCTAACCGGTTTGGCTCAGTGGATAGAGCATCAGCCTGCGGACTGAAGGGTCCCAGGTTCGATTCCAGTCAAGGGCATGTACCTCGGTTGCGGGCACATCCCCAGTTGGGGGTGTGCAGGAGGCAGCTGATAGATCTCTCTCATCGATGTTTCTAACTCTCTATCCCTCTCCCTTCCTCTCTGTAAAAATCAATAAAATATATATTTAAAAAAAGAAGACGAAGAAGATGAGGCCCTAACCGGTTTGGCTCAGTGGATAGAGTGTTGGCCTGCGGACTGAAGGGTCCCAGGTTCGATTCCAGTCAAGGGCATGTACCTTGGTTGTGGGCACATCCCCAGTGGGGAGTGTGCAGGAGGCAGCTGATCAATGTTTCTCTCTTATCGGTGTTTCTATCCCTCTCCTTTACTCTCTGTAAAAAAATCAATAAAATATATATTTAAAAAGAAGAAGAAGATGAAGATGAGGGCATCATACTCATGGCCCTGGATCATGAAGGATGAGAGGTGTGTGAAACAGACCTGACCTCTGCCTGAAGCCACGCCCACTGACCCACACCCTGCAACAGAGGTCCCCGCCAAACCACAGCCACCTGCAGGCCCATGAGCACGAGACTAAAGGCTTGTTGAAAGGCACCATGGTTTTGGCTGCTTTATTATGCAGCCTTTTTGCACCTCAAATAAGGAGCTTTGAATAGTGTCATTATTTAGGAATTACAAAACCAAGGCCTACATCCCCTGAAGGAATTCTTCGCTGACTGCAAACTTTGAAGTCAATGGTCGTCATTGACGAATATTTGAACAGCTACATGTGGGAGTCCCACAGGGCTAACATGTCAAGAACAACCTCACCTTCCAAATCTGCTCCCTTATTATTTCCAGTACGTGAATGGCCAAGGATCCTGGGAGTCAGCTGGTCACCCCACTCGCTTCGCCCTGCACCTCCAGTTCCCCCAGCCCCACAGAATCCATCTCCTCCCTGCCTCCTGTCTCCCCTGACCTCTTTCCCCACTTTCGTTGCTGGAGTTCAGAGTTAGCATCCATGCTTCGGTGATAATCTCTTAAATGATTTTCCCGATGCCCAGCTCACCCTGTCCTCAATCTACAGGGTTACTTTTCTAAAACACATCAGATAATTCACTGGCTTAACACCCTCATGTGACCCCTTGTTGGGGAGATAGTGTTCAGACTCCTTACCATGGCAGACAAAGGTCTTCACAGTGGGAGTGGAGGAGGCTGACCATGGCCCACACTGTGCTTTGTGCTGGAGCCTGAATCCTGGGCCATTCTCCACCCCCACCCCCACTCCCACCCGCCACCCCTGTGCAGCTGTTTCTCCGGTCGCACTAAGATCTTTGCCATACCCACATTTTCTCACCAAGATGCCCTTCCTGGCACACACTGTGCTGTGCTTGTGGGATAGTTCTGAATTTAGAATCAAATGACCCCCCACAACCCGCCCCCATCAGCCTGCCAGACCCCTCCTGGATTTCAAAAACTCAGTCCGGTGTCACCACCACCTCCTCAGGGAAGCTTTTTCTTCCCCAAGATGGTTTGCCTCCCTTTGGTGTCCCCACTGTACCCTTTTTTGTCACATATGTCGTTTTTCTCCCCTACTGGTTCCGTAAATCCCTCTAGTGAGGACTTAGCATCTTTAAAGCCCCAACACCTAGCATTGTGCCTGGCATTTAATATATGATTAGATGAATTGGGAAAAGAGATGAGCAAAAGCTCTGTTTGCCCATCTGTGAAATGGGGCTAATCCTGTAGTGATGGGATGAGTTTACCGCCTTTGGCCATATTAACTGACCAGTAGGTGGCGCTGTGGCATATGAATTAAGGTTTCCTGGGTTCACAGGCCCCTCCAAGGGTGTGCAGGATGTCAGGGTTAATTAGAAACCTATGTCAGACTAATCAAATCTCCCCCAGAGGAGATAACCCAGCGTGGTTCCTGTGCTCGGCAAGGACTGAGAAGCCTTGAAGGAGGGGTGGGCCAGTCCCCGCCCACTGTCCTTCCCAAGCGAGGCTCCGTGGAGTTAGGGACCCTCAGACACTTGGATCTGGGGCATCCTTGGACTCAAGGCCCTCAGAGGCCAAGCTGGAAGGGTTGGTTGAGGTTGGTCAAGAGAATGACTTTGGAGCTGACCCGGCCTGGGTCTGAATGCCAGCATTCAAGTATTCAGTATTCAGATATTCTCTACTGACCTGGAAAATGATTGGCTCTCATACCACACACCCTCTTTCTCCCCACTTGCCACCTATTTTTTTAACTTTGTTTTTATTTTGCTTTTTGGATTAAATCATTATTATTTACATTGTCTGACTTCATAAAAGCTATTCTCAACTTAACCATGTCATGCCCTATAATTACATTTCTCTCATTTTATTTATTTACTTAAAATATTTTTATTGATTTCAGAGAGGAAGGGAGAGGGAGAGAGAGATAGAAACATCAATGATGATAGTGAATCACTGATCGTCTGCCTCCTGCACGCCCCCTACTGGGGATCAATCCTGAAACCCAGGCATGTGCCCTTGGCTGGAATCAAACCCGGGACTCTTTAGTCTGCAGGCCGACACTCTATCCACCGAGCCAAACCGGCCAGGGCCTTTCATTTTATTTTTAAAGATTTAAAATATACTGCAAAGTTGAAAGAATTTTACAGTGAACACCCAAACACCTAATTCCAGGTTTTATCATTTTACTAAACATCCTTTATCACAAATTGATTCATCTATTAATTCCTATATTCATTCATGACTCTATCTTGGTTTTGGTTCATTTCAAAGTACATTGTAGACACCAGTATACTTCACCCTAAATTATTTTCTTAGAATATTTTTGGTATCGGTGTACTGCTAGAGCAGCTGGACTCATAAAATGAGCTGGTTAGTGTTTCCTATGTTTGTTTTTTAAACAGCTTCACTGGTATATAGTTTACATGCCATGAAATTCACCTGTTGGCTACGTGTGATTGGCATTATTTCTTCCTTAAGTATTTGATAGAATTCATCAGAGAAGCGATTTACACCTAAGCTTTTCTTTGTGGAAAGACTTTTAATCAATCATTCAATTTCTTTTATCGTGATATGTCTATTCAGATTTTCCATTTCTTCTTGAGTCAATTTTGGTAATTTATCTTTCTAGGAATTTGGCCACTGTGCTTACGTTGTTCATTTTGTCGACATTTTCTTACAACTTTCTGTTTTCTGGAGTATCAGTTGTGATGATGTCCCCTCTTTTCTTCCTGATTTGGGTAATTTTGTCTTTTCTTCCTTTTCCAGGTGTTTATTACAAGAAAAGAAGCCCGGCTAGTGTGGCTCAGTTGGTTGCACTGAGAGGTCGCTGGTTCCATTCCCAGTCAGCACATGCCCGGGCTGCAGGCTCGATCCCCCGTAGGGAGTGTGCAAGAGTCAGCTGATGGATTTATCACTTTCACATAGAAGTTGCTCTCTCTCCCTCTCCCTAAAAATCAATAAAAAAATATTATTTAAAAAGAAAATTTTAAATTGTACACTCACAGCAACTTTATTGATAATAAAAGTTTAAAACAGTTCAAGTGTCCATCACTAGGAGAATGGAAATATGAAATACTATCAGCAATGAAAAACAAGAACAACAAAAACAACCTACTGATACAGGCAACAACATGCAAGAATCTCACCGACATGATGTGAAGCAAAGGAATCCGGGCCTAAAGGTGTGCATATTCTATGAGTCTGTGTATATGAAATTCAGAACAAATAAAGCAAATCTATGCTGACAGAGACCAGAACGAGGTTGCTGCCCTGGCCAGGTAGCTCAGTTGGTTAGAGCATCGTCCAGATATGCCAAAGATTCAGGTTTGATCTCCAGTCAGGGCACAAGGGCACATACAAGAATTAATCAATCGCCCTAACTGGTTTGGCTCAGTGGGTAGAGCGTCAGTCAGCCTGTGGACTGAAGGGTCCCAGGTTCGATTCCGGTCAAGGGCATGTACCTTGGTTGCGGGCACATCCCCAGTAGGGGGTGTGCAGGAGGCAGCTGATTGACGTTTCCCTCTCATCAATGTTTCTAACTCTCTATCCCTCTCCCTTCTTCTCTGTAAAAAATCAATAAAATATATTTTAAAAAAAATTAATCAATGAATGCATAAATGAGTGGAATAACAAATCAATGTCAGTTTCTGTCTCTCGCTCTCTCTAAAATAAATTTAAAAATAATAAAATAAATATGTAAGGATTTCAGCCTTTTAAAAAAAGGGAGGACATTCTGACCAAAAAAAATAGAGGTTGCTTATTGGGGAAATTTGCCTTACAAGAAAGGGGATACTCAAGTGCCCATCAGCAGGTGAGTGGATCAAAAAGCTGTGGTACAATTATTCCATGGAATACTATGCAGCAGTAAAAAAGGATTTCTTATCCTTTGAGACAGCATGGAGGGACCTGGAGAGTATCATGCTAAGTGAAATAAGCCAGTCAGAGAAAGACAAGTATCACATGATCTCACTCATATGTAGAATCTAAGTAACAAAATAAAATGATGAATGGAGTAGATCCAGAGACATAGAAGCATGAAACAGAGCACAGAATCTCAGAGGGAAGGCGGGGCAGGGTGGTTGGGTAGGAGGTAATCAACCGAAGACCTCGAATGCATGACCCGTAAAAACAGACAATAGGATGCTGAAGGCCTGGGGCTGGAGGGGGCCAATGGGGGGAAAGGGGGACGTAGGTAATACTTTCAACAATAAAGAATTATTTTAAAAGTAAACAATAAGTTAATGCACTAAACGCTAAAAATAATAAAATAAATAAATAAAAATACTATACAATATATTTTTAAAAAGCAGGGCGGGGGACACCCATTCTCAAAACCCACCCAACCACACAGCAGGATCCTGTAAGAAGTCTGGATCCATGAGGCACTCTCATGTAAACTGAAGTGCAGCGCCCTGGTGAGGGAGTCCCGCAGAGGACGTCATCCCTGCTGCACACACTGGGCCGTGAGGCCAGGGTTGGAAGTGACAACCCCAGTGTCATACAGAGTCTGGGTTAGAACCCAGGCCCTCAGAGGTCTGGTCTGCTGTTTTACCCACCCTGGCCTCCTCGTGCAGTGAACCAGGGCCCCTCGAAAGTCGCTCCACCCCAGGCCCCAAAATATACTTTCCTACCACCTGTCCCAAGTGCCTGCATTGTGCTACGACCAGAGAGCTAGCCACATTGGTCATCGGAGCCCAGGGGCGGGAATTGCGTCCTTTGTTACCGTAGAGCAGGGCTGAGGAAATTGAACCCACGGGGCCAAGATGTGAATTACATCAGATCTTCACCAGCGTCTGGGAATGTGAAGACAAAGACTCCGGTTAGCTGGCACACACCACGCGCTTGCCGGGTGCCCTTGGACGAGTCCCTCAGACACGCTGAGCCTAGCTTCCTCATCTACAACATGGGCACCGCGTCTCACAGGGTTGTTGTGACAATTACATGAACTCACATATGTGAACATGCATTGTCAGCTCTACAGGAAAGGCTACAGTTATTCAGCGCTGCTGGGATCTGGACGGGATACGTGTGAGGTTGTCTGGTCGTGCTTTGCAGGAGTAGAAGCTCCTGAGGTCCCGCGTATTCGGGGGGACTTGCAACCCCCGGCTGGCTTCGGGGTCCTTGTGCCTGCCTGGCCCCACGCCCCAGTACCCACAATGACATCCATGTTCCATCAGCTTCCCCGGGAAGCCAAGCCCACTTGCATCTCAGCAAAGCTCCCAGGAGTTGACACCTGGCTCTTAGAGAGTGCCGCCCAGGGGTCAGGGGTCCACAAACTCCAGAAGGAAGAGGTAGTTGGCTGGCCAGGCTGTCCTTTGGCACGGCTGAACAACCTTTGATCCGCGCTGTGGGGAATGTGATTTGCCTGTGGCCTGCAAGACAGCCCTTTATTTTCTAAGGAATGTGAGCCGTGGTGCAGATCTGCTTCAATATACAGCGGGGCCTTGACTTACGAGTGTCCCGACTAATGAGTTTTTCGAGATACGAGCCGTCTCTCGGCCAATTTTTTTGCTTTGAGTTGCGAGCTAAAATTCAGGTTACGAGCCAGCTTCAGATACCCCACCGCTAGTTGGCGCAGCGAACGTCACAGTGAACGCCACAACATCAGCCCAGCATCACGGGTCTCACGCCTTCACTTTTTGATTTGACATACGAGTAATTTGAGTTACGAGCTCCGTCACGGAACGAATTAAACTCCTAAGTCAAGGCCCCACTGTACTCTTGTTGGATTGTGTAGCCGAGGCCAGATCTTGAGCATCATGGCAATGTGCTGCCCCCTAACCACACCGCCTATTTGTCTAGGGGCCAACCTGTTCCCTGCAGGACTCAAGTCAGCCAAGGGTGTCACATGCTCTCCTGCCTCTTGCCTTGCCTTCTCCTGGCCAGTAGTCACATGGGAGACCGTGGGGGAGGGGGTGGTGTCGGGGGACCCAACCCCCCCACTGCCCAGACGGACTCTCCTACAGCACCCTTTCCTCCCAGCCCACTTCCCTCGAGCCTACGGCCCCAGTGCCCACCCACCGATGGCACCTGTCTGGTGTACAGTTACCACCTGCCCATGTTTAATTCATGGCTGGGGGGTGGGGGCTAGCTTCCCAAGAAAGGAAAGAACTCCCCTGGGGTCTTGCCCAGTTCCTGCCCGCACGCAGGGCACACGGCTGAGGCCCCAGCCTCCTGCCTGGGCTGGGGGCTGGGAGTGGAAGCCACTGATGAAGGACGCTGTCCTGGCCAGGACACCGCCATCACTTGTTAATCCGCAGCCCTGGAATGTCTGTGGGCCAATCAGCAAGGTCTGCGAGGGCTCCCCGAGGGCTCTAAGAACCCTGCAATGATTAGCAGGGGCCACGGGGTCAGTGCACACCGCTTGGCTGGTAGGTCGGCTGTCGGAGGGGCGGCCGGGATTGCAGCTGTCTCTCCTTTTTCATGCCAGCCTGGATGGGAGGCTTGTTTGGACACAATGATTACTCACCAGCCTCCTCCTTTTGTCTGCCAGCCCAGCCTGACTCCTCGAGATTGTGAATAGCTCCGTCCAGCCTGTGAAGCGAGCTGGACGTGGACGGCGGAGCCAGGCTGCTCCCAGGCCGCCCTACGGACCCATGCTCCGGCTGGAGCCCTCCTCTGGGCTGGGGGGCCGCGGGCCTGGCCTCCTGCCTGTGCTCCTGGCTCTCCTCTGCGTGGCCTGGGCAGAGGTGCGGCCAATCCAGCTGCGGGGGGAGCAGGCTCCAATGCCTGGAGGTAAGGGGCCCTGGGTGAGGCACGGTGGAGGAGCTGTGATGTGGCACAGGGGTGCTAGGGGGCTTCTAGAAGCTAGTTCGAGGCCTGAGCCCTGGGCAGGCTGATGTGGTCTAAAGAGCAACCCTCGGCCAGTCCAGGGGCCGAGATGAATGGGGGAGGCTGGGCCCGGGAGGAGGACGAATGAAGGGGAGTGGGCCCAGGCGTGGGGGTCAAGGAGGAACACAGCCTAGAGTTTGCATTTGGAGCCCTAGGAGAACCACAGTGGCCAAGAGGAGTCGGAGCCAGGGGGCTGCTGGGAGCCCAGGGCTGGCGTCCTCCCCACACCCAACCCCCAGCCCCATTGCCTCTGTCTTGCACGCCCAGCTCTCAGCCCAAACTCCTTTACACCTGTCCTCTCACCCGACTCTTCTCCACCTCTTAGTCCCCCCCTCGCTCTGCTCCCGGTTTCCCACACCTGCTCCTGTCCAGCCTGAGGTCTTGTTTCCTAAGGGCAGGATTGCATTCTCACCTGGCCGTGGTGAGCCCACCCTATCAGCCAGGACACAGGCCCCGCCACTCAGGTGGCCCTGACCTTGTCTCCCCTCCCAGCCCTGAGCAGGAAGGAGGGTTTCCTGCTCCTCTCCCTGCACAACCGCCTACGCAGCCGGGTGCACCCCCCCGCGGCCAACATGCAGAGACTGGTGAGTGCCCGGCCCAGGGCCCGGCTCCCAGAGGGGGCGGCTGGAGGGGCATCCCGGAGAGGGCTCAGGAGGCCACGCTGGCACCAGGCGCCCTTCCACCTGAGCTGGGCAGAAGGGGCAGCCAGTCGCCTTGCCCGTAGCGGGCCGGGCCTGGTTGCTGGGGGTCCACAGCTTCCTGCGTCCCAGAAGGGCAGTCCTGTGGCCTTTCCTCACACCCATCCCGTTGTCCTGGAGACCAGGAGGCATGGACGGAGCTCACAAAGGAGTCCCAGCAGGATGGAGGGAGAAGCATCCTGCTCAGGGAGGGGCTTGTGTGGGGCCGGGACCCAGTGCTTGCTTCCTCACGGGCTTGTCTGGGTGAAGGGGCCCCTCCAAGTGCCCTGCTCATTCACGGGGACTGCGGAAGGCGGTGCAGGGTTTCCCATCAGCCCTGACTGGGGCTCTGGGGTTGGAGGTGTCATCCTGGGGCCCAGAAACTCTGCCCCCATGGTGTGGGACCTCCGCTACCCCAGCCCCTGCTGACAGGCCTGGGAGCGAGGGAGGGGCAGGGTGGGAGCGGGCAGGGTTCCCCATGACTGCCTCCCACAAACTCCTCCTCCGCTGGCTGAGCACCGGTGACCTTGAGAGCTCCTGGGTCAGTTTCCCAGGAGGTGGGGGTGGGACAGGCAGATGGGAGGGGTCACTTCTCCCCCTTCCCCTGGGCTGCAGCGGCTCTGCCCCTCCTGCAGGCCCAGGTCCTGGCTCCCTCTCCCCCTCCCCCTCCCCACACTCTGGTGTGAGGATACCCCCCTCCCCCCCATCAGCTGTTTCTACACTTTTCATGCCCTCTTTGCCAAACTCTTAGAAAACAGAACTTCATAAAAGGTGCAAAAAGAAGTCCCCAGTCAGCCTCCCTCATACCTATGGCTTGGTCCTGGGCACCCCTGTGGGCTTCTACCGCTTTTTCCCGTGGGGCTGAGGCCCTGGGGGTGGCTCAGGGCTGCTGAGGAGCCCCAGTGGGCCCTGTTGCTCCCAGCTGTAGCCCCCATCGCAGTAAAGTCACTATGGCCCCCTGCCCAGGGCCTGCTGTGAGTCAGGCCCTCACAATGCACTCTACTCCCTGCATCCATTTATTTTACTTTATTTTTAAAAATGTTTTTATTGATTTCAAAGAGGAAGGGAGAGGGAGAGAGAGATAAAAGCATCCAGGATGAGAGAGAATCATGGATCAGCTGCCTCCTGCACGCCCCCTATTGGGGATCAAGCCCACAACCTGGGCATGTGCCCTGATTGGGAATCGAACCCTGACTTCCTGGTTCATAGGAACCACTGAGCCACGCCGGCTGGGCCCTGCATCCATTTAATCCTCACAACAATCTCAGCCTATAGGTCCCTTAGTGTTCCCATTTTACAGATGAGGATGTTGAGTCTTACGCAGAGTAGGGGACTGCCGGAGGTCACATAGCTGTGATGAGGTGTCTAGGTGGACCAGGGCATGGCGACAGGATCATATACCTTATCCCGCCTGCAGAGGGCCTTGTTTCAGAAGAGGGGGTGCTGCAGGGCCGGGGTGCGGGGAGGTCAGCTGGTGCCTGGGTAGGGAGAGCAGATTACACCTGCTCCAGAAAACTCTGCTCTCTGGGACCAAAGCCCTGGGACCAGGAGACCTCCAGCACCCTCGCTGCCCCCTTCCCTGTGGGTGCCCTACACACGCCAAGGCTGGGGTGGGGGGATGGGGTACAGAGGCCCGGCGGCTGCAGCTTTTGGCATCACAGAAGGGAAGCCGAGTGGGAGCAGCTGAGCATGGCCAGGGCCAGGGGTACCACAGGGCAAACACAGAACCAGTGTGAAAGGCGTGGGCCCTGCCAGGGCTCACCTCCCTGGGTGGAAAAGATTACCGCAGAAACCCATCCCATCGCCTGGGCTAACATTCCTCCCTCCGGGGCACCTGTCCCCCCAGATGGTGGTGCCATGATCAGGGCTAAGGGTGCCCACAGGAGTCAGGAGGATGGAGGCTCCCAGTCCTGGGTGGAGCAGGCTCTGGGCTGGGGGTCCAGACAGCACCAGGGCCTTTCCCAACACACCTTGGAGCCCTCTGTGCCGGTCCGATCTGACCTTCCCTGGCCCGGTGAACTGGGTAAAACCTGCTCAGAGTGGTCAGGCAGCCAAGCAGGACATCTGGCCCAGTGCTCTCTGCAACTAGCAACCCGGGAGTGTGTGGGCGATGGCAAGGGAGGGCCCTGCTGATGTTCCTGTTTGTACTGCCCCCAGGACTGGAGTGAGAGCCTAGCCCGACAGGCTCAGGCCAGGGCAGCCCGCTGTGGCGCCCCGGCCCCAAGCCTGGTGCCCACCACGGGGGCCACTTCACAGGTGGGCTGGAATGTGCAGCTGCTGCCAGTGGGCTCGGCGTCCTTCGTCCATGTGGTGGGCCTGTGGTTTGCAGAAGGCCAGCGGTACAGCCATGAGGCGGCGGAGTGTGCCCTCAATGCCACCTGCACCCACTACACTCAGGTGAGGCCAGGGTACTGGCTCAGGAGGGCTAGAGTTTGTCCTAAAATTAGTGGTTGCTTTTCCTCCAATTTGTGTGGCTTTACTTTTTTAAAAAAAAAATTTTTTATTGATTTCAGAGAGAAAGGGAAAGGGAGAGAAAGATAGAAAAATCAATGATCGAGAGAATCATTGATCGGCTGCCTCTTGCATGCCCCACACTGGAGATCAAGCCTGCCACCCAGGCATGTGTCCTTACCGGGAATCGAACTGTGACCTCCTAGTTCACAGTTGACCCTCAACCACTGAGCCACGCTGGCCGGGCGGTTTTACTTTTTTCAGGGCACATACGTAGGTTGTGGGTTTGATCCCTGGTTGGGGTGCGAACAGGAGGCCACTGATTGATGATTCTCTCTCTCTCTCTCTCCCTTCCTGTCTCTCTCAAAATCAATAAAAAGATATCCTTGGGTGAGAATTAAAAGTTTCATTACAGAAAATGTCAAATATATACAAAATGGTCAGAATGATTAATGAACCCCCATGTACCCATCACCCAGCTTCAACAATTATCAGCTCATTTCTTTCATCTATATCCTTACTCAATTCCCTTTCCTCCCATATTATTTTAAGCAAATTTCATACATCATATAATTTTATCTATAAATAAGTACTAGAATATATCTCTATCAGATGACTTTTTAAACATATATATATTTTATTGATTTTTTTACAGAGAGGAAGGAAGAGGGACAGAGAGCTAGAAACATCAATGAGAGAGAAACATCAATCAGCTGCCTCCTGCACACCCCCCACTGGGGATGTGCCCACAACCAAGGTACATGCCCTTGACCGGAATCGAACCTGGGACCCTTGAGTCCGCAGGCCAACACTCTATCCACTGAGCCAAACCAGCCAGGGCTCTAACAGATGACTTTTAAAAACATAACCACAATACCAACATTTATATGTATTTTTAAATGTGAATTCTTCCTTGCCTTCCTATTTGCACGGCTGTAATTTATCTATGCACCATGTGTTATAACAGTTATGCAAATGCTAAAGCACTTATGTATTAGTAAATAGTCACTACCTCAAATTCCCAGAATGCACCTGGCCTAGCCCCTTCCCTGGGACCCCTGGGATCTCTCCTATGATCTAGAATGCAGCCCAGCATCTGTTTCCATTGGCAAGTACCCATGCCTCGTGTTTGTTAAATACTTTGAGTATCTGCCTACTTTGTGTGTCACGTGATGTGAAATAAGTGTGTGTGTGGGTGTTGTTTTGTTTTTAACTCATTGCTGGATTTGGTTTGCTAAGTATTATTTGATAGTGAAATTGTCTTCTGATTTTCTTTTCTTCTACTGCCCTTACCGGAGTTATAGCGATGTTATACTGACCTCATAAAATGAGCTGGAAGCTGAGCCTCATTTTCCATTTCCTGGAGTAATTTCTATAATATCTGCTATAACTCTCCTGTAAAACTATTTGGGCCTTGTTCGCGTTTTTGGTTGCTTGTTTTGTGTATGTATTTGTGTATATGTGTGGATTTTTAACTACTGATTCAACTTTTAGAAGTGGTCATAAGCCCTAGCTGGTTTGGTTCAGTGGATAGAGCGTCAGCCTGCGGACTGAATGAAGGGTGCCAGGTTTGATTCCGGTAAAGGGCACATGCCCGGGTTGTGGGCTTGATTCCCAGTGGGGGGCATTCAGGAGGCAGCCAGTCAATGATTCTCTCTCATCACTGATGTTTCTATCTTTCTCTCCCTCTCCCTTCCTCTCTGAAATCAATAAAAATATATTTTAAAAGAGGAAAAAGAAGAAATAGTCATAAATCATTTCAGATTTTCTGTTTCTTCTTGAGAGAGTTTTGCCAAGTTCTATTTCGTAGGAAACTGTCCAGTCTGTGTTTTCTTTTCTTTTTTCTTTTTTTTTTCATGTATAGGGCTTAATGTCACAGGAAGGCCATAGTATTCTGCCACCCGGGAGGAGTAAGCCCAAATTGCTGTTGGATGTGTTGTACACAGAGAAGCCATTCTTCAGGCGCTCTGCTCTCTCCACACCCAACAGTCTGTGTTTTCTAATTTATTGGTCATAATTGTTCTTTTTAAAAAATTTGTTGCAAAGTTTATTTTATGAGTTAGTTATAAATAGATAGCCATCCATTATCTTGACTTTTAGAACTCCTAGTCTTTCAGATTCTAAAAAAATGTATTGGTAATAGAAAAAACTGAGTTGGTGGTTTGCTTTTCATTAACATCCAATTCTAAAGGTAATATAAGCGCTTTGAATCTGTACAATAGAATGGCAGTTAGATGGTGACAGTGAGAAAACAAATACTTCATAGTTGTTCATTATTTAACAGAGATTTTTAAAACTAGAATTAAACAGATTTTAAAGTATTTACTGTGTAGCAAATGTCCTCTTAAAGGTCCCACATTTACTTGTGCCTTCTCTCTTTTAGTCTTGACCAATTTCCCCAGAGGTTTCTCTATTTGAACAAATCAGCTTTTTCTTTCTCTTCATTTAAAATGTTCGTTCATTTCTGTTCTTATTTTTATTTTCTGTCTTCTATTTTATTCGACTTACTCTATTATCTCTTTTTATATTCGTGATATGGGTTCTTAGCTCATTAATTTTAAGTATTTTTCATGCTGCTTTATGCATTTAAAGCTATGGATTTCCCCCTAAACTTTGCTAGCCACATCCTATAAGTTTGATAGTGTTTTCATTGTCGTTTAATTTCTAAATGTTTCCTATTTTCCATCACGATGTTGCCTTTGATTTTAAAATGTATATTTAAATTTCCAAACAATGCTTTCGTCTTTACTTACTTCTAAATTACTTACTCTGGATTTTATTGCATAGAAGTCATAGATCATGGCCTATAGGATATTGATTCTTTGGTAATGGATGAATCTTTGTGGTTTACTGAGGGGTCAATGTTTGGAAAAATTCCATGAATTCCTAAAAAGAATGCATATTCTACCCAGCTGGTGTGGCTCAGTAGTTGAACATCAATTTATGAACCAGGAAGTCATAATTGGATTCCCAGTCAGGGCACATGCCTAGGTTGTGGGCTGGATCCCCAGTAGCGGGCATGCAGGAGGCAGCCGATTAATGATTCTCTCTCATCGTTGATGTTTCTCTCTCCCCCTCTCCCTTCCTCTTTAAATATATATATTTAAATGCATATTCTTTAAATGCATATTCTTTAATTGTTGGACACATATGTATGGCCACATGTTCATCTCTTCCTGCCTCAGACCTGTCTTTTGTTTGTTTGTTCGTTTGTTTGTTAATCCTCACTCAAGGAAATTCTTTCGTTGATTCTCAGGGAGAGTGGAAGAGAGAGGGAAAGACAGGGAGAAACACAATGATTGGTTGCCTCCTGCCAGAGCCCTGACCAGGGCCCAGGTCGGGGAGGAGCCTGCAACCAAGGCACATGCCCTTGACCGGAATCGAATCCAGGAGGACCCTTTGGTCCGCAGGCCAATGCTCTGTCTACTGAGCCAAACCAACTAGGGCCATACCTGTCATTTTTAATGGCTACCAATTTGCTTAGCTCTTCCTGTGTTTTGACCATTTGTTCTATTTCCACATTGTCACTGATTCTAAAACTTTAAATCTAAGTTTTGAATACTGTTAACAACCTGTATCCATTAGCTTTTGATGCACACACACTCCCCCCCGTAATGTAGCATCTTACAATTCTGCAGGTGGACAATTTGGGTTGGGATCAGCTGGGAGGTTCTTCTGGTCTTGGCTGGACCCACTCATGCAACTCAATCAGCTGCGGGGTTGGCAGAAGCTGGCTGTCTAGAGTGGCTCTAACTGGCTCCTCTCCGCCCTCGGAGGTCTTTCAGCCTCCAGGAGGCTTGCTCATGTGGTGGCTTGAGCACGATGTTATGAGAGTGAGTAGAAATTGCAGGGTCCCCTGAGGCCTAGGTTCAAAACTGGCTCAATATCACCTCTGCTGCAAGCCACAGGGTGTGGGAAAGAGAGTCCTTCTCTTGATACAAAGAACTGCAAAGCCACATTTAAAAGGGAGCTGGAGCGAGAAGTGCGGCCGTTTTTGCAACCTGTCACAAGGTTTTCATGTCCAAGTCTTGCTGTAGCATCTCTTCTGCCCCCATCCACAATCTCCCCTCCTTTCAGGTGTCTGCCTGCCCCCACCCTCCACTCCCCCGAACACCCACACAGCCTTCCTACACTATTCCCACCCACCCGTACAGCCCTGCGCATCCCAGCTGCTACTCTTGAGGCCCCCCAGGGAGGTGAGGGAGCTGCCTGCCTGCCTCGTTTGGGGCCAGAGCTATGCTCTCCCTCCCAGGTGAGCATCACCTGTGCTGCTGGCCCCAGTCTGGGGGTGGCCCAATCGGACTTCTGAGCCACTGTCTCCCACAGCTCATGTGGGCCACCTCGAGCCAGCTGGGCTGTGGGCAACATCCCTGCTCTGGGGACCAGGCGGAGATGGAAGCCTTTGTCTGTGCCTACTCTCCTGGGTAAGCCTCCGCCACGCCTGGGCTGTCAGCTGGGGTGAGGGTACTTTCCCCCTGGGAGAGGCGTCTACCCACTCACCCAAAAGGCCTTTACCTCTAGATCTCCACCCTGTGGGAGAGGGAAGAAGTGGGTAAAGGATTGGGTGCAGAGGTGGCAGCACCCATGGTCCTGGCCGTGCAGGATGTGGAGGCCCCTCGGATGCCTCCTCCTGGAAGCACTCCCTGCTTGCAGATTTCCCAGGATTCATTGGGAGGTCTTCTTTTCTTTACTAGGGAATCTCCCCTTCTCACCCAGCTCCCAGACCCCCTGGCTGAGCTGAGGGGCGGCTGGGGCAGGCAGATGGCCAGGTCCTTCCAGCCCTCTCTGGTGCTTGCTCCCACAGAGGCAATTGGGAGGTCAACGGGCAGACAATCGTCCCCTATAAGAAGGGCGCCTGGTGCTCGCTCTGCACGGCCAGCATCTCGGGCTGCTTCAAAGCCTGGGACCATGCAGGGGGGCTCTGTGGTAAGTGTCCCTGTACCTGCTTCCTCCTGTGGGAGCGGGTATCGGGGAGCTTGATGGGTGATTAGAGGAAGTGGCAGCGTCCTGAGGAGCTGTCCCAGAAGCCTGGGCCCAGCACCCAGGAGGCACCTGCCTGGAGGAAGCCCCTTTCAGAGGTCCCTCCTTATCTGACCAGAGGTCCCCAGGAACCCATGTCGCATGAGCTGCCGGAACGGCGGACATCTCAACGTCAGCACCTGCCACTGCCACTGTCCCCCCGGCTACACGGGCAGGTTCTGCCAAGGTGAGGAGCCCGGGAGTTGCAGACCACAGCGGCCTGAGGGACCCAGCGAGGGGAGTCTAGGCCCAGCACACACGCAGACAGGCCCTGGGGGTGAGGGGGGGCTGAGCCCAATGCCTGTGGGCGCATGCGTGCACACAGACGCTGTGTGGTGCGTCCAGGGGCTGTGTTGCACTCAATGAATGCGTTTTGAGGGAGTATCAAGTGTGCTAGGGGGGTGCTTGCTGATCTGAGCACTGCATATCGTCATTCAGCAAGCATCCATTGAGCACCGACTGTCTGCAAGACCCTGAGCTGCGCAGGGGGTTCAAATCAGAATCAGGAGTGGCCCCATACATCCTGAGGTGGTGGAAGACAGAATTAGGATTCAGAAGTGGATTCCTCTCCCATTGTCTCCCGCCCCAGCTCTGTGACCACGGGCAGGTCACTTCCCCAACCCCAATTTGCTTCTCTCTACACGATCAAACCAAAGATGCCAAGAGGGACAGCAGTTGGGAGCCCTGTGGAGATGATCTCTCTGTGGTTGGCCAGTCTCTGCGTGTCCGCAGCCTGGCCTGTGAGGGGCAGCACGGGGTCCAGGCTTGTGGCTGAGCGCAGTCCCCTCCCACCCCGTCCTGCAGTGCGGTGCAGCATGCAGTGCGTGCATGGCCGGTTCCGGGAAGAGGAGTGCTCCTGCGTCTGTGACATCGGCTACGGGGGAGCCCAATGTGCCAGTGAGTCCTGACCCAAGGCCCCCAACAAGCCGGGCCCTCCCAGGATCCCCTCGATAGGGTGCTGGATCTGGGCCACCTCACAATTGCCGGTTGCACACATCTCTTCCCAGTTCCATGTTCAGTGATATTGGTAGCTTGAAATGGGCCATGGTATGGGTATTTACACCACGGGAAGTGGCAAATGCTACAAACCACAGATTGATTGATTTATTTTTTGAGGCAGAGAGCTGGCTGTTACACATTTACCAGCACACCACTGACCCCACCCACTCTCCGGTGGGTGGTACCTTGAGCTCAGCTCCCTGGCAGGGTGGGAGGGGTGACGATTTTGACGAGAGATGCTTACACACAAACTCACGCTCCCTCGCCCCAGCCAAGGTGCACTTTCCCTTCCACACCTGTGACCTGAGGATCGATGGCGACTGCTTCATGGTGTCTTCAGAGGCAGACACCTATTACGGAGCCAAGATGAAATGCCAGGTGACAGCTGACCCCTGCCTTCCCGGGAAGCCCCTCCCCTCTAGGGTCTCAAGGACTAAGGAGGGATCCTGGACTAAGAGATGGCTCCTTCGACACCTTCTCATCATTAGCATAAAGCAGGGGTCCACTCGAGGCCCACGGAAACCAAGAGGTCACGTACTGAGCTGAGGGGCCAGGAACGAGGCCCCCACCCAACCCCCCTCTAAGGAGCTGTCCTGACTCAGCTCCAGCTGCTGGCTGCCAACAGGGATACGAGTCGGGGAGGCCAGAACTCGGGATTTTTCAGAACCAGAAACCCAGATTTTCACTGGCATCTCTAGACTTATTAATGTTGGCGGCCAACTCAAATTATGTAAGGCATTGAGCAAGTAAACCAAAAGCCTCCCAGTGGTAGGACCCTGCCAGGCTGGGCCCCGGCGCAGGCAGGGGAGAGTGAGGGGGACCCCTCGTCTAAGAGGCAGGAGGCTGTGGGGTGGGGGACGACGACAGCACAGCCAGCACACGTACTTGTCATTCATGGCCGCGGTGGGGTGGCAGGAAGGGCTGCCTGAGCGCTGGGTCCCGGCCGGCATGACCCAGAGTGGGGGTTACAGGGAAAGGGCGGGGTCCTCGCCCAGATCGAGAGCCAGAAAGTACAGGACATCCTCGCCTTCTACCTGGGCCGCCTGGAGACCACCAACGAGGTGACTGACAGCGACTTCGAGACCAGGAACTTCTGGATCGGTGAGTGTGGGGGCTGGGATGCCCCCAGGAATCTGGGCCGTGGAAACCAGAGCACCCACCAGCGGACAGTCAGGCGGGGTGAAGGCGTGGAGCCCAGTGGGGCCGGCAGCCAGGCTGGCTCCTCCTGCCCTGGGGAGAGAGCGGCAGTGAGAGAGAACCTCCAGGGGAGCACGAGGACTGGGGAGGGGCTGAAGGGCAGGGACCAGGCAGGCCTGAGGCAGCAGGCTGAGGCTCCGGCCCTCCTTTCTTGGGTCGTGGGGCCAACCTTGACTGCCCGGCCCAGGGCTCACCTACAAGACCGCCAAGGACGCCTTCCGCTGGAACACCGGGGAGCACCAGTCCTTCACCAGCTTTGCCTTTGGGCAGCCTGACAACCAGGGGTGAGTCTGGGGTGCCCTCCCTCCTGGGCCCACCTTCTCCGCTGGGCCTGCTCACTAAGCCTTGAGATGCATTGAAGAGCCTCCCCCAGCCTGCTGCCTGGCCGAGCCCTCTGAGGGTCTGAGCCGCCCCTGCTACCCGGGTGCCCAGGAGGTCAGGGCACAGCTGGGTGTGGGCATGGTGCTGAGATGAGGCATGCTCCAGGGAACCCAAGAAGGCTTTATCCGTCCACCATCCCCATGGTCCCCCCCATCTATCGTCCGTTCCCCCTCCCCAGCCCTGTGTCTGTGTCACTACACTGATTCCCGGATTCTGTAGCCACCCACCCGCCTGCATCCATTCACACAACATCCACCCACCAGCCAGCCTGTACGGAGGGCCTTCTGGTTATGTGGCCCCTGGTCTTCAG
This sequence comes from Myotis daubentonii, assembly GCF_963259705.1. Classification (NCBI taxonomy): domain Eukaryota; kingdom Metazoa; phylum Chordata; class Mammalia; order Chiroptera; family Vespertilionidae; genus Myotis; species Myotis daubentonii. The sequence goes on from NC_081854.1 coordinate 41,420,992, forward strand.
AGCCTAGGAATGCCCAGGGCGGGGTCACAGGGGTGGAGGTAGTCAGGCTGTGTGGCCACCCAGGGCTCCAACTATCTCACCCAGCGCCCCCTCGACCTCCTTGACAGCAGCCAGGCCTATGCCCCTGGCCCATCACCTAGAGCAGCGGTTCTCAACCTGTGGGTCGTGACCCCTTTGGGAGTCGAACGACCCTCTCACAGGGGTCACCTAAGACCATCAGAAAACACATATATAATTACATATTGTTTTTGTGATTAATCACTATGCTTTAATTATGTTCAATTTGTAACAATGAAAATACATCCTTACGATCCTTAACAGTAGCAAAATTACAGTTATGAAGTAGCAACGAAAATAATTTTATGGTGGGGGGTCACCACAACATGAGGAACTGTATTAAAGGGTCGCGGCAGTAGGAAGGTTGAGAACCACTGACCTAGAGGAAGGCGGCCTGGCTGGGCTCCCAGGCACAGGCTCCCTCCTGGGAGGGAGGGCCTGCCTGTTCCAGGTCCGCTCCCCACCCGTTGGCTGGTATTGACTGGTGTGGCTGGCGTGGCCGGCATGGCTGGTGTGGCTGGTGTGGCCGGCGTGGCTGAATGCCGGCAGTGGGCAGGTGGAGTTGCTGCCCCAGGCAGGCGGTGGGCCAGAACCTCCCAGATCTTCTGAGAAGCACTGCAGTGGTCGGGGGCAGGGATGGGAGCTTGGGTTGGTCTGGCTTTTAGAAGCCCCACATACAGGCTAGAGGCACCGAGGCCTCTTACATGCAGGTGGCCTGTTGGGGAGGAGGATCTGAAACTCCCAGACTCCTAACATCCCACCTGAGCACTCGACATCTTGGCCCAGCAGGTTTGGCAACTGCGTGGAGCTGCAGGCCTCAGCTGCCTTCAACTGGAACGACCAACGCTGTAAAACCCAAAACCGCTACATCTGCCAGTTTGGTGAGGGCCCTCCCGGCTCCCCTCCCGTGGTGCCTGTCCCCGGGGGTGGCTGCTGGCCAGATCCAGGCGCCTGGATACACAGATCGCAGGCCTAGAGAGCGTCTGAGCTCACAGGGCCTTGGAGGACGCCCAGCGGGGAAGGTGCGCCAGCCTCACACCGCACATCCACCCGTGGCAGGACCAAGTGCAGCCTGGCAGGGGGTTCTCCAAGGTCCCGTCCTCCTGTCACTAAAGCTGCTATTTGGGGGCCTATCGGGTTCCTCGATGTTACCTGATTCTCTAGAGCCCAGTGGTGGGGGGCAGAGGTGAAGCCAAGCCCGGAATTGGCTCCCAGCAGCGCCTGCTGGGAGGGTCCTGAGCTACACAGGGGACCACGGCCCTGGGTGCTTCTGGACCCGGTGCAGCGGGTCCCCATCCCAGGATGCCCTGGGCTGCCAGGGACCCTCGCTCTGTTCTGCTTCCTTCCCAGCTCAGGAGCACATTTCCCGGTGGGACCCGGGGCCCTGAGATGCAGCCAGCCCTCTCCCCTGCCACTGCCTGGAGGCACACCAGCCCTGCCTGCCTGCCCATCGGTCCGGAACCGAGCCAGGCCAGGACCTCAAGCCCAAAGAGGTCTCAGACCTTGCGGGAAGTGCGGCAGGCCCAACAGGAAGCCTGGCATAGGGGGAGGGGCCCCTCAGCCTGCTTTTGATTGGGGAGATGGGCCTTAATTAGGTGCTGAAACCGGAGCAAGGCCAGGGGTCAGATGAGACCGCTCTTCTCCATCTGGGTGGACCCTCTGGGGCAGATGGAGGTCCCTCGCTGCCCAGGATGCACCCCACAAGAGATTAAACTAAGTTATGAAACAGCCAAACCTGTGACTGCTCCTTTTGAAGGGGATTCAGATGAGCCGGGGGGTCCCTGGGAGACCAGAGAGCCCGAGGCTCCACTGCCGCTGCCTCCTGCCGGCCAAGTCCCTGCCCTGCTCACCCGAGTGATGTTCTCAGGCTCTCAGCCCCTGAAAAACGCACAGATCTAGAAGGCTCACGCGTGTCCCTCATGTCCTGTTCCAGCTCCTCTCAACGGCCTCTGTGGCTTTGTGCGTCGATCACACCCTCTCCCTTTATTCTCTTTTCAACTCCACGTGTATCTTTTTTCTTTGTGATTAACTACACCGGGGTCTCTGTTGCCCTCCTCTCCCTGCAGTGGTGCCAAGACCCACGCAGGCACTGTCGTTCGGGTCCAGAATGTTCCACGGCCCACGGACACACTGCCCTATGCCCACGTCGAGTTGCTTTGCTGGTTGGAGGTCGAAGGGTGGCCTGGGACCATGGATGGGGAGAAGTGTATCCGTCATAATTCTTAGTTGCAACCAATAGAAACAGTTGTGGCTAATCCTGGCAGAAAAGAATGTACTCTAAGGACAGTGATTTAGAAATGGGTGCAGGACTTGCATAGGTAGTTCTCCAAAACGACAGACGAAGATGTTCAACATCATTAGCCATTGGAAATCCAAACCAAAACCACAAGGAGACACCACGTCACACCCATTAGGGTGGATGTTTCCAAAGAAACAGACAATCACAAGGGTTAGTGACGATGTGGGCCAACTGGAGCCCCCATGCACGGCTGGTGGGACTGTAACATGGTGCAGCCACTGAGAAAAATAGGTCAGCAATTCCTCAAAAGTTCAGCGCAACGACCCTATGACCCAGCAATTCCACTCCTAGGCATGTACACAAGAGAACTGAGAACAAGAAAATCCCTACACACAAAGCTCAGAGCAGCACTGTTCACGATAGCCAAACGTAGAAAAGTCCCAAATGTCACCAATGGATGAACACATAAGAAAATGGTGGCCCAGCTGGTGTGGTTCAGTGGTGGAGCATCAACCCATGAACCAAGAGGTTGCCGGTTCCAGTCAGGGCACATCTTGAGTTGTAGTGGGGGGTGTGCGGGAGGCAGCCGATCAATTATTCTTTCTCATCGATGTTTCTATCTCTCTATCCCACTTCCTTCCTCTCTTTCTAAAAATCAATAAAAACATATTTAAAGAAAATTGTGGCGGATACATATAATGAAATCCTATCCAGCCATTAAAAGGAATTAAGTACTGACCCATAACCCAGGTGGACGAACCTTAAAAACATATTTTAAGTGAGAGAAGCTAATCACAACAGGTCACATCTTGCATTATTCCACTTATATGAAATATTCAGAACAGGAAAATCCACTGCAATAAAGTGGCCGGAGAATGGGAATAGCTGCCTTGGGGTACAGATTTTGTGTCAGAACGATGAAAATGCTGTAGGACTTAGGTAAATATGGAACTTAGGTGAATCTCAGCATTGTCAATGTACCAAATGCCACCTTATTGATTTCATGTTACAAAAATTTCACCTCAATTTAAAAACAAAAGGATGATGATTGGTCGCAGGATCCCGGGGAGAGTCAGAGAGCCAGGCTGGGTGTCTCTGTGGCCAGAAATAGTGGCCCAGACTCTGCTGCACAGCCCGTGGGGGGACTCCCACCTGCTGCCGGCACGGGAATGCAGTGGACTCCAGCGGCCGCGACTCTGGCGCCACCTTGTGGCAACCCCACCTCCGCTGGGGCTCTGACACTGGCAGGCCAGCGCCCTTGGAGCCACAACCACACGTCCCTCGCAGGACTCACCTGTGGGGCCATCGCAGGGTTCGTGGGTGGAGGTGGCCATCAGCTGGTCCCACCGGAAAAGCCGTGGCAACCTTGGGCACGTTAGCATAATGCCGTGGTTCTCCGTGTCCGTCCACCGGCCGGCAGCATCGGCATCACCTGGGGACAGGTGAGAAAAGCAAATTCTCAGCTGTGTGTCCCCAAACCTAGCTTTGTCCCGGGGAACTCTGACGGCGAGGAGGGTTTTCTCCTCAGCTACTTCAAACACAGGCTCTAGCTCGAAGGAGGCTTGTTTGGGGCGCTGGGTTCCCCCGGGATGGAACAAGGACCCCAGCTCAGGCTGCGTCCTACTCACTGTGGCACCCGAGGAGGGCCTTCCTCCCCGGCCTCAGGTGCGGTCTGTATGCTGAGGGAGTCGACCGGCTCATTCCCAGGCCCCTTCCCACTGACGGCACCAGCCAGCATCCTGCCGGCAGACCAGGGTGCCCCTCCTCCCAGGGGAGCCTCGCTGTGGGCCCTGGGGGGCTTTTCCAGGTTTAGGTGTTGGAGAAGTAACAAATAAGAACCTTTCTGGATGAAATCTTGGCTGTAAACGTGGGAAGCTTAAAGAAATCTTCAAGAAACCTTTAACTACTTTCAGAACAGGGATGACCAACCTGTGCCAGCCAACGGGCCACTTCCACAGGCAATAGGAGGGTGTGTGTGAACACGCTGGCTCCTGTGGCTGGGCATCTGTGTTGGCTGCGCTGAGCTCCGGGCCCTTGGGTGGGCAATTGGGTGCTTCTGTCTGGCAGGCGGGGGAGGCGGAGGCAGCGGGCGGTGGTTGCTCTTAGGCACGGCATCCGTGTAAACACCCCGGGGCCTGCCCAAGGTTCCGGCTGCCTTTGGGTTCTGCCCGGCTCATGTCCCCGGAGGTGGGATGCCAGGTGGGATGGCAGGGCTGGGCGGGGCTGCTCTGATGAGTCTGCACCTCCAGGTTGACCTAGAGAGTACAGGCCAAATCTCTCCCTGCCCGCGGCAGCCTGAGGGTCTGTGTGGGCAGCTGTGGGCAGCTTTTTCACTGCGTTTATTTGGGGTTATGAGCAGAGGTGTACTCGTGGGTAACCCGGTTTTTTTAACTTGTGTTTCTCCAATGATGCAGAACTGCACGTGGGTGTTGGTTAGCTCTCGTGTGTGAGACTCTTATGCCTGTTTTGCGGGGAGGTACCTGTTGGTGCAGTTGTGTAATTATCTGGTGGGAGGTCCGTGGTTCTCTCCCACAGTTCTCTCATGTGTGTGTGTGTGTGTGTGTGTGTGTGTATGTTTAAATTAATTTCAGACAGGAAGGGAGAGGGAGAAAAACAGCAATGAAGAGAATCATTGATCAGCTGCCTCCTGCACGCCCCCCACTGGGGATCGAGCCCACAACCCAGGCCTGTGCCCTTGACTGGAATTGAACCCTGGACCTTTCAGTCCGCAGGCCGATACTCTATCCACCGATCCAAACCAGTTAGGGCTCTCATGTGTTTTTTAACGTGGGTTAGCTCTTCAGTCCCAGTTGCTGTCTCCAGGTCTCCTATTCCTCCACCGCCCCCTTGCCCAGCAGGCTCAGCCCCAGTCCTGGTGGCCCTCTGAGGTGCAGGTGCAGGAGCAGCACCAGGGAAGCAATGGGGGCTGGGACTCCATTTAGAGGGGCCCTGCATTCAAGGCCCGGGGCAGGGGTGTCCCCAGGGGACTCCAGGGGGGAGAAGGAAGCCTTCCCCAGGGTTTGGGGCCGCAGGGGGAGGGCGCAGGCGCAGGCTCTGGCTCTTGGGATGCTGCCCTGAGGAGGCACAGGTTCGGGATGGGGTTTGGTGGCCTTTTCCTGAGAACTGGTCCTGCCCCCACTTGCTGCCTGTCTTTAGGCTGTCCACATGGTACTATGCTCCCCGAAAAGCTGTGGAAACCCACCTTCCTAGATGGAGCAGATCCAAACCTGGATCTGCTGACAGCCCCTTTGTGCAGCTTCAAAGAGCCCGAATGTTCCCTGCCCTATCGTATCCTCCTCCCCCACTGGTGGTCCCTGAGGCGGGCCAACCCCGTGCTGTTTGGGCCATCTCAGCAGAGCTGGGGCTGCTGGGGAGCAGGCAGAGCCCAGCTCTACCCCTTGGCCTCTGGGCTCCAGAGGGCCCTTTCCTGCCCAGGCCTCGGTCGCATCTGGGAAGACGGGCTGGATGGAGAGAATGCTCTTGTCTGGTGGTTTGGGGTTCCCAGGTCTCAGGAAGAACCTGAGCTGCCAAGAAAGGGAGGTGGGGGGGGGGGGGAAGACTGGGGTGTGTAGTGGATGGCCCTCTTTCCTGGCCATACCATGCTCCCCAGCCCTCTGGGCCAGGGTCCTGCTTGTTTTCCCTACAAGTGAAGAATCGTGCCTCACACCAGGGCAGCCAGTAGGTTAAAACCCCTCCAGGGCTCACCTGCTCCAGTACCTTCCCAGGCTCTCTTCCTTGCCTTGTGTGTTAAAGGCCCCCCAGTAGCACCTGTCGCTGCAGGCACCCACTGTGGAGGGCCATGACGTGGAGGCACAGCTGTGCCAGACCAGCTGGGAAGCCTCCCGTTATGTGGCTTTAGCTTTGGAGGTCATGCTTCCAGGTGAGTCTGGGAACTGGCAAGGATGGGATGGGGTGGGATGGAGAACAACTGCCCAGCACCAGCTCACCATCCTCACCAAGCAGAGGCCATCTTGCAAGAGGAAGCTGGACAGGGCACCCCCCCCCCCCCAGCCCCATCAGCCCTCTCCGACTGTAGGTACTGTTTCAGATGCTCCTCCCCTCCAGTCCTACCTGAGCGTGGAGCACCCACAGCAGTGGGCCCACACAGCCTTCTCCAGCCACAGTGGGGTACAGGCAACATCCTACCGTTCCCCTTCGTCTGAAACTGAGCTTTAAGGTGCTTAGGCCCCATATAGGGGGAGAGTACAAAACCATCCTTCAGAATAAGATTGTCTTTATGTCCTCTTTCTACCTTGTCTCTTGCTGGTGTGATACTTTGTATATCAGATCTGCTCTGGAAATAGGTGTCAGAAGGAGAAAAATTAAATTTGTATTTTTCCCTGGTCACCAAGGTTGTCTCTGAGCTTCACTCTGGTCCTTGGGCTGCTCCAGGCCAGCCCTTCCAGAGGAGCTGAGCAGACCCAAGACACTCAAGTTCAGAGGCTCATACCAAACCCAGGCACAGAGAGGGACTAGCTGCCCTGCCTTCCTCCAACAGAGACATGAGCACAAGCCCCTGGGCTCAGGAGCCACCAGGGAAGATCCTGTCCTTGTGGCCAGTCAGCCAGGCCGGCTTGGCCCTCCGGAATGGCCAGGCTGCATCTGGATCCCCAACATCCAGCTCTCACTCCCGGCAGCTCACCGCCCTCTCCCGGGGCCGAGACTGGGTAAGAGACACCCATAATGAAGCCAGTCCAGGCCCTCAGGCTGGCTGTGCTGCTCTGCACAAGGCCAAGGAAGGGTGGGATCTGGCTTCCGCGGAGAGCCACACCCTTCCCGGCACCAAAACAGACTGGTGCACCCAGCCCTCCCGACGCGCATCAAACCTCAGCGGCGGCCCGGACGCCGGTACTTGAGGGGCAGCTTCTCGTCCAAAGCCCCGTTTCCCCACATGAACCCCTGCAGCTCCTTCCGTTCCAGCCTCTCTTCTGCTCCTGTTACACTCAGGGGCAGAGCACATTTAGACCTTGCTGCCCGTAGCCCTGACACCGGGAGTCCAAGAACACACTACAAAGCTCGAGAGAGCCTGGCTCTTCTAAATCCCGTACCAAGAACCACGACAGAAGGCTTTGCAGATAGAAAAGGGTTTTTTGTTCTGTTGCAGCTCAGATATAAGTGAGAAGGCACAGCCCCCTTGTCCGCTCTCTCCACAGCAGCCGCGTTACAGAGGAGGGAGTCACCGGCCCGCCTGCACGGGGTCCATCCCTCACAAGGCAGCAGTGGCGTCGGGTCCCACCTTCCACCTCTGCCCGGCCGACGTCCTTTCCAACGGGGTCGGGGCGAAGAGCCAGCTTCAGTAGAAAAGGATCGCTAACCAGCCCGTGCGTACGAAACTGTTCCGGCACAGCTGTCCAGTGCATCAGTCCCGGCGCGTCTCCCCAGAGCCTCTCAGGGGCTCCGAGTTCTCAGGGCGGCGCAGCCGGGTCCTGGGCGTCCGTCTTTCCTCCGGCTTCTGGTTCAGGACGGGGTCGCGGCGCCCCTCCGGCGGGCAGCCCGCACCAGGCACTGCTGCAGCACAGGATAGAGGCGCTGGCAGCCCTCGAGACCCATGCGCACGGCTTCGACCCAGCTCTCGGTCGGGCCCCCCTCCCCACTGCCCAGCAGCCCGGCCACCTGGTTGAGCACCGGCATGAGCGCCACCGTGAGGCCGGCGGCGGCGCGCTCCTCCTCCAGCCGCGTGGGGTCCAGCAACCAGGTGGGCGCGGGCCCCGGCGCGCGGCTCAGGCCGCAGCCCACCACCAGGTCGTACATCTCGATGCCCGCGTCGGCCAGGGCGAGCGCGGCAGCCGTGAGCGCGGCGGCCAGGGCCGAGCCGCCGTCTTCCAGCAGCAGGGCGGACACCTCGAGCTGCGCGCGCGGGTAGCGGCCCAGGCGCACGGCGGGCTCCAGGGCCTCCTGCAGCGCCAGCGCCAGCTCGCGCTCCTCCCCGCCGCCCTGGGGCGCGCGGCGCCGGCGGCCCGCGAAGGGCGCGCGGCGGAAGTCGCAGAGCAGGCGTCCCCGCAGCGCGGCCGGGGCCTCGCCTCCCGCGCCCGCCGGGCCGCCGCCGCGTTCGCCTCCCTCGACCTGGCGCGGGCCCGACACGGCGCACAGCACCTTGGTGCCTCCCGCCTCCAGGTAGGCCGAGCCTTTGGCCTGGCTCAGCAGCCCGGCGCGCGCGTAGACGGGCCGCAGCCGAGAGGGGTCGCGGGGGTCGGGCGCCTCGTCCTCCTCCGCCGCGTACAGCTGCGGCGGCTGCGATTCCTCGGGCCCGCGGATGCGGCGATGGTCCCCCGGCATGGCGGCGCCAGGCGTGCGAGCCGCTTCCGCCACGCGCCTCGCGAGGGCTGTCGGGATAGCAGCGAGCGGCGCCGCACTGCCCCCTGCAGTCCCGGAGGGAGAACGGCGAGCGCTGCACAGCCCCGGGCCGCCGCGAAGGACGTTTCAGGCTCCAAGGGTGGACTCACCTAGCAGGCCTGCAAAAGTGGGACCTGAGCTCGCCGGGCTGACTTCTAGCTTCCTGGTCCAGGGCAATCCCAGGACGTGTGTCTTCTTCCTTTCACTTGTGAAGATTGTATTTATTTAATGTTTTAAAATATATTTTTATTGATTTCAGAGAGGGAGAGAGATGGAAACATCAATGATGAGAGAGAATCATTGTTTGGCTCCCTCCTGCACGCCCCCTACTGGGCATCAAGCCCACACCCGGGCATGTGCCCTGACTTGGAATCTGTGACCTCCTGATTCATGGGTTGATGTTCAGCCACTGAGCCACACCGGCGGGGCAAGATTGTATTTATTTTAATTCTACACTTACTTGTGTGACTGTTCTGTATTCCCCACTGCCTTACCCAAGAGGGCAATGACTTTTTGTCTTGCTCACTCCTGTACCCTCAGTACCCTGGCTGCCAGTTGAATGATTGGAATGTTCTCTCTGCTGCCTGGATTGTGAAGCTCTTTCCCCAGCATGTGCTTGAATGCAGGGTTTTGGCACCCTCCTCCTGCCTGTGACACTGGCCTCTGCTGCTTCTCCCAGCACAGGCCTGCTTTTCCTCCTCTCTCCATGTCCGCCAGCCTGCTGTGCCCAGGAGACATGAAACCAGCTGAAGCCAGCGTAGGTATGCAGTACACTTAACCTCCCAGCACACGTTTCCAAACCCAGCTGGCTTCATCAGGCTTGGGTGAAGTGGTTCAGGGCCAGGCAGGGTGTCCATGCTCAGTCCACCTTTGGATTAAGGAAACAGGAATGATGGTGCAAAGGAGTTGGGGGAGGCAACTGATGTACCCTAAATACCTCCTGTATCAGAGAACACCGCCGAGGGGAAGGGAAGAGGGCCATGGGCCCAAGAAATGGGGAGGTCCTCCCACGAGAGGCTCCAAGAAAGGAGCTTCTCTCTGCTTCCAGTGTCTCTGTGGATCTGCCACTGGTTCATGCCTCTCTCCATCACTCCTGCTCCATCCTGTGGGCCACCTCCACAGACATAAGGCAATCCTGGGGGCCATTCCCAAAATTCAGGGGTCTGGGGCTGGACTCTGCAAGGACTGCAGCCAGAACCACAGTGTTTATTCTTCACTCAGGGAGCCACAGGCTGTCACACAGGGGCACCTATTGGTGGTGGTGGGAGGGTGGGTAGTCATAGAAATCACAGGGTATCAAGTATTGCACATGGTCCTTTTATTCTCTGCAGCAAAAATGGTTCCTTCCTGCAGACCTAGAGCCTTGGGTCTGCAGAAAACTGTCTATAGACATGGGCATGACAATGATTAGTAGCAATACTGGGATAGTGGTTCTACACAGATGGTGCTGAGGTGTAGGGCTCCAGGCAGAAATGTAACGTGGGCATTGAGTCACAGGCTGGCACCTAAGTGAGTTCCAGTTACTGCTGAGTTAGGAGGAGAAATGGGGCTTTTAAAGGTCCCAAGATTCCCATGTCCGTGTGGCAGATGGAGATCTCCTGGCTGGACGGATACATCCGTGTGTGGGGGAGACGCTTCCAAGTGGAAGCCACCCCTCCCCTCAATTCTTCACATCTCCCAGGCGGAGCTGGGCAAAGGAAGTGGCCAGCTGCAGCGCCTCCTGCAGGCAGCCCACATTCTTGCCTGTGGCCTGAGCAGACACATCTTTGCCACCACCTTTGCCATCCATCAGGCCTGACACCTGCTGCACCCACTCACTGGCTTTCAGGCCCCGGTTGGCTGCATTCTGGAAGACAGGAAGAAGTGGGAGTCAGGACAGAGGATGGAACTGAGGGAGGCACTGAGAGGGGAGGGATAGAAAAAGGAAGGGGGAACCACAGACACTCACTCCTGCCCTGGGTGATGCTGCCGGAGGCTGAGGCAGACCCTACAGCGGTACCATGGTTAAGATAAGGCATACTGAGTGACAAAACCAGGTATCAGCCAGCATAGTTAAACACATCCACCAGGAGAGGGCCTGAGGGTAAGGGATGCTGGAGGGGACCAACAGGAGGGCAGGAGAAGGGCTATTTCTTTGCCCTGCTCAGTGTGGCTCAGTTGATTGGAGTGTCTTCCCGTGCACCAAAAGGTGGCAGGTTTGATTCCTGGCCAGGGCACATACCCAGGTTGTGGTTTCGATTCCCAGTTGGGACACGTGTGGGAGGCAGATGATTGATGTTCCTCTCTCCCTCACCCTTCCTGTCTTTAAAATCAATTTTTTTAAAAGAGAGAAAGGTGTCTGTAGCTTTTCTAATGGGGGTTGCACAAACACACTTGGGGGTTGGGCAAACAACCATAAGAACTGAGCTTCCTCAGAAAAGCTAGACACCCAGTGGCACAGGGTGTGGGGTATTCTGACCTGAGGGACTTGACACAAGCACGTGATCTTGCCAGCCTCATTATCCACTGTGAAGAGCATGGCTGACGTCTGTGGGGAATGCGTCTTGAAGAGCTTCAAGGCTTCGTTCAGGGCCTGTGGGAGAACCTGGCATCAGGCCATGGCCCTGGGGAAGGGGCCAGGCTCCTCATAAGCACAGCGAGTTTGCAGAACTCAGTTCTCGGAGCTTTTCCTCCCCCAAGCCCCCTTCCTAGAGCAGATGCTGGTCCTAGCTCTCCAACCACCAGATCTCTCCATGGCTTAACCTCAACTGCAGAGAGTGGGCCCTCAGATGACCACTCCGCTCTGAGCCACAGAGCTCAGGCTGCAGCCACCAGAGGGTTAATGAGCCCCGAGAGGAGACAAGCAGAGAGGAGACAAGCAGTGGACAGGCACGGAGCACTGCCTGGAGCCCTGCCCCTGGAGCCCTGCGCCTGGGTTGCCTTGGCTGACGCGCCGCTCTCCATCTCCAGGATGACGAGGGGCTGGTTGGGGTTGCTGTCAATGAGCTGCTTTGTCTTCTCCAACACCTACAAGGAAGGAAGGCCCGTTAGAGAGGTTTCAGGTCTCAGGCCCAGACTGACAGCCAGACAGCGGTCTTTGCTGGGTAAATCCTCTTGGTTCCCTTCCAGCCACCAGCTCTGCCAGGACTCACTCGCTTCTGGACATCCGCTTTGCTAGCCCGGTCGAGGTCGTCCATGATCTTCTTCAGGGATTTGAGAGTCTCCCGGAATTCATCCTTCTGCCACTGGGGGATGACTGCAGTGGCCAGGGCCTGGAACCAGAACCAGAAGACCATTCAGATATGAACCACAAGGAGCTAGGATGTGAGGTTCCAGCCCAGCCCGCCCCACTCTTCTAGCTTTGAACACTAAAGTCCTCCCTGATTAGTGTCCAGAAGGAAAGAGAAAACAAAAAAAATGGTATTGCAGCCAGTCACTTATGAATAACTACAGCACTTCATTTTTTTGTTAATCCTCACCTGAGGATATTTTTTCCATTGATTTTCCGAGACAGTGGAAGGGAAGAGGGAGGTGGAGGAGGGGAGCAAGAAAGAGAGAGAAACATCAATGTGAGAGAGACATCGATTGGCTGCCTTCTGCAGGTGCCTTGACCAGGCTGGGGATCAAACCTGCAACCCAGGTATGTGCCCTTGACCGAGAATGGGACCTGAGGCCCTTCGGTGCGCTGAGCCACACCAGCCAGGGTTAACTACAGCAGTTTTAACAAGCAGGACTGGAGAGAAAGAGCAGGATAAAGAGATGGGAACCCTGTAAGACCTGGTCCCTACCAAGCAGTGAGCACAGCCTGTGAAGGGCTACTGGCAGTCCCCGAATATTAACAAACACCGGAAGGCCTGGAAACTGGGCACCCACAGCACCTCCCCAAACTCCCTCCACACCAGTGTGCACTCGTGCTTGGGACGGGCCCCCTGCTACGGGCAATGGGGGCAGCAGGCAGGTTCCGGGATCCATGGACTCCCTATTGCAAGGCTGCGTGACAGCAGAAGTCAGTCCCAGGGCCCACGGCACTGAGAGCCAAGACTTGAGGGTTCAAGAAAGGGTGTGTCTGGTCACCAGGCCTAGGATCCAGCACTGAGCAGGCCCTGAGGAGCGGGAAGCCGCCCTACCTCTCCAAGGTCAGCGATCTCCCTCTGCACGTCCTTGTTGGGCGAAGTCTGGGCCTTCACTTTGGCCTCCATGACAGAGAGAGACTTCTTCAAGCTCTCTGCTTTCCTGAGGGCCTGGGAGGGGACAGTCAGAGTTGTAAACGCCAGGTGCCTTTCAGCTTCACTATTCTGTCTATAAGCAACTGTGGCCAACACTGGTGGCAGGCGATGGAACAACACATCCCTAGACACCAGAAGTTTCTCTTCCTTCAGGGAGCAAGTGTTTGCAGCCTCTTGACCCAAAACGGGGCACCTTCCTCACATGCCTGGCCAGCGGAAAGGCTGCACTAGCTCAGGGGCAGGGGGTAACCGAGAAGTCATATAAGTTAGGAGGCTTCAGCACACATCAGGCACAAGCTGGTCCCCACCCCACACAACTGTTCCCATCTCAAACTAGGCACGGACCCCCAGGGGGACGTGGGTAAGTGCTGGGGACACTGGCAGTCATAGCAAAACCGTGGCTAACCTTCCTAGACACACACATTACTGGGAACAAGGCGGATTTGCATGTATCGCACAGATTAAAAGTAAGATAGCTATGAAGTCTTCTGCACAGGTGGCTTGCTTCCGCCAGGTAACGGGACATTTGGGGGCAGCCCTGTACTTCTGCTTCTGACTGCAGCAGCCACATCGCCATCTGTGGATCTGCAGACTAAGCTCCTCCTGCCTTGTTCCGTTAAGCCACGAACCCCCCAACCTGCTCACCTTCTGGGCTTCAGCACCCGTGACAGCCACAATCCTCCGGATGCCCTTGGCAATCGCCTCTTCACTCACAACCACAAAAGCCCCCGCGTGACCCGAATTCTGCAGGTGCCTGACGGCAGAGCACAAAGCCCCTGGGTATGAGGAAGCCCGGTGCCCTGGTCCCCACGGCAGCCCTGAGCCCTTGGCTCTGCAGCCCTGAGCCCTCAGAGGTCAGTCCCGGGGAAGCTCCCTTAAGGGGACAGTGGGAAAAGGCCCTGCAGGTTTAAAGGGATTTCAGAATCCAGCCTGGCCAGGAAGGGGCTGAGAGCTTTGTGACACTAAGGAAGACGCCATGTTTCTGCGCCTGTTTTCTCATGTATGAGGAAGTGTTATGCTCCCTCACAGGGCTGTTGGGAAAATCAAACGAGATCAAATGAAACTGTAGTCCCTAATACCCAATACTGTATAACTGCTGACGGGCTCTACATTCATTCACGTTTTTGGTTCTCTCTGGTGGAACATAAACTATATTTTTCTATCCCAGTTCACTAGTTGAGAATATTGGAGATTAATTTAAAATCCTACAACCCTCTAAACAAACAGGTTTTGTTCCCTGTTGCTCAGAGAACCTCAAATTCTCATTATCCCTCAGTCATCCTGTGAGGCATAGAGTCTTTGAAAGCTGTTTTCTGTGCTCTAAACAGTGTTGTGCAAAGTGTCAAGGCAGAATTAGGCCTGGAACCTGGTCCCCATATACTCCCTCACCCTCCACATGCTCTCCTGCTCCCTGCCTGCCTGAGGCCTGGAGGAGGCCCTGGAGGGCCCTACCAAGGCCCAAATGTTTCACCAGGCTTCCTTCAGAAGCAGGAACTTCCCAGGTCACCAGAACCATCCCCAGAAGACCCCAGGGAGGTACCAAGTGCTATGGAGGAATTCAAGTTGGCAGAAATAAGTGGCTATCCCAAGCCAAATTGAGCTGGGCCTACCATGGGGCCTGACTCCGGCTCTGAGACAATGAGATTAACAGCTCAGATGCTGTTCAAGCAGCAAAGGGAGTGAAGTGAGGCCCCCGGAAGGGAAAGGGGCTGGGACCAGACCAGGAGCTGGATGAGCACTCTATGGCTTTGCTGAATCCTGAATTCACAGGCCAAGAATCCCAACTCGTATGGGATCAGCACAGGAACAAGAGCAGACAGTGTGTGGGAAGTGCCTCCTCCTCCTAGGAGGCTCACAAGCACTGCCATGCTGGGATTCTTGGGATGCTGTTTGCCAACTGCGCTTCTGGGGCTTTGTTCAAACCTTAGACAAACTACAGTTGGTCTAGGACAGCCGTGGGCAAACTACGGCCCGCGGGCCGGATCCGGCCCATTTGAAATAAAACTAAAATAAAAAGACCATACCCTTTTATGTAATGATGTTTACTTTGAATTTATATTAGTTCACACAAACACTCCATCCATGCTTTTGTTCCGGCCCTCCGGTCCAGTTTAAGAACCCATTGTGGCCCTCGAGTCAAAAAGTTTGCCCACCCCTGGTCTAGGACCTACATCCGCCAGCGGTAATGCCACTGGCCCCACTACTGCTCCCCGAGGTACTCACGTTCCCCCACAGAACTCAACAGAAGTGAGCGAGCCAGCAGGACCGGAGGGGTCGTCTAGCAGCTTGGACACTGGGACCCCAATAGAGACGACGCGCACAGGGTCAGGATAGGTTTCATCAAACACAGCCCGCAGGCCCTGGATGGCTTTAGCTGCTGCCAGGGGACAATCCTGGGTATAGACGGGCTGCGGGGAAAGACGACGGAACAGAGGCTGGGAAAGGTCTCTGGAGGTCAGCAGGGAGCACTACGATGAGTGTGGTCCTGCAGGCAGGGCTCTGGGTTTCTAATCCCGGCTCTGCCTGCCCACAGCCTCCTGAAAGAAGGTACTATGTATAGTCGAGGGAATCAAAACAGAAATTTCCAACAATGTTTTGTTAAACTGTGAACAAATCTTACATGGATGTGCTTTATGTAAAACAGACGTACTAGAAGAGCTCTGGTTGTCCTAAGCAGGGAGCGGAGCAAAGACCTCTCCCTGCCGCTCCCCAGAGGCCCTCAGACCCTCTGCTGAGCACCAGCACTGCCCCCACTGAGCACAGTTTGAGAATCACTGCTTTAAGCAAACCTGCGTGCAGGACAGAATATGGTACGATGGAGCGAGAGCATTTGGGTTGACACTCTGTGGACAGAAAGTGATGGTGCAGGAAGGAGTGAGGTTCATGACCCAACCTACCTTGGCTGCCTCAATCATCTCGTTAACAATCTGCTCAGCCTTCTTGATCTGTTGGGTGGACATGGCTCCCTTGGCAGTGAAGTCAAACCGAAGGCGGTCAGGCGCAACCAGGGAGCCTCTCTGGTCAGCTTCCCCAAGCACGGAGCGCAGGGCGAAGTTCAGAATGTGGGTAGCTGTATGGTTGCTCATGACAGGTCTACGTCGGGGCTGTAAAGAGAGGCGGCTGTGGAGGGATCTGCAACAGATTGCTGGTTGTCCCCCAATACTTGCTCTCCCCATCTTCCCAAGTACTAGAATTTTTAGTTGGACACATGGCTGCCCAGAATAAAAACTATGTTGCCTAGCTTCTCTTGCAGCTACGTGTAGCCATGTGATAAGTTCTGGTCAATGAGTTGTAAGCATACCCTTCATGAGAAAGGGCATGCCTTCCCCCTGCCTAGAACAGGAGTTGGTAAACCATGGCCTATGAGCCAAATCTGGCCTGTCACCCATTTTCATAAATAGGTTTATGAACACAGCCACACTCATATGTGTACATATTGTCTATGGTGCTTTTGTGCCACAACGACAGAGTTGAGTAGTTATGATAGAGACAGTTATGTCCCAAAATGCCAGAAGTATTTACAAGCTGGCCCTTTCTAAAACAGTGCCGATCCCTGACCTAGAAAATCAATCTGATAACTACCTTCTTGGACCATGAAATCAAGGGCAACACCCCAGGAATGATGGCAAAGCAACAAGCAAGGAAGGAAAAGCTGGGCCCAATAACTTTGTGGGGCACAGGCTCTATATAAGCCTGGACTTTTAGGTGAGAAACACATTTCTATCTTGTTTAAAGTTACTGTTATTTTGGAGCTCTGTCACATACAATAGAATCTATTTCTTTTGTTGGTAATCCTTACCCGAGGGGAGATTTTTCCCATTGATTTTTAGAGAGAGTAGAGGAGAGGAAGAAGAAGAGAGAGAGACACAGAGAGAGAGAGAGAGAGACAGAGACAGAGAGAGGTATTGATTGGTTGCCTTTTCATGAGCCCCAACTGGGCAGGGGAATGGAACCTGCAACTCAGGTACATGCCAGGGCTAAAATCGATTTCTTAATTAATACAGGATCCTTGGGTTCTGAAGAAATATTTGAAGTTAACCTGGAGAAAGGCAATTCATGAAAACAAGTCTATAGGATCACAATGGAAATCACTGTGGTCTGACATGGGAACATATATATAGATTTAACTCTCAGATTCATCCCTTATAATTATGGACCAATTTATAGCCAAGGAGGAGATGAACAGTAAATATATCAAATCACTGTGATGTACAGTCATGTGCTGCACAACGATGTTTCAGAAAATGACAGGCCATATATAAAACGGTGATATACCATGCAGCCTAGGTGTAGTAGGCCATAACATCTAGGCTTGTGTAAGTGCACTCTCTGATGTTCGCACAATGATGAAATCACCTAATGATGCATTTCCCAGAATATATCCCCACTGTTAAGTGCATATGACTGAACTTTAAAATACCTTATAATTTTATATGTCAATTATACCTCAATAAAGCTGAAATTTAAAAAAAAAAAAAAAAAGGATGCCCTAGCCAGGTACCTCAGTTGGTTAGAGCATGGTCCCAAAATGCTAAGGTTGCAGGTTCAATCCCTGGTCAGGGCACATACAAGAATCAATCAATGGATGCAGAAATAAGTGGAACAACAAATCGATGTTTCTCTCTGTGTGTCTCTCCCTTCCTCTCTATAAGCGATAAATTAAAAAGAAAGATAAAAGAGGTGAATACTAACCAGATTCAATGCTGACCAGCATAATTCAACTCACCTCATCAATAAACAGTCGGACCTGATCCCCCACTTTCAGGTTGCCATAGATTGTTCCTATGTGTAGCACATACCCTCCTCGCACCTGAGTATTCTTCACTGTAAACTCAGTTTTCTGAAGGGAGTCAAGGAGGAGACCAATAGATAAACCAACAAATGTGTGTGTGTGTATATATATATATATATATATAAATTCTCTTTACAGATACAAATTATACATACACCTTTCTCTAAGACACTCCTCACTGGCATGCGTGTATATACATCATTAATGCCATGTGTTTGTTATCTATACACAACATGCACCATTGTGTACACATTTACATTATATGCACATGCCATCTTATATATGGACCCATATGTGACTAGGACACTCATCCAAGACCACAGAGTCAGCAGTGGCAGAGCTAAAGGCTGAGACTCTGACAAGGATGCCTGCCCCTCCGAGCTGCCTCTCCCTATTTATGAGGAAAGCACAGAGGAACCGAGGATCAGCCCAGGATCCTGCTACAAGGGGACCTCATGGCTATGAAAGCAACATGGTACAATAAGCAGCTCCCTCAGCTTCAGAAATACAGACTGTGGAACACAGCCCAAAAATCAGTGTGTCCGCTCCACAAGGCCGAGGGCTGAGGAGCCAGCAAAGCTACCCCAGACCAGGCCTGGCACTCTGTCAGACCCCTCTCTGGCTAACAGCGAAGCATGCATGTTGGCTCACGTCTTCACTGCTGTCATCAACCTTCACCAGGTAGCCTTCGTCGTAGATCTGCCCTCCTTGCTCGGCATAGAAACAGGTCTTGTCCAGCACCACTCCACACTCCTGGCCCGTGGACACTTCCTCCACGAACATCTTATCCCTGCGCAGAGCCATCACTGTAGCCACTGTGCTCTCAAACGCTGCACAGGAGGGAAAGCGGTCAATGACTTCGGTCACACGTTCTTACCAGGCTTTTGCTGCATTCTATTTCTCAAACTCTCATTAGGGCCTAATTATCTAATTTTGTTTGAAAGCAAGCTCACCAGACTCCACGAAAAGGCTTAACACACTGGCTTCCCACCAGAGAATGCAGCACTCACAGGGTGTCCAAACTGTCCTGGTTTGCTTGGACTCAAGGGTTTCCTGGGATGTGAGACTTTCAGTGTCAGCACTGGGACAGTTCTGGGAAAACTGGGGCAGCTGGTCACCCTAACTCAGCTACTGAGCAGAAACTCGGTGAATGTGACTAGTAGTTCTTTAATAGTAGTAATAAGTCCCCTACTGCAAGGTCAATTCGCAAAGAATATACTCTTTTGTGAGCTTGCTTGGATAGATTTAGATATTTCTGCTGGAGCAAAAGAGGAAAAACATGTAGTGCCTGTTTGATTTTTCATAACTTAGAATATTACTATCCCCAATGCCAAATTCAACAGCCACCGTGAATCAGATAATGTCCATTTCCTGATTTCCTATTAGATGTTACAATGAGAGGCAACTGGGTGAAGAGTACAAGGAATCTCCTTGTAAACTAAAAACAAAACACTCCCTATGAATCTAGAATTACTTCAAGAGAGTTAAGAAAACCAACCAAGAGTCTCCGAGTATGAAATTACACAGCGTGACTATACGGCACTGACGGAGAGGCTACCACAGACACCCTAGGTGTCTCTTGCAAACCCTCCAGATAAGCTCAGTAACATACCGTAGCTCCCAGTGGAGTCCGAAAGGTAACTGTACTTTGGAGAGTCATCTGTAGCCTCCAGACTCTTTCCCCGAAGCTCTTCGATAGCATAAATGTCCAGCATAATGTGGTCTTCCCCTCCAGCTCCCTTGCCCTGTGACTTCAGCTGCCAGTAAGAGAAGCAAGCATAGTTACCCTAATGCAGAAGAACTCAAAGCTGCTAAACTATGTCCTATGTCAAACTCTAGAACAGGGTTTTTCCATCTCAGCAGATAATTCTTTGTTATGGGGCCGCTCTATGCACTGTAGGGTGTGAGCAGCATCTCTGGTTTCTACTCTGCGAGTAGCATGCCCCTGTTGTGTAAACAAAAATATGTTCAGACATTATTGCCAACTGTCCCCTGGGGTGCCAAAATGCCCCCAGCTGAGACCCACTGGTCTAGGGAAAACAGGATTTCAAAGACTTTAATGAATGGAAACTCTTCCTTGCTTTGCAGCCAAGTCCTGCCTTGGTAGGTGTTGGGTCTCCTGCTCACTCCCCAAATTCTTTACCTGGGCCAGTTTCCTCTCCTCTTCAAAGCCATCCATATCTACCACCAGGCCTTTCTCTTCAGCAATCAGACCAGTGAGATCCACTGGAAAGCCATAGGTGTCATAGAGAAGCCAAGCAGTGTCCCCTGCACAGCAAAAGGAAGTGTGTCAAGTAACGTGGACGGCCCCTGCCTTTCGTCCCCAAGCCCTTCCCAGGAGGATGCTGACAGTGACAGAGGGATTAAAGAGACAAGGTGAGTACTGGGTCTATGCACTTGTCAGAAAAGCCATCAAACCTTTTGGAAATGACTTGGAGGAAGCACAAGAAGTCTCCTAGTGAAGTTCTGTTTCTTAATATAAAAAAGTGTTCAGTTTGTGAAATTCATCAGCCTTTCCCCTTGTAAATTATATTTCAAAAAGAAAAAAACTTTCAGAATTAATTTGTTCTGTCTGGTAAAAAAATAAAGCAATTTTCAAAAACCAGTATGTATTATATATTCCTATTTTTTCTGGAAAACACACACACACACACACACACACACACACATTTGTATGCAAATAGAGAATCGTCCTGAATACACCCAGCCCTTAAGAACTGTTAACTCTGAGAAACATATTTGGGAAAAAGGATTTTCACTTTTACTTGTATGCTGTTTGAATATTTTATCATAATAATGTATTTTATAATTTTAATATAAACCCCATTTTACACCACAGTCTAACGAAGCCATACTCAGCCTCTGGAGGCATGGGAGTCCCCTGTCCGTTTGTGAAAAAAGGACTTGCCTCTTCCAGGAAGATGAAACAGCCTCGTTGGAGAAAGGAAAAAACTAAACTGGTCCTCACCGGGAATGGTCTTGCTGTCTCCCAGGCTCTGAATTTTCCTGTCCAGGATGCGACGCCCTCTGCTGAGAGTCTTGAGAAATTGCACTTCCTCTTCATTAATGATGTCCTTCACCATATCTGGGTCCTTCTTTAGTTCCGGAAATGCATCTCCCTGGCAAAGGGGAAACAGAGAAGTGGGCCCAGGGAAGCCAGGGACTATTCCATGACCCCCTCTAAAAATGCTCATTAACAGTATGCTACCTCCCTCCCGGGCCCCCTCAAGGTATGTGCTTGGTATAGAAGAAGCAAACAGGGAAATAGACCTACCAGGGACTGGACGACAACGTCCACTAATGTAGCAAAGAAACCCTTGCTGGCATTGAGTTTCTCATGGGAGTATCGCACAGCCCGGCGAAGAATCCGTCTCAACACATACCTGTAAGAGGTAGAACCCAGTCCTCCGTTAGATATGGTCCCGGCTGAATATTTTGTAGTAGGTCTTTGGAATTCAACCCAACTTTTTGTCTTTCTCTTTCAAAGCCTATCTTTTATCCTATGATTGCTACTTTTTGCATTCCCCAAGGTCATTAACATGAATTCCAGCACAAAACTCAGTAACATATCCACAAATATGCATCAAGGTCGATCTGGGGTAATCGAAGTTTGTTTTCCTGACCTCAGAGATGGAGGCAAGTACAGACCAAATGGTGGACTTGATTCCCCCATCCCAGACCCTGCCTGTCAGTAAAGAAGTTGCCCGGAGCTAGTCAAGACCTACCCCTACCCCATTGCTGCCAATATTCTATCAATCCGTATCATCTGTACTTAGCAGCAAAGAATTAACAAAGTGACAACTCTTTAGTGTGATGTGAAACTCCCTTCATCCCTAAACAAAGTTTCCCTCCAACTACCTAGAAGACAAAGAAAACAATAAAACATAGCTCTAAGTTCCACAGAGTCCTAACATCGCCCCACGTGTAACATACCCCCGCCCTGTGTTGTCAGGTCGGCCGCCATCGGCTAGAGCCACAGTGATCGTCCGAGCATGGTCAGCCAGCACCCGGTAGGCCATGTCAATCCCATCAGCATCATCAGCACCAACTTTCCCAGTGTATGGCCGGGCACCTGTGCCCTACAGATAAAATCCAGGAGGCAGCACATGAGGAAAAGGCCTTTCTGGCCTTGCCTTGCCCTAGGACAGTGATGGCGAACCTTTTGAGCTCGGCGTGTCAGCATTTTGAAAAACCCTAACTTAACTCTGGTGCCGTGTCACATATAGAAATTTTTTGATATTTGCAACCATAGTAAAACAAAGACTTATATTTTTGATATTTATTTTATATATTTAAATGCCATTTAACGCCCTAACCGGTTTGGCTCAGTGGATAGAGCGTCAGCCTGCGGACTCAAGGTTCCCGGGTTCGATTCCGGTGAAGGGCACGTACCTTGGTTGCAGACACATCCCCAGTAGGGGGTGTGCAGGAGGCAGCTGATTGATGTTTCTCTCTCATCGATGTTTCTAACTCTCTATCCCTCTCCCTTCCTCTCTGTAAAAAATCAATAAAATATATTAAAAAATAAATAAATAAATAAATAAATGCCATTTAACAAAGAAAAATCAACCAAAAAAATGAGTTCGCGTGTCACCTCTGACACGCGTGTCATAGGTTCGCCATCACTGCCCTAGGAGGTTCCGAGAGGACTGAGGGGCATTAAGAGAAAGAACGAAGCTCTTGCCAAGAAAGGTGAGAGCAGTGGGACTAAAGAGCCTCTAGCCAGCCCCTTGCTCTCCACAAATTATAGTGCCTTGTGCCCAGAGCCTTGTGTTATTAACAATAAAGTTGGCAAGATGGTCACAGGACCCTCAGCTAGCAAAGCATCTGGTTATTCAACTTTTGACAGCACTGCTAAGAGCCCAGCCTGGAAACTTCCACACAAATTGGCAGTGTTTGCAAAGGGCCA
Organism: Myotis daubentonii; assembly: GCF_963259705.1. Lineage (NCBI taxonomy): Eukaryota > Metazoa > Chordata > Mammalia > Chiroptera > Vespertilionidae > Myotis > Myotis daubentonii. The sequence continues at coordinate 41,443,527 of NC_081854.1, forward strand.
GTACCTTCTGAATGGCTTCAAAGTAAGGGACAAAAAGGTCGGTGTCGTAGTTGGACATCTTATTCTGCAGCACAGACACCAGTCGCTCCAGGCCCATCCCTGTGTCAATACTTTTCTTAGGAAGAGGTTTCAGAGTTCCATCAGTTTCCCTGCATGATCAGAGAAAAAGGAAGTTGAAACGAGGACTCAGACCTCTCCCTGCCGATTAAAATGCATTTACACGGCAGCTTGCAGATGGGGACTTTTTGTCATTTGTCCCTGCCTGATTTGGTGGGAGGAGGGGAGTGAAGGGAGAAAGGTAAGAAGTACTCTGGGGTCCATTTAGAAGGGAGGCAAAGCTTCAAAAAAACTAAGCTTTAAAATAACAGTCTAGGCCTAGCAGGTTTGGCTCAGTAGATAGAGCATTGGCCCACGGACTGAAGAGTCTTGGGTTTGATTCCGGTCAAGGGCATGTACCTCAGTTGCAGGCTCTATCCCCAGTCCCAATTGGGGTGTGGGTGGAAGGCAACCAATCGATATGTCTCTCTTACATAGAAGTTTCTCTCTCTCTGTTTCTCCCCTCCCTTCCACTCTCTCTTAAAAAAAAAAAAAAATCAATGGAAAAAATTATTCTTGGTTAAGGACTAAAAAGAATAAATTATTTTTCAAAAAAATAATGGCCCAAATGATATTACAGAAATAACCTTCAAGTAGGTATCATGGGGAATAAAACTCACTTATAAAAGAATAGCCCCAGCTCTGACCCAGAGATCAGAGGGAAAACTTGAGAAATAAAAGAATGGCCACAAGATGCCATGATGCCTTTGGTGCCTGCCTTAGCACTGCCCCACAGTCCCCAGAGACCAGGATGAGAAGACAGCTACACGCCTGATTCCTCTCTGTGCAGCCCAAGGACATAAAACCAAAAACCCAAACTTCCTTTGTCCTAGACCTGTTTGACACAATTACATTTCCATAAGAAATAAACTTTCATATGAAGAATAACACTGTCGAAAAAGATACACACAGGGCCACAGAAATATGAGAAAAGCCTGGGAGAGTATATATGGGATATCTCATCAGGAATGGTCCAGGACCCCAAGGCCACCTGTTATACTGGATGAACACGAGGTTCCAGATCTCCAGCACGTTGGGGTCATCCTGGTTGACAAGATGTGCAGCATCCCGACCTCCGATCCGGTCATAGTGGATCTCACTGCAGGGACCGCACGGGCCTGTGTCACCCATCTCCCAGAAGTTATCCTTCATGTTGCCGGGGAGGATTTTGGTATCATCCACCCTGCACACAGTGGGGAGGATAAGCCCAGTTATAACCACACACAGGATTTAGCACAGACTTGCATCCGCTGCAAAAAGAGATCCTTATAAATTTCTACAAAGATGGACCACTCTCTGACAATTACTAATGCCAAGCCTACATACAGACCCTGCTAAAGAGGCAGAACATGATTCTTCTCAAGAGTGATAGCAATAGGATACAAAATATACATATGCTCCAAACATGACTAAATAAAAATATGCAAAGATATGGATAACACCTAGAAAGGAACACATTAAAAATGGAAACATTTATACTGCATACGACTAGAATCTAAGCAAATATTTTCTTGACAAATGGTTCTTCATTTTAAAAAATGACTATATGACAGTATAAGTGTTAAAAAAATATAAAAAATCTGATTAAAGTTACCTCTCATATTAGTCATCTATATTTTACCTTAAAATGATACCAAAGCCCTGGCCGATTTGTCTCAGTGGATGGAGCGTTGGCCTGCGGACTGAAAGGTCCCGGGTTCGATTCCGGTCAAGGGCATGTACCTGGGTTACGGGCACATACCCAGTGGGGGGTGTGCAGGAGGCAGCTGATCGATGTTTCTCTCTCATCGATGTTTCTAACTCTCTATCCCTCTCCCTTCCTCTCTGTAAAAAATCAATAAAATATATTAAAAAAAATGATACCAAAAAGAATCTAATAAGATTAAACCGTTTCAAAAATAGCTGACTGCTGAAAGTTGCTAGATAATAAAGCAATCCAAAAAGACTGCTTACTTAATAAACAAAGCACAGACACGGAGAAAGCCAAGTAAAACAGGACTCAAAAAGTCAAGGTTAGTATTTACGTTTTACATAGGTTACTGCCCAAAATGCCCAAGTACATTAGACTATAGAGTCTAACCAAGTAGGAATTTTAGGCCAAGCACAAGGGGAAGGTGGATGGAATAATATAACTGAAGTAAAATTTAAAAAAGGAAAGAAAGAAAGGCTGCTTTGCTTAAGTGTACTAAAAAGTTATGCAGTAGCCCAGCTGGTGTGGCTCATGAACCAGGAGGGCGAGGTTCAATTCCTGGTCAGGGCACATACCCAGGTGTGGACTCAATCCCCAACAGGGAGAGTGCAGAAGGCGACCGATCAATGCTTCTCTCATCATCCATGTTTCTATCTCTCTCCCTTTCCCTTCCTCTCTCTGAAATCAATAAAAACATATTCTAAAAAAAGACAGGCTTAGCCCTAGCTGGTTTGGCTCAGTGTAGAGAGCGTCGGCCTGCAGACTGAGGGGTCCCAGGTTTGATTCTAGCCAAGGGCACATGCCTGGGTTGCGAGCTCGATCCGCAGTAGGGGGTGTGCAGGAGGCAGCCAAGCAATAAATGATTCTCATCATTGATGTTTTTATCTCTCTCTCTCCCTCTCCCTTCCTCTCTGAAATCAATTAAAAATTTTTTTTAAAAAGAAAAATATCCTTGGGTGAGGATTTAAAAGAAAAAAAAGATAGTAGCTTAAGGTCATTGATAGGCCAAAACCGGTTTGGCTCAGTGGATAGAGCGTCGGCCTGCGGACTGAAAGGTCCCAGGTTCGATTCCGGTCAAGGGCATGTACCTTGGTTGTGGGCATATCCCCAGTGGGAGATATGCAGGAGGCAGCTGATTGATGTTTCTCTCTCATCGATGTTTCTGACTATCTATCTCTCTCCCTTCCTCTCTGTAAAAAATCAATAAAATATATTAAAAAAAAAAAAAAAAAAGGTCATTGATAGTATTTTTTTTTTTTTAAAGCTATGTACTAAAGAACAGCAGAGTTCAGTAAAAAGAACAAGAAGATGAGACAAGGACACCATGGGCACCCCAGCTGTCTACAGGGTACATCTCTCCACTTTTGATACAGCACTTCACAAATCCTATTCCATCGAAAGCACAGAACACATACAGCTCATGTGTCATGTTCCTTTTACGCTACATGATTTTACTTTAGAATTATATTATATTTTTAAAAACCCAAATGGCTTTTACTACTCCTCTCCTGCATCCCTAACCAAGCTCTCCACCCCTCCTCATTCCACATCCCCAAGTAAAAAACAAAAAACAACTTCCTTTGTCCTAGACCTGTTTGATGCCATTACATTTCCATAAGAAATAAACTGTTTCATATTAATATTATCACTCTGTTGAAAAAGATACACATAGGGCTACAGAAATATGAAAAAGGCCTGGAAGAGTATATATGGGATATCAAACTATTAACAATGGTTAACCTTAGAAATCTTCTAATTCCTATTTTTACATTTCTATGTAGTTTGGATTTCTACAACACATGAATTATATGCACAATTTCTAAAAATATACAAAAATTAAAAAATATGACTTTATGTTGGCTTTCCAAAATAGAATGACCAATCAAACGTACCAAGAAACAATGTGGGTACCAAAAGGTAATTACTCAGTCACCCCACCTCCATCGTGAAATGGGAAATGGCAATGTACTCCAAGTCCTAAAAGCCTACTCTGGCACCAATCACTTTACTCCTCCATTCTCATCAAATTTGAGTTGCAATCTTACCCCAAGTTTTGCCAGATCTGTTTGCACTCCAAGTCGGGTTCTAAGCCAGCTGCTTCATCCCCACCAAAGTAAGTAACATAAAGTCTTTCCACCGGAATGCCAAACTCTTGGGTGAGAAGTTCCAGAGCCATCTTACATGCCAATTCCTACAAAAAGGAACGAAAAGAAAGATGTGGAACATGGCCAAGCCAGTGTTTGGTTTATTCTATTTAGTATGAGGACAGTAAGTCCAGATCCTGAGAACACAGATAGAAAACGACAACATCTTCATTATATACTCAGCAGACACCCGGCCAGCATGGTTCAGTGGTTGAGCATCGACCTATGAACCAGGAGGTCATGGTCCAATTCCTGGTCAGGGCACATGCCCGGGTTGCAGGTTTGATCCCCAATGTGGGGTGTGCAGGAGGCAGCCAATCAATGATTCTCTCTCATCATTGATGTTTCTATCTCTCTCCCTTCCTCTCTGAAATAAATAAAAATATATTTTTAAAAATAAATAAATAAACTCAGCAGAATTCAGGATTGATTATTGATTTATCCAAGAAATCCAAATGTGAACTGTAATCATCAAATTATAGGTATTGCCACCACGAAGTCTTAAAATATCATCATTTAGAAGATTTACTCCTAAGTGACAAGCAAAATTAGAATCCGCTTCCCTCAGTGGTAATGACTATTTTGCTCAAAACCCCAACAGACCTCCTGCTCTGATCTTACCTTGAAGTAATCTCCAAAAGACCAGGAGCCCAACATCTCAAAGAAGGTGTGATGATAGACATCCTTGCCCACGTCGTCCAGGTCATTGTGTTTGCCCCCGGCCCGGATGCATTTCTGGGTATTGGCAGCTCTGCTCAGCTTTGCCATTGGGTGAGACGGATCAATAGTGTTCAGGAAGATGGGTTTGAACTGAAAAAAAGAAGGGCACATTTCAACTTTTATTTTTTTATTTTTTATTTTTTTTAATATATTTTATTGATTTTTTTACAGAGAGGAAGGGAGAAAGATAGAGAGTTAGAAACATCGATGAGAGAGAAACATCGATCAGCTGCCTCCTGCACATCTCCTACTGGGGATGTGCCCGCAACCCAGGTACATGCCCTTGACCGGAATCGAACCTGGGACCTTTCAGTCCGCAGGTCGACGCTCTATCCACTGAGCCAAACCGGTTCTGGCCACATTTCAACTTTTAAAGAGCTGTATGTAGACTAGGTGGCCACACACTGACAGGAAGAGAGCACACACAAACTGTTCCGTTTGTGATTTAATTAGCCAGGAATAGAGAAGCTTCTCAGAGGCAGGTGGCCCTTCGAGGCTACAGCAGGGCAACCTATCTTGGAGCAGCTTCTCCCCGATTCTAATTCTCTAATGGTCCCCACCAGTGACACGACCCGTGTAGGAGAAAGGCCTGCCAGATCTAAGGTAACAGCCAAAGGTGGATGCGCTGAAACATGTGCTTCCTTGCAAATCTGACAGTCAGGGTTTGTATCATCTTTCTGGAAGGACTTATTCTAAAAGCGATGAACTGGCACCCTAGCCGGTTTGGCGCAGTGGATAGAGCGTCGGCCTGCAGGCTGAGGGTCCTGCGTTCGATTCCGGTCAAGGGCACATGCCCAAGTTATAGGCTTGATCCCCAGTAGGGGGAATGCAGGAGGCAGCCGATCAATGATTCTCTCTCATCATTGATGTTTCTATCTCTCTCTCCCTCTCTGAAATAAATAAAAATATATTTTTTTAAAAAAGCGATGTACTAGCTCTATAGTAAAGGTGAGCAGGAAGAAAAAAAATTGAGACCTTCATTAAGGGAATAAAATCAACATGACTGGATGTGTAGGGAGAGAGTATCTATCACCTTGCTTTGGTACACCATTCTTATATGTGTAACTCTGCCTTATTTTTCCCACTAGACCTCTCCAAATTGGTAACTACCAGCCACTTGTGAATATGTAAAATTGAATGAATTAAAATGAAATAATTAGTAATCATAATTTTATTTTTTAATCCTCATCTGAGGATACTTTTCCATTGATTTTTAGAAAGCGTGGGAGAGGGAAAGACAGAGAGAAACATCAATGTGAGAGAAACACACCGATCGATTGACTACTGTATGCACCCTGACCAGGGCCTGGGACTTGGAGGAGCCTGCAGCCAAGGCATGTGCCCTTGACCAAAATCAAACCTGAGACCCTTTGGTCGAAGGCCAATGCTCTATCCACTGAGCCAAACCAGCTAGGGTAGTAATTATAATTTTTTTTAAATGAAAATGATGTTTCTTTTTTAAAAATATATTTTTATTGATTTCAGAGAAGAGGGGAGAGAAAGAGAGAAACAGTAACATCAATGATGAGAGAGAATCATTGATTGGCTGCCTCCTGCATACCCCCCACTGGATGCCCAGGAGCCTGCAACCTGGGCATGTGCCCTGACTGGGAACCAAACTGTGACCTCCTCGTTCAGGGGTCCTCAAACTTTTTAAACAGGGGGCCAGTTCACTGTCCCTCAGACCGTTGGAGGGCCGGACTATAGTTTAAAAAAAAACTATGAACAAATTCCTATGCACACTGCACATATCTTATTTTGAAGTAAAAAAACAAAACGGGCCAAAACCGGTTTGGCTCAGTGGATAGAGCGTCGGCCTGCGGACTGAAGGGTCCCAGGTTCGATTCCGGTCGAGGGCATGTGCCTGGGTTGCGGGCACATCCCCGGTGGGAGATGTGCAGGAGGTGGCTGATCGATGTTTCTCTCTCATCGATGTTTCTAGCTCTCTGTCTCTCTCCCCTCCTCTCTGTAAAAAATCAATAAAATATATTTTAAAAAAACAAAACAAAAAAAAACAAAAACAAAACGGGAACAAATACAATATTTGTATTTGCATGTGGCCCGCGGGTCGTAGTTTGAGGACCCCTGTCCTAGTTCATAGATTGATGCTCAACCAGTAAGCTATACTGGCCAGGCATCATCACTGATGTTTCTCTCTCTTTCCCTCTCTCTTTCTCTCTGAAATCAATTTTTTTAAAAAAGAGAGACTATAAAAACCCCAATAAAACTACATGTCCTAGAATGAGGATGAAAGCAAAGCTTTGAAAGAATCATGAAGCACTGACTTGTTTTATAAAGAAAAAACGAAGATAATGAAGATATGAAGGAGAATCGCAATAGTTAACAGCTCTCTTCAGGGCTCAGCCAGGTTAACCCAGCTTCTCAATCTAATAAAACAGCTTTTTCCTTAGCGGAAAACAAAGGCAAAACTTAACAGACTAAACACAGGATGAAACTGTTTACCCATGTCCTGCTTTGACTTGGCCTGACATTTTTACTTTTAGTTGCATTTTTCTTGAGAGGCATACAAGTTATATTTGTGGATATCGGGGCCTCTTGTCACAACTAAAAATAATAGCTCATATTTGAGTACCTACTCGAATACTGTGCTAAACATTTTTAATGCATTAACTTTACACCTTTCTTCAATCTAAAGCAGTGGTTCTCAACCTTCCTAATGCCGTGACCCTTTAATACAGTTCCTCATGTTGTGGTGACCCCCAACCATAAAATTATTTTCGTTGCTACTTCATAACTGTAATGTTGCTACTGTTATGAATCGTAATGTAAATATCTGATATGCAGGATGTATTTTCATTGTTCGCGACCCACAGGTTGAGAATTGCTGAAAAGGCAAGCACTATTATTATTCAATGACATAAAGTAAGTTCCACAAGACCACACAGTGAGTGACAGATCTGGGATTCTGTCGGACTCCGAGAGCTTTGCTTTTATCACTGCTCTCCTGCCTCCTATGTGGACAAATAGCCAGGAAGAAGGGAGAAAAGCCTTACCTGGTTCATGCCGGCATTGGCAAAGAGCAAAGTGGGATCATCCAATGGGATGGTGGCAGATGAGTGAACATAGGTGTGCTCATTTCTCTTGAAGAAATCTATAAATCGCTGCCGAATTTCACTTGCTGTGAGGGTTGAGTCCATCTTGAAAGTAACCCTACAGAAAATAACCAAAGAAAAAAATGAGGAAAAAACTAAGAAGTAAGTCGGCATTACATAAGACTCCTGCCTTCTTAGGCCAAGTCAAAGCAGGACACGGGTAAACGGTTTGATCTAAAACCTCTCTGTTGCCCTAGCTGGTTTGGCTCAGTGGCTAGAGCATCAGCCTACAGACTGAAGGGGCCCAGGTTCGATTCCAGTCAAGGGCACATGCCTGAGTTGCGGGCTCAATTCTCAGTGGGGGGTGTGCAGGAGGCAGCCGATCATGATTCTCTCTCATCATTGATGTTTCTCTCTCTCTCCCCCTCTCCCTTCATCTCTCTGAAATCAATAAAAACTGCCCTGACCGGTTTGGCTCAGTGGATAGAGCGTCGGCCTGCGGACTGAAAGGTCCCAGGTTTGACTCCGGTCAAGGGCATGTACCTTGGTTGCAGGCACATCCCCAGTAGGGAGTGTGCAGGAGGCAGCTGATCGATGTTTCTCCCTCATCAATGTTTCTAACTCTCTATCCCTCTCCCTTCCTCTCTGTAAAAAAATCAATAAAAAATATTTTTAAATCAATAAAAACATATTAAAAAAATGTTTAAAGGTCGTATACAGTGAACATGAAACTCTCTCAGGTTTTGTTTTAACCAAAATTTCAATTGATTTATTCACAACTCAATCAACTCATTATTCAAACAAAAGCCCTTTGATCAAAAAGATGGTGAAACACTGGTTGATAGAGCCAAATCAATAGCTGACTGCAATTCCTACAGGCGAGGACTTTGTGTCCGTGGTAAGGAGTCAAGGCTAGGGTTTTTCGAAACTGTCACACCGCATTCTTCCTTGCCCCTTCTCATCACGCTCTCAATGAATCTCAATAAAGGTGACAAAGATGAATCTACAGAGGCAATTCTGCGTGGCACCATTTTAGCTGTTCTGCAGTGTTCACTGCTCGCCCTCGACATGGGCTACCTGAGGCAAGTAGGCAGGAACTTGCCATTTCTGCTTCTCCAGTCAACTTACTGAGTGCCTACCATGGTACTAGGAACCAAGGTGAATGGGTCGATGTCTTTAATGGGGAGACAGTCACACACAGAAATAACCTCAGTATGATGTAAAAGAATCCACTACATTGGACAACAATAAGCCCAATAAAGCCTGGGGCTGTTAAAAACTGTGTCCCCACCACCACCACTCACTCATCTACGCAATATAAAGAAGCTGGCAGCCCTAACGTGTTTGGCTCAGTGGATAGAGCGTCGGCCTGCGGACTGAAGGGTCCCAGGTTCGATTCCGGTCAAGGGCATGTACCTTGGTTGCGGGCACATCTCCAGTAGGAGGTGTGCAGGAGGCAGCGGATCGATGTTTCTCTCTCATCGATGTTTCTAACTCTCTATCCTTCTCCCTTCCTCTCTGTACAATAATCAATAAAATATATTAAAAAGAAAAAGAGAAGCTGGCAGGCTCTATGGGCTACAGAGGCGGGTCCTCAGATCCCACTTCCTGGCAGGAGCTGTGAATCCGGAGCACCCTAAGTCACACCCGCCTTCAGGGACGTTTCCACAAGCCCTTCATCCGCCAGGTCAGCTACCCACCCTACTCCCACGCTTCCCCTCTTTCTAATTTCTCATGCCGGATCTCTTCATTTCAGAGAGACTTATCTAAGGAAGCCTCCTCCTGGTTGATCAGATTCTCCTTGTTTTATTCTCCAAGCCCCGGGCCCCTTCCTTCAGTCTCGTGCCTTTTCTGGCTTGTGTGAGCCACCTCCCCATCAGGCTGCCTGCGCCACACCAGTGGGCACCATGCCTGGTTCTTGCTCCCCGCGACAGGTGTATCCTCAGCATCTAGAAGCGTGGTCGCTAACAATTTCATAACCAGGTATTAATAAGTCTCTAAGAGCAAACTCGGGATGAATAACTTAAAAGCACACCAGGAAACGCAGGCTGTCTGAGGAAGGAATAGCTGAACATGATGGGGCCCGGACCGGCTGTCAGTTGTTCAGCTAATTTTAAGAATTCAGAGGACGGTTCATACAGATTCCACCCTGGACCACCAACGTTCCGCTCACCCCTAGGAGATACAAACTTAAGAGAAAGAAAACCTCCGCTTTGGGTGGGTAGTCAATGGCAACCGGGATCCTTCCAAGAGCTTGGTCCTCCTTCAGGCCACCGGAGGCCGCTCCACTCCGGCGCTCGGCTCCCGCCCAAGGTCCAATCCAGAGGCCTCGCGGGGCCTGGCCAAGCAGCCGCTGCGGCCGCTGCGCTCGCAGACGCCGGCCCTGCCGCCCTCGCGGTAGATTTCCAAGGCTGCCTGCTTCCCCCGAGGGTCGCCGGGCCTCACTCCTCGCTCAGCCCACCGCCAGCGGCCCGCGAATACCTGTAGGTGCACACAGGGCAGATGCACAGCCAGAAACCACCGCCGGCCGCAACGCGCAGCGCCCCGTCCAATCAGAGTGCGCAGATGGAAAGCGCCCCGCCGCGCCTCACCTCTACGGGACTTCATTGGTCAATGGGTATGCCAATCAACCCGGGCTTCTCAGCGGGTTTCTGGGAAGGCAGCTCTAAATTGGCTGATGCAACGGCTGGGAAAGAAGGAAAGGGGTGCGTCACGTGACAGAGTAGGGTGCGGACTCCTGAGGGCTGACGTTTTGGTTTACATAGAAAAAGCCCCAATAGCTGACATGGTTAATAAGGGGAAACGGTGACATGTGTTTGATACAAGTCACAGCTCTTGATATATAGTTTTGGTCATTTTAGTTACAGAATGGTATGTAGTCCTGAAAGATTCTGGTATAATGTGCCCATGGATATACTTGTCCTTGTCAGACTTTCTTGGATTTAGTTGTGGAAGAAGTAATTTAATATTGAATTTCGCATCTGCCCCTGCATTTGCCTTTGAAAAACAACGGTTAATATTTATATGTGAGGTATATTGTATTAAAATTTTCACAGAGATGACTGGCCGGTGTGGCTCAGTTGAGCTTCATCCCATGCACCAGGAGGACTGTGGTCAGGGCACGTGGCCAGGTTGGGGGCTAGATCCCCAGTAGGGGGCGTTCAGGAGTCAGCCCATCCATGTTTCTTTCTTATCGATGTTTCTCTCTCCCTCTCCCTCTCCCTCTGAAACAATAAAGCTATATTTTTATAATTTCATATAGATTATTTCTAACGTTTAATTTTTAAACTGTATGAGGCTGGTCAGCTACCATGCCATTTTTACTGATGAGGTAACTGCCTTGCCCAAATTCACACTGAAGAGTATGGTGCCAAGCCAGGATCCAAACCCACCTCTAATTCCAAAGTCCATGCTCTATAACCTACAGCATCCGATATATCAAAACACCCTGGTATATAATTGTACTACTGTTCAAAACAGAATTAGAGATATTGCAGAAAAAATTTACTTTTTAAAAAGGATATATTTTTATGGATTTCAAAGAAGAAGGGAGAGGGAGAGAGAGGCAGAAACATCAATGATGAGAGTCATCAAGCCTGCAACCCTGGCATGTGCCCTGACTGGTAATCAAACTGTGACTTTCTGATTCATAGGTCGATGCTCAACCATTCAGCCATGCGGGCTGGTCAGAAAAATTTTACTTTTTAAAGTAATATAGCATCCTATACAAATAGATAAAGTTCAAAAGCCAGTGTTTTTTGTTTTTTTTTAAATCACCTGAATTAACTTTCTAGATCACAGCAATTCAGTAATCTTCATCATATCTAACATTTATTGAACACGCGCCGATCTAAGCTTTTGCTCCTCATAACAACCTTATAATGAGTTACTATTATTACCTGCTTTTTAAAAAATTATTACCTGCTTTTAACAACTGAGGCACTAAGAGGTTGAGACAGTAAAGGACAAAACCAAGAGACAAGTGTTTGTTCTGGCCATAAGAGTAGGCATATTAAACCTAAACAATCTGCAATATGGGTCAGACTGCCGTGCCACCACAGTGAATATGAAAGCTAAAACTATACAAATTGAATTTTTTAAATAAAGTAATATGGGTTGTCATCTCAATAACTTTGCTATGTTGCCAGAGTTGTTGTTAGCACAGCACCTATACTGATGAAAGAATGAGAGGCAGAATTTTTTAAAATTTTATTCACTTAATATAGGAGAGGAGCATGAGAACTATATAAATTAATAAAGTCAAACAAAGTTAAGTCAGGGGCCTGTTACCTGCTGCCTGACACAGAACTCGGCTGGCCAGAGATGAAAGCAGACCATAAGGAGCCTCCAGAACAAAGATTAATAACTACTCACCATACCATATCCATACACAAGGACTCAAAATATACCTTGTAAAGGTTCAAGTTATTCCCAATTCTTCCCCCCCCCCAACTCTCTTATTTGCCATAGAAACTACAGATATAAGCTCAATCTCAAGAGACAGTTGGCGTCTCTCTTCCTTCTCTTGTGAGGACGGTCCACTGCTCTGTCAGTGGAGTGGCTTTTCTTGCTTATCCTCTCTGTTCAATAAACTGGCTTCTGTTTTAACCTCTTGTCGGGCTCGTTTCTTGAATTCTTTCCTGCTCAAAGCCAAGAACCCTGCCCTAACCAGTTTGGCTCACTGGATAGAGCATCGGCCTGCGGACTGAAGGGTCCCAGGTTCGATTCCGGTCAAGGGCATGTACCTTGGTTGCGGGCACATCCCCAGTGGGGAGTGTGCAGGAGGTGGCTAATCGATGTTTCTCTCTCATTGATGTTTCTGGCTCTCTATCCCTCTCCCTTCCTCTCTGTAAAAAAATCAATAAAATATATATTTTTAAAAAAGCCAAGAACGCTGCTGGCTCAGGGTTTGAGTCTCCCTTTGGGACTTCACCCGCTGGTATCACATTCAGTGGCAATGAGGAGAGATTGTAATTGAGGTCCAAAAGTCACACTCTCCTAAACATGAATTTTCTACATGAATTATTCAGGTAATTACCCAGCTCTCTATGATATTTGTCTCTTGTAGATGTCAACTACATAGTGGAAGGAAAGCTATCTCAATGCAATGTGCCGATTGTGTATTTTAGGAAACTTCATATTCTGGGCTAAGCAAATAGGCCTATTATAAGAGTAAACGCTATACACACGGCTTGCTCTGCAACAGAACATTGGCAGGCCCTCACCTTGGAGCATGAGGAAGATAACAGGGGCTCAAACTAAAATACTCAGTTTTGTAAGGACTGGTCCTAGATTCTGATGCTTCCATCGCACCTAGGCTACTTTTAGCATCTATACTATGGACTTAGAATGTTCATTTATTTGCTCTCAGATCAAACGGGAGTGACTGAATCGTTGTTTTCAGACGATAAGATGCTGTAGTAATCAGCTGGGACATTGAAATGTAGATCCTGACTTAGTAGGTCTGGAGTGGGGCCTGAAACTTTCCCTTGCTAATAGGCTCCCTGGCGACAGCTGTCCTGCTGGGGATCACACCTGGAGTAGCGAGGGCCTGAACTCCAGAATGAACTTTTTCACCTGTTTGTTCAGAGACAAAGATTTAAAAGTTTGACTTACCGAGGGGTGTGCCTTCCGCATCCATCTATTCACCAAATGAGTGTCTATTACGCATTAGTCCCTGAAGATCAGCATTAAAGAAAACAGATACTGCCCTGCCGCTTGGAGTCCCCGAGTCCAGCCAGGCAGCCGGACATTTAGCGAAAAGTGACAAAATTCACACCAAGGCGCCCCCGCTGGAGCCTGGACTCGGCTTTTGCCCGCAGGAACCTGGCGCGCTGATTGGCTGGCGGGTCCCCCGCTACAGCCAATGAGCTGGGGAGGCCGTTGGTGGGGGCAACGGCCATGCTGCCGCGCGATGGCCGGGGCCGCTGGCCGAGGCCGAGGTCAGGCCTGGAGGTGCTTTCTGCCTCCCTGCCCGTGGGCGCCGTGAGTATTTCTGAGGGTAGAGGGTGGCCCTCTCTCCGACATCTAGGTGTCTTCCTCGCCTTGCCACAGGGGGTGGGGCACGAGCCTTCGCCATAGGCCCGGCCCTGGACCCATGGCCTTAACTTGGTGATCTCATTGCATCCTTGAACAGTGAGATGGTTTACGGTGATTTCCGAGCAGAGGCTGCCCAAGGCCACGTGGGAGTAAAATGCAGGAGGCTGAATTCAAATCCAGATGCTCTGTATTCCTCTGAGTCCTCTCTCCACATTCCATTTTGGAGACCGGGTTTCTCCTTAGCAGGAGTCTCATATTGCGCAGGGTTGGGAAGGTGGATGTAGGCGAGTCTAGAATCCTGATGCTTATTTTTAAGTTGTTGCTTTTAAATATGTTTTTATTGATTTTAGAGAGAAAAGAAGGGAGAGGGAGAGAGAGATAGAAACATTGATGAGAAACATTAATACCTATGGGCTGCCTCCTGCATGTCCCCTACTGGGGGTCCAGCTCGAAACCCGGGTTTGTGCCCTGACTGGAAGCCCAACCGGTGATCTCTCGGTGTATGGGTCTGCGCTGAACACCGAGCCATCTCGGCGAGGCTGTTGTTTTTTAATAGAGAAACAACATATACTAAAAGCATTTATGGGGAGGATGAGCAGCAAATTCAGAAGAACTGCTGTCTCTTAGGATGGCTATGGAGGGACTTCAACTGAGTCATAATTGTTTTATTTCTTAAGCCGTGCGGGGGTAACCTAGATGTTTGTTATAGTATTCCCTTTCTTGTTTGTCTGAAATACAATTTTAAAAGGAAAACATGCACATGGAAAATAAATTTCAGAGGATCAAGGGTACATAACAGAAAGGAAGTCTCTCCCACCCCAGATTTCTAGAGTCCCTCACTAGAAGCCACTGTATCAGTTTTGTGTATCTTAAACATTTTGTATAGTAGGTACTAGTGTATATCTGAGTTTGTTTTGTTTTGGGTGTGTTGGTTTATGGTTTTGTTTTTGTTTTTTTGCACAAGTGTATCCTATTATATACAGTCAACACCTTAGATGACTTAATTTTAAAAAATATATCTTTATTGACTTCAGAGAGGAAGGGAGAGGGAGAAGGAGGGCTAGAAACATCAATGATGAGCCCTAGCCAGTTTGGCTCAGTAGGTAGAGCCTGCAGACTGAAGGGTCCCTGGTTTGATTCCAGTCAAGGGCACATGCCTGGGTTTCAGGCTTGATCCCCAGTAGGGGGCGTGCAGAAGGCAGCCAATCAATGATTCTCTCTCATCATTGATGTTTCTCTGTCTCTCTCCCTCTCCCTTCCTCTCTGAAATCAATAAAAAATAAAAAATAAAAAAAGAAACATCAATGATGAAAATCACTGATTGGCTGCCTCCTGCATGCCCCCATTTGGGGATTGAGCCCACAATCCTGACACGTGCCCTTGACTGGAATCGAACCCAGGACCCTTCAGTTCACAGGCCGATGCTCTATATACTGAGCCAAATCGGCTAGGGTTAGATGACTTAATTTTTAACCTCATTAAACTTAAAAGATCCATTAACCTCCATTAGTCCTGTGATCATCAAAATAATTTCTCTGGCAAAATATTCCCAGGGTTGTTTCTGACATGATGAAATGTAGGTCATGGCTTCCCAGGCTGTGTGTTTGCCTTTTTCTTTTTTTACATCCTCATCTGTAGTATAAAAAAAACTTGCCCAATTAACTCTTTAAATGGTGCAGGAGAAAAAGAATCATGACAAGTAAAGGACTGCTGGGAACTGCTTTATCCTTTCCCAAACATTTTTATTCATATTCTCCAGGTAAAGTTCCACATAGCGCCCACTACTGCTTGAAATTAATTTATTGTATGTAGTGGAATATTGGTAAAGTGAGAGAAGTGGGGATTCATTTTCTCCGGTGCAGGAAAACGCCCAGCTTTTTTCTAGTGAAGTAGCAAGGGGAGAGCAGCTTATATGACGTTAGCAAGAAGCATCTGCACACTTAATCCTTATTTTACCTTTTCTAAAAGCACAAGATACTTTTGCCTCTTTAATAATTCTCCCAGTCACACGATCCTTACATGGGAGAGCTGGGATTCTAACCTAGGTACAGTTAACTTCAAAAGTCAAGCCAGATGGGAGGGGTTCCCTGGAGTGAAGCCATTTGCTCATTAAGCTATTCTGCACTTTTCTTTGATCATCTACCAACCTCTTCTTCCCTGACTCTTGTCAATCCCCACTGAAACTGTGTCTGTTCGGCTCTGCAAACATCCTTGCTCTCTCCTGTCTCTAGTCCTCTATCTGGAACGCATTTCCCTAGCACCTTCCTTGAGTATCTTTTAAGGTGAAATTTCTCTCAGTGGTGTTGGCTTTGGGACAAATTTTCAATCAAACGGTGTTTGAGAGGGCTGATTCCCAACACCCTGGCCAACACTTGGACATCTGAAATTACCAACCTGAAAAGTGAGGGGGAAAAATCTGCTTGTTTTAGTATGCATTTTGGTGACTATTTGTAATGGTCTTGTGTTTCGAGATCTTCAATCTTATGAGCCGCTTCTATGCCACTATCCTGAGCGGGAATGTGGTTTTGCTCTTCCGTTGGAGAGGCAGTTGAGGAGAGCTTAGACCCGTTAAGGTAATTACCCCAGTTCTGGTCTAGCTGTTAAATAAGAAAGTGTGAGCCCAGCCGGGATGGCTCAGTGGTCGAGGGTCAACCCATGAACCGAGAGGTCATTGGTTCGATTCCCGGTTAGGGCACATGTCCCAGCAGCAGGCTCCATCCCTAGTAGGGGCTGCAGGAGGCAGCCAATCAATGTTTCTCTCTCATCAATGTTTCTATCTCTCTATCCCTGTCCCTTCTTCTCTCTCTAAAATCAATTAAAAAATGTTTTAAAAAAAGAGAGCGTTAGCTAAGCAGGGCTGTGGGTGGGGGGTCTGAAGGCGACAGAAGGGACAGTCCCAAGGGGGCCAGGGCCGACGCGGACTTCGACGTCACTGCGGCGCGCCGCTTCCGGTTCCCAGCGCCGGTGCGAATGACTTACCCCTCGGTGGGGCGGGAGCCGGGCTCACCGCGACCCCGGGAGCCCACGATCGCACCGCGCCAGCCGGCAAGTCCGCCAGCACCAGCGTCCCACTCGCTCCTGGGACCATGGCCACTGACTCGTGGGCCCTGGCGGTGGATGAGCAGGAAGCGGCGGCCGAGTCGGTGAGTTGGCTTCAGCCATAAAAGGGTCAGAATCAGTTCTAGCCGGGGCTCAGCTCCATGGGAACGGACACTCCCTAGTTGGTCTGGGCCGGATGGGATGCGCGCGGGGATGGGCATGGACCTTGAACTATCTTTGTTTACCTGCCTCCCATGTTATGTAAGCACAGGTGAGTGCTCCCATCTATGAAGAGCCCAGCCACCTGTCTATCTTCCTGGAATCCGGGTTGATCATAGATTGTAACCACTTTTGTAGGTGTTATTTTCCACCTCCCGATTCTGAGGGTTTTGGGCTTACGGACCGGGGTTACTCATATCTGTGTGCTTCCTCAGCTTGCACGCAGATATGCCACTCAGTAGGCCTGGCAGTTAGTAAATCCTCTCCTGATCTGCTTAACTTTGTTCTGGGCCTGACACCCAGGAAACAAGATATGTGTTAAACGTTACTATGTAGAATTAATTTCTCTCACCCAGACACTCTATATTCTGATATTGCTTTGAACCTACTTCTTTTATTACCTTTTTTCTCTGAATTCGAGAACAAGGACTTTGTCTTATTTTTTATAACTAATAAGTAATATGCACATAGTTCAAAGAGTCAAATATTTAATTTTAAACACTGGTTCCCACCACCACCAATTTTTAAATTAGTAAGTGCCATACTGTTTTCCAAAGTGGCTGTACCATTGAGTGTCCCCAGAATGTTCCTCCTGACTGGCCAGATTTTGCAGAGAGGATCCTCAGATTTCCTGCCTGGAGGGTAGAGGCCTGACTAGTGTTAGTGGAGTGGGAGGAAAATGTGGAGGTCTCAGCACTCAGTATACTTGGTTCCATTTAATACTCCCATTCTCATCATGGCATCCCCTTCCTCTATGATAGCCCTTAACTTATTCATTTCAGCATTTCTCATGCCTAGCCAGCGCTGTTAATTGAGTAAATAAGCTGTATAGTTTGTTTTATATTACATGGCTTTGTCAGAAACTTTTGGACATGCAATCTCAATATATACATACTTAGATATTGCATGCTGTACTGTTTTGCTAAATATATACATTATAAAGCATACACAAAAGTAATAAAAGCTGAAATAATGTTTTTAAATATTTTACTGTACTTCCTTTTGCTGGCTTTGTACTTACATTAATGTCTCAAAGTACAATATATACATAGGGAAAAAATCATATCATTAGCCATTGCAAATATGAATATATATTTCAAATAGTTTAAATTTTTTTTACTAACTTGTTAGATCAGATTATATTGTCATTCTCTTAATCTATTAATATGCCTAAAAGAGTTTGTTAGGAGTCAGTAGCTTTGCCATTTTCTTATTTGCTTGAGTTTGCATTGTTAGAATTATCTTCTTTTTTTAAATATATTTTATTGATTTCCGAGAAGAAGGGAGAAGAGGGGAGAGAGAGAGAAACATCAATGATAAGAGAGAATCACTGATCAGCTGCCTCCTACATGCCCCCTACTAGAGATCGAGCCCACAACTCAGGCATGTGCCCTTGACAGGAATCGATCCCGGGATCCTTCAATCTGCACGCCAACGCTCTATCCACTGAGCCAAACCAGCCAGGGCATAGAATTATCTTTAAGACAGAACAGAAACTCAGAATACACCCTGTGACAATGAACATTCAGATATGATTAGCTCCTATAAATTTCAGCAGATATATACTAGCCATTTTACTTACCTTACAACAATATAACCCGGAATTAATTAAATCTTGGGGCCCTATTTTTAGAGCATTATGGTGGGACTCTACCCTATTATCTCTTTTATATTTTTATCATTTATTTATTTATCCTCACCCGAGGATAATTTTCCATTGATTTTTAGGGAGAGTGGGAGAGAGAGGGAAAGACAGAGAGAATCATTGATGTGAGAGAAACACCGATTGGTTGCTTCCTGGGCCCAGGGTAGGGAGGAGCCTGTAACCAAGGTACATGCCCTTGATGGGAATCAAACCCCGGACCCTTTGGTCTTCAGGCCGACACTCTATCCACTGAACCAAACCGGCTAGAGCTATCTCTTTTTTAAAAATAACAGGTTTATTGAGGTATTACATACCATATACTTTATCCATTTAAAACATATAGTTCTCTGGTTTTTAGTATATTCACAGAGTTGTGCAGCCATCACCATAATTTTAGAATTTTTTTTATCACCTCAGAAAGAGACTCTGTATGCCTTAGCTGTTACTCCCCATTTCCCTCCAACCTCTCACCCTAGACAACCACTAATGTACTTTCTGTCTGTTTAGATTTGCCTATTCTTGACATGTCATATAAATGGAATCATATAATATGTGGTCTTTTGTGTCTGGCTTCTTTCACTTAGCATAATGTTGTCAAGGTTCAGTCATGTTGCAGCGGGTATCAGTATTCATTCCTTTTTATTGCCAAATAATATTCCAGTGTATAGATATACCACATTTTATTTATCTGTTCATCATGTCCACTGATGGACATTTGGATTCTTTCTACTTTTTGACTATTATGAATAATGATGCTATGATCATTTCATATACAAGTTTTTATGTGAACATATATTTTCAATTCTCTTGGGTACATATCTAGAACTGGCATTGCTGGGTTATACAGAAACTGTATGTTTGACTTTTGAAGAACTGTGAGACTGTTTTCCAAAGCAGCTGCACCTCTATCATCTTTACATTATTATTTTCTCTGCGATTAGTATTATCTATGAGGCACTACTATGTAGAGATTAAGACCTGAGTTCTAGCTAGACAGACTTGGAATTGTATATGATCTTGGGCAAACTGCTTAACTTCTGTGCCTCAGTTTCCACATCTGAAAAATGGGGATAATCATAATAACTACCTCACTGAGTTATAGACATGCCTGATATAAGTGTTATATAAGTGATAGCTATTATTATTGTTATTTATATATATATATATATATATATATATATATATATATATTATTGATTTTTTACATAGAGGAAGAGAGGGATAGTTAGAAACATCGATCAGCTGCCTCCTGCACACTCCCTACTGGGGATGTGCCTGCAACCAAGGTACATGCCCTTGGCCGGAATCGAACCCGCGACCTTTCAGTCCGCAGGCCGATGCTCTATCCACTGAGCCAAACCGGTTAGGGCTTATTATTGTTATTTTTATCAATAATTCACAGTTTCTTTGCAGGAACCTTTTAAATTACTTGTCCATATTATGTGGATTAGTTAGTTGACCCTGAATAAGATTTGTGAATCTACCTAACCATGCACAGGTAAATTATAACATCACAATAAAACTGAACAAATGACTAAAAACACCTCTGTTGCCCTGGCCTGTGTTGCTCAGTGGTTGAGCATCAACTTATGAACCAAGAGGTCACAGTTCAATTCCTGGTCAGGACACTTGCCCAGGTTG